>NW_024609835.1:211348275-211475775 GCF_016920785.2 Ixodes scapularis | reverse complement strand
AATATCGCGAAATAATAGGAACTTTAAAATAAAACTTGGATACTCCTCTGACTCGTAAGCAGCTGATGAGCCAATCCTTTAGAATGAATGAGCAAAAAAAGACGCACACAACAGAACTATGTTATGCAGTAATATAAGTAGTTGTATATAATCAATACTAGAGGGTGGTTTCATTTAAAATCGAACACGCTTGTCGGGGTAAATCTTTCAATTAAAAACTCAATATATATGTAACTCCCCATGTCTGAAAAAAAGTCTTTTTTCCAAATTAAAAAAAAAACAACAAAGAAACTAGAATAGAGAAGTGAAAATCTGTTGTTTTTTTTTACTCCTTGATTTTCTTACCCAGTTCTGTGTACTCGTATGAATACGAAGAGCGTACAAAACTCACAGTAATTCTTTTCCGTGCTTGTATACCTTGCCGACTATTCTTTAGTTCAAAGAAAAATACTTTGGTATTTGTTTTTACAGTGGGAAAAAAGCCAAACATCGTCTATTGGACAATCCGGTGGCATATTCAGAGCCTTGTAACTCATGAGTTATTCTATTTGTCGCTTACCAAATACTATTCAGGTATAGTCCTCTACTTGGGCTGTTGACGGGCATAGGTTTGGGTTAATTCATTATCACACATTATTTTATATAAAATCTGAAATATCGTCAAATTTTGATTTGCCGATATTTTGAACCCACTTTACAAAAAGAAAAAAAAATATCTTTACATTGTTTTTTTTCTCTTGTCGATGCCGTTCATATCAACTTTCAATTGACTTGGTGCGATTTCCCTTTTTCTGTGGTACCTTCTCTAAAAGTGATAGAAATCTCACCCACGTCGTCGGAACGCCAAACGGAGTTTCCTCAGGTCGGCTTCGCTACCAATATTATATTGATTATTTTTACGTTAAAATGCAGCGGGTATATTTATTTTAATTGAGAACACTCGTGGTTGGCTACACATAGTATTGTCTTAATTTCGTAATGATGGCAACGGACATCCCTTAGTCCGATCGCTAGCGATACAGCGGATATTTTATTATCCCGTGTGTAAAGCGAGGGCACAAAGGGCGAAGAAAACGGAACGAGCTCTTCATGTAACAAAACCTAGGTCACATATCTGTTTGTTATGCACAGCTTGTGAGGCACGTACAGCACGCCTGGCCCCTCGCGCTATAGGCCTTTCTTCGTTACGCCCCGGAAGCACCCGGCACGGCCGCCAATCCATGATGTGTCATGTCGCGTGGGATCAAAAAAACATGTGTCTCTTCTTTATCGGCAGTGTGTAAATAAAATAATATGTAATATCGCCTGCCCCTCAATAAAAAGAAAAAGCAGTTTTCGACAAAAACAAAGCGGGAAAAATGGACTGAGTTTACACGAAGCTAAGACAATATTTTACAAAACTCAAACCCCAATCGGCGATAAATAGTCTCTTTTATTAATAACCGCTAATATGTTTTGGATGCACTTGTAGAACAATAGGTTGCTGTGCTTTAAATAGTCCAGGTCACGAGCAACGCAATATTGGAACTCTTTAACAACGACATCGGCTTGTCTCTGCGGAAAAGGTCAAGCGCAGTGGTGAGCTGAACTTTGTTCTGCAGCTCTCGGATGCAGCCGAGAAGATCAACCGCCTGGAAAGTCCAGACGGACAGAACCCAAGTTGGAACCAAAGCGAGCCAGCAGTGAACACGAGAGGGTGGCCCTTCTGTTTGAACGAGTGTGTGCAATTAGAAATAAAAGCGTTGGGTTTCCTTCAAGACTGATCGGCATCTCTGAACGCCAGAAGCAACACTTCCTACATGCACAGGAAGCAGCGAGAGCAGAGGCACTGAATGCCTCTGCAGACTTGTTTCTCCACTTTGTGCGAGCTCAATGAAAGGATTCTAAAGCCTTCGGGAATATCAAAGAACGATTTGACGATTTTATTTTTGGGGGCTAGGGTAGATCCGCTTTGACTAGGCAAACATTGCTTGGGTTTTGGGATAAATAAATGTTTGTTATATTTTCTCCTTCAAAATCAAGCGCGTCCGGCCAAAGTGGACTTGGCACTGCTGGATAAATAGCATCGGCGAATGTGTCTTTCATTCTACGGGAGACTGTACATCTCGTGCTAATGTAACTTTCGACTCCTGGCATGGCTCGTGGTCTGCGCACCACACATGTGAGGGGCGTATCTCTTTGCGAGCACATACAGAGGCATGGTTATCTTTTTTGTGCTTCCTCAATATATTGATCTCTTTCTCCGGCAAGTCGAAAAGCACAACTCTTCTTGTCATGTTATGTTTAAATTTTTTCAAGGAGGTCTTTTGACGTCCGAATCATTTAACCGTCCTACTAACGAAAATTGTGGACTGTGAAGAGGTGCTCAAGCCTTACAAGCTATCTATAGCACGAACCGATATATGACCCCCGTCTGGCTTCATAAAGAGCTCGTTTCTTTTTTTTTTCCGCCCTTTGTGCCCTGGCTTTACACAGCGGATAAGTGCATATCCACTGCACCGCGAAAGATAGGACTAAAGAATTTCATTAGCCATCATTAAAAAAAAGAAAATTCAATATGCAGCAAAGCACGAGCGTTCTCAATCAAAATAAATTTAAGCACTGCAATTTAACAAGAAATTAAGCGGTATTTTCTTTCCAGCGAAGCCGACCCGCGGAAACTCCACTTGGCCGTTTCTACACTGTTAGCAAGTTCCGTGTATTCGGCGAGTATTTGGGGTGAAAAACACGCTATTTACACAAATTACCATAATTTTACACGATCAGTAACGAATAATTCGTTCAGAAATCATGCGAGGTAGTAAAAAACGTGTTTTGGTTCGGTCATACACGCATAACCGTGTAGCCGACCTCGATAACACGCATCGCCCCCGGTGACGACCGCGGCAGTGCCGGCTGTCGAAGCACCGGAATGCTTGGGGACACACCTAGAAAGGACCGTCAAGACAAATGCCGCGGAAAGGACAATGTCTCGGAGACAGATATGCACCAAAAGCAATTGCGCCATGTCGCAGGACGTTGGCGTAACCCGCGCTTACCGTGCTCGCCGTTATTTTCTGGTCAATGGCAATGCGGCTTCCCTCATGTCGCCTATGTTTGTATTTAGCTTAGGGGTCTTGATAATAGTTTTTTACGCACCACAAATAAAGTCATGGGTCTAATTATTCATTCCAAACAGTTATAATGGATATAAAAAGCGTGTCCTCGATGTGAACACGTGCATTGCACTTGGTTTTGTTTTTGCTTCAACTGCAAGCGATCTGGCCACGGCGCAAGCGCAACGCCGATGTACGCTGGAAGCAAGAGCCGGTTAACTTTCGTTGTTTTTGTTAGACCGGAGAAAATCTGGCAAGCATGGCAAGTACGCATGGCGCCGCTATTGTTTTGGTTTGACGGGACGCGAGAAGCTTCGGATAGAGCTTTGCAGTTTGCGAGCACATAGTGAAGACGTGACCGGAGAAGTGCCCCTGTGATGTTCCCGGAAGACGGAAAGTACCATTCGTAATCGTCGTGTGTGCTTTGAAAGCGAAGGGAGTCACAGGGTCCACAATTGCGCAACCAGAAGCCAAGGTTCACGACAGCGCTGCGTTGACTTCGGCGATCTCGTTCTGGTTTGGTGCAACAGGGCGATGCGAAAAAGAGCTGAAACGTTCGTCGTGTGTGGTGCGGTGTTTTGTATTCCGGGTCTGTTTGAACCGCGCTTTTAACACGGAGCGCAAATTGTTTGTTGCGGGGTGGAGGTTCAATGGGTACAGTCCCGTCGTCGTCAGCTGGTCCGGTCCAGCTGGTTCAGGAGGACGCAGCGAGCGTTTTTAAAAATAAATCTTCCTTCGTTCCGTTTCAAACTGTGAACATATCCCGACACATACCGAGAGTAAGAAGCAGCGGGCGTTTTCAACAAAATTACGTCGTTTTAATTGAATAATGGGCTCCGGATTGTTGTCTTAAAACTGCCGTTTTTATGCTTCGTGTTGGACTGCGTTTGCACTGCGACGTACACCGCTCGAGTAGATGATTCGGTCCTGCAACGAGTTTGTTGCGCCAATCATGCGGCGTGAATAAATTAGGGCAAGATTTCCTACCTGCCCACAGATGCATGTACTGAGACCATTTTGTACGTAGTGAACATAGTGCTTTTTTTATTTTGGGAAGAGGCGTTGGTGCATTTATTATGGTACAATCACTTGAGAATTGAGAAATTGGAGAGCGAGCAAGCTTTGCCAACTTTGTCTCTTTCTCTCTTTTACTGCCCTGTTTCAGTTTCAGTAGGCATATCTACTAGCAGGTACAAACTGCTCTAAAGCAGTTAAAAAACGGGAAGCTTAGGACGGTGCGGACTCCGTGTTTCGCGCTTTTCCCAAGGTGACGGGGTAAATGCTTTTGTGAGGTATGCCGAATATGCAAGCGATTTTGTTATGCCCGTCGTTTGCGTCTCTCTAGCAAAACGAATAAAAGGATCCACTACAAAGGCGCAATCACAAGCCAAGATTTACGGTAGCAGTGCGTTTGCTTCGGTGATCACTGTAGCTGTATTTTATCCTGCTCTCTGTAACACCGTGACATGACGAAGAGCTGGAACGGTAACGGTTTGTGCTGGCCTCCCGGTTTACAGAAACCCGCGTCGCCCACATCGGCACCGAGTGCGCTTGGGCTGTTGATGCTCAACCCTATTGAAAAAGGCCAATATGAACTCGGCTAATTGTAAATATTGTATTCCAATGAAGTTGATGGAAAAAATAAAAACGTATTGTTATCCGATCAACCCAATAAGCACGATGGGAATTCATATCGGAGCACAATATCCCGGTAGAGTATGCGGTTATTGGTATACAACAGGATATTGGAGCACAATATCCCGATATAACTTGCGGTTATTGGTATACAACACGATATCGAAGCACAATATCCCGACAGAACTTACGGTTATTGGAATAGAATACGACACCGCGTGCATATTGGTGACCGACATGGACATACTGTGCGGCCACACAATATATAAATATCAGTCGTCGATCACGGGCCCAAAGGAGAATACAATATCGCGTGGATAAATCTCAGAACGAATTCCAAGTTACCAACATGAATTACGTCGGCATATACCGCGGACTAAGAGGATACGTAACACAGTATTGATCGCCCGTGAAGCAACATGTGGATATCGGTACGCCCACATATACGACATCGCGTGAATGATATCGTAGAACAGCAGGAGTTACCATACGGCAATACGAGAGAGAACGATATTGGAGGTGGATACACACAGAACGCAAGCGTTCCGCGTTGCAAACACATTCACATTGATCGAAAGCGCAAGTGTACGTACAGCACACAGTACACACAGCCTCGAGCGCTTGAATTGCTAGACAACCACCAAACCATTCAGAATAACTAGCTGGGACACCCGCGACCTACCTTTCAATGAGAAAGCCCAATAACGACGTGCTCATTGGAGTGATTGTTTTCAAACAAATGTTTATTGCAGTTTTAATGCAACAAAAGTTAGGTTACCGATGTTGGAACCCAAATCGAACGCGATACGTGACAATGTCAGTTCGCACGATAAAATAATGAGGATTAATGGGCTTGAAAAGTCACGTGCTTCTTACCCGCACATTTATCGATATTGACCCACCTCTCTGGGTAATCCTACGTCGTACACAAAATCCACAACCACACACGAGCACATTTCACCCACCACTCTTCGTCGCCTGTTTCGCAAGATTCACACACTGTAAAAAACGACGGGAAAAATACGTGCATTTGCGCCATCAAACGATACGTTACAGACTCGTTTTATGAGAAAAGTTTCCATCGTCAACCCGCGCGCGCGAAAGCTCGAGCGCTCGAGCTTCGGAGGCAGTTCGAACTCCGAAGGGAGGCGAGCCGAGCGAGCCGCGAGTAGCCCATCGAGCCAGACGAGCGGCGAAGCGAGCCGCCGAGTGGCCGAATCCGCCGATCCAGCCAAGCCTAGCCGAGCCGCCGAGATTGCGCGATTGCGCCATTGCACAGCGACCGCGACCGCGCCAACCCGGCGAGACGGCAGCGATGGCGGGACCGACGGATAACAAACAGCTCGTCAAGTTCGTCGCGCACTTTGCTTGTGGGTTCCAAGTGAAACCAACGCACTTTCAATCGCTTCGAAAGGTACGTATAGATGACTTTATTACTTGCAGCATTGAGTGCTTTGGTATACACAGATCAAAGTGAACACTGAAGGACAGAAGGGAGACATGATGTTTTGAAATCGCAGCTTATTTGAACGCATGCGTCCCCTGCTGAAAGCGTCTGGCTGTGCTCTGTTGCAGACGTCATTTCGACTGCGTGTACTCTGATGTAACGTAAGTCAGTGTTTACACTCGGCTAGCTATCACTCGGCTTGTTATCTCATGTGCGAAATAGACGTAGAAACCAGCGCCTCGTCTCTTTCGGATATTCAACGTCCAGCCCCCTGGCTCCCAGCGTGCTTACCGGCGCAAGCCGTTCGACGTGTTGGATTCGTGGGCTCGTTCGAAGAGACGTTTTTTAACGCTCACGAGTCGCCGAAGTGTTACCGGAGCTTCTCTTTACGAAAGTCGCGATCGACGCTGGGCTCTGAGCTCGTACTTTTTTCTTCCCTTGTAGACTAAGAGTGCCGACCATTCATCTGTGGTGCCGACTGGCGCCGTACGAAGTTGAGAAAAGCTAGCGAGTTAGTCAGATTTTCGTGACGCCGCCCAACTGCTCTGCTACAAGCTGCGCTCAACCAATCAGGAAAAAAAAAACGCGTTTTCTAATTTTCAGTTTTTTTTTTTTTTTTCCCATGTTTCATTTTAGTCGCCGCAAAGTAAATCGCGGCCGTCCGTCGGTTGACTCCCGGTTACTGTCTCTACATCGTAGATTGTCTCACCACAATGGTGCCTCGTTGGTGTGATCTTATTCTGATATCGTTACATCTTGCTTTTTCATCTTGGCACACTTCTAGACGACCTTCTACACGTTGCACTCCTTGTCGACATGTCGCTGGTGTTAGAGACAAATCTGAAGTCGCTGTTTGCTCACTCCTTGGTGCACATATTTTATGTTCAACATCAGGTATCTGAAGGAGGCGCCATGAAACCCTGGAGTTTGTTTAGAGGTACCTCGACATACTGTATTCAAGTGTCGTTTTGTGTGTTATAGATTCCTACAAGACCAAATTGCACTTTGTTCGTAATATACCCTATAACTGTTCACTACAATTAAAGTTGCTATGAAACATTGGCCACGAGAGGTGACTCGGCCAACGCAGCCTGAAAATTCCTCGCATAATTTTCTTCATGGGTCATTTTGGACATTGACATATTTTCTTGTGAATAATGAGCGTTATGCACATATGTTCTACTTTTCGTACAGGTACTTCAGTTAGATAAACCCCAGCAAAGGCAGCAAGACAGTCTCATGGGGTCACACCAAGGATAACTGCATTCCTGCTTGAGTCCCGAGTCTTGTCACCAAACTTCACTGAACATAATGGTACATTCCGTTTCCTTAACTTTTTCTTCTGAATTTTTTTTTATTGTTGCTTTTTTTGATGGAAAAAAGGGTAGTACAACGTTTAAGCACCCATGTTTTTTTGTTTTTTTTGTAAAATGTGTAGTACATCGTTTAAACACCCAAGCGTTCATAAATGGTCTCTGTACCAGACAATAGGGTGTCTTATACTCTGTTTCACACTTAGCGTGCAACGCTGTCAAACGTACTAAAGTGGTGCGCATGAAAGAATAGAAGAAGTGTTACTCCGCGCGTTTTGTGGACGAGTGGTGGAAGGCGCTGCTGTGGCGATATTGACGTCTCGGTGGCCGTGGTTCAAACCCATTTTACGCGCAAAATTTTTTTTTTTTTTCTTTTTTAGGCACACTTTTTGTGCAAGATTGTGCGCATTGACGAAGTGCATATTTCAGTTCCTCCTTCTTGATTTTTATTTATAAGTCGCCGAGAGGCCAGATTTCTACCATCTGGTCTGCCGCTTTGCAAGTATTATTTGCCTCCAGCACCGGGCACCATGACAGAACAGCACACGACATAACAGCACGCGACAAAACAGCCCGGTCAAAACAGCACGCGTCAAAACAGCACAGCGTCAAAACAGCACGGCGACAAAACAGCACGCGTCAAAATAGCACCCGACAAAACAGCACGGCGTCAAAACGGCACAGCGACAAAAGAGCACGTGCCAAAACAGCACGGTGTCAAAACAGCACGACGTCAAAACAGCACAGCGACAAAATAGCACAGCGTCAAAACATGACACTCCAAACAAAAGTTTTCGGTTTATTGCGGTGAATAATTGTAGACTCATAAACTTCTCAGTTATATTAGGTTTATTGACAAAACCAGTAAACTAACGAAAATTCAATAATTAAAGCGTTTGTGTAAAATGTATATTGAGTACCAGGTACTTGTCTACTTATTTGTTGCCGTCTTTGGCAGCCGACGCGACCTGTTCTGTAAGACGCACTGGGGGCTTATCGTGATCTGACATTATCGTCGTGGGCTCGTATTTGTACACAGGACGAGCATGAGCATCAGTACCACTTCGGTCGGAGAGGCAAATATCAAAATGGAGAAATTAGCAAGCATTGTACTCGGTGCGTTTATTCCATTTTCACGACTGCGAGAGATGATAAATTCGCGCCGACGGCAGATATGACAATAAAACACTCGTATTAATGCCCTCCTCTAGTAGACGGAAGCTAGGGGTGTTAAGAAATGCACGGCATTTACGGACGCTCTTGATTTCCGTTGTTTGATTTGATAATTAAACTCTCTTCTTTTAACAAAAAATCCGGTACGAATCCTTATCAGGTGAACAATCCAGATTTCGTCTTGAAGACCCCTGCGCCCCCGGAGTTTTTGTTGAAAGTTGAACCGATCACGCAGAAAAGCTGAAAACTTCGAAAGGAAGGGGTCATAAGGTCAGTAATGAGTAGGGTTCCGTGTTTTCGGAGCTTAATTTTCGTCAAGTTCGGAGGGTGTTTTTCTGAGTTTATTTTCTGCCGAAAATTCGGAGTCTATCGGAGTTTATTTTCGCTTGATTCCGAATTCTCCGAAATTTGGAGCTCGATTTCGCAGCGTTTCTAATTAAAAATAAACAAATAATATCCAAATGTAAACTTATGCTGGACAAAAAAGAAAAAAAAAAAAAAACGCGATTGTATCAATTAACATTTTCTTCAGTTGGATTTGGCGTTGGTGCCATTACTACTGGCAATACTAATTTGTCCTAGAACAAAAGTGGTACACAAGTGTGATTTCGATAAATGTCGATACCTTAAAATCAATAACCTACTGGAGGTAGTTGCTGGGAAGCCTGTATTCATTCCATGCTATTCCATCGACGTACCGCGCGGCGGCAAGAGGCAGAGTGGAAAAGGATGAAATAGAGAAGTTTCAACTGTCCTTTTCCCCACTTTATGTAATCTCTATGGTTCCATAGCTTTCACGGTTACAAAAACACAACCTCTCCTTCTTCTCAGGCACAAATAGTATGACCCAAACTAGCAACGAAAACAGTGACTTTTGTCTTGACCCGATAGTACAATGACCTGTTGCCCTGACCTAAATTTGAAAGATGTGTGGTGACATTTTCCCAGGACCATTTACTGTACGCGCTGACTAAACCATTAATTGTAAAATGTATTTCTGTGTGTATGGGGGGGGGGGGGGGGGGGATTGGCACATCGAAATTCAGAGTTTATCAGATCAATCCGAATAGACGAAACTTTTACCGCCGGGTAACACAAAACCCTAGTTATGAGTCAAATTCTCCCCCCTCCCCCCCCCCCCCCCCCACACACACAGACACACCCCACTCCAAACACCCTCGAAAATACTGAACTTTTTCAGTTAAGACCGAATTTGGAAGAATTAATTCGGCGTACTTTCACCGGTTATATTCGGTTTAACCCGAAAACGCTGAACCCTAAATATAGCGTTTGAAGTTAAAGAATGCACGTCTCAAATAAGAAACTGTAAAGAAATTGAGGTTCTAGGCCAATTCGTCAAAGGCCAACTCGTCGACGGCCAATTTTTTAAATCGGTTCTTCTGGAAGCAAGTTCGCGCATGAGGGTTCCCTGGGTAGTACCGAAGGCCCCGCTGGTGCTTATTCTGGCTAGTTTGTAGCGTGAGCTACATTGGGGCCGAGGTTGAGCAGTTTCGCGAGGCTCGCATAATGAGCCGTGCTCCGTGCTGCGCAAGCGCGAGGAGCGGTGACGTCACACGGTGCACAGCTGGCGCGCCGGAGCCGCCGCCACCGCGCCCGCCTCGCCGGTCTGCGCATTCCAGAGGAGTGACGTCATAGCCGCGGCAGACGCACTGGCGCTACCGCGTGCCCAGCTGTGCTCTTCCGTTGCGCAGTAGCCAAGCCTGACGCTGCACCGGAGCCGCTTGATAGCGCCTCTCATTTTGTGCGCATAAGCTCACGCTACGTATATCGTGGCATAGCCGAGCTAAGCCACCGCAATTTTTTCGAGCAGTTTTGCTCATTTTGACGCGCAAGTTTGCCTGGTGATATCGTCTACAATAAATAATTCAATCGCACGGCAATGTGCTGTCGTTAGTTGTTAAAAAAAAAAGAAAGAACAGAAAGCGTGTGCGGCAACGGCGTATTCAGCCCATTCTGCAGTGTAATACCACAGCATTGAGGCTGCGGCGTTTACTGCTTCACCGGTTTCCACTCGATTAAGGCCTTCGTCGCCAATAATCTGTGAATTTAACTCAAAACGTACAACTTCTCCTGCAAGCTCACAGCCGTGTGTTTCGAGGAGATTTTATTCACGCTCCACATTCAAGTCACCTTATCTTACCGTTTCTATCAATGCATCTGCAATCGGCGCATCTCTCGCTTTTTTTTTTTTTTGGAGGGGGGAGGGGGAGGCGGACGTTCTACGCTTAGGTGGTATTTACGAAACGATGAGTACTGCGGAACCTGACCGGACCGCCACAAACCAGGCAGTTCATAACTTGAACTTATGGATACTTTTTTCCCAATAACTTTTCCTCTTTCCCTGATACTTCAAAAAACACCAGACAACGCAGCCAACATCGACGCGAAGGTATCCCCTCTAACTTCCCAATCTCTTCAGAGATTAGCGTAGTTAAGTAGTAGTAACTACTGCTAACTTTATTTGTCTTTAGCAATCACACAGCAGCAGCACTCGGGATTTGAGTGCGATCCCGTCGCCGCCATGCGTACTTTTTTTTTTTTTATTGTTTCTCCACTAGCTCTTAAATAATGCCATGCAATGTCCAACCCTTTTTCTTTACGTTCTGTTTTGTTTTCATAAAACGCTACCTATTACAGCCTTTTTACATGCGTGCTGTTTTGTCGCATGTGCTGTTTTGACGCCGTGCTGTTTTGGCACGTGCTCTTCTGTCGCTGTGCCGTTTTGACGCCGTGCTGTTTTGTCGCGTGCTATTTTGACGCGTGCTTTTTTGTCGCCGTGCTGTTTTGACGCTGTGCTGTTTTGACGCGTGCTGTTTTGACCGTGCTGTTTTGTCGCGTGCTGTTTTGTCGTGTGCTGTTCTGTCGCGTTCCCCAGCACCGAGTTATATTTTTCTTTCGTGCAGCGTGGAATGTCGAATCGCCCTGATAGCGGCCTTGTCCCAAAATTTATAATAAAACGTTAATCGACAATAGTTGTGGCCTGTACAGTTTATTTTGAAATAGCTGTCAAGGGTAGGAATCTCCCTCTCGGAGCACTTGCGATGCACCTTCAGGCGAATGGCGTTCTGTGTGAACTCGTCATGCTTGACGGTCCCCGTGCTCGAAACTTTCTTGTTGCGAGGTCTTTGCTTCGGGGATGCCACCTTGCTAGATAGGCACTGCGCCTTGCACTTCGCGACAGTACAGGGCACACTCCAGTGTCGTTACTGGCCGTCTCCAGGACTTCACGACCGAATTCTCCGAGGAATGTGTTCTTATACTCCCGTACACATTGGCGATCATCTCCTTGCACTCTTTCAAGATTTTTGCACAACGAATCTTCGAAAACATCCGAGCAGGAGAGGTACTTGAGCTTGCTGCGTAAGACGCCATCTTCTCAAAACCAGCCAGTGCCACACAACCCTAAAACCCACTGCGGCTACCACACGAATGAACACGAAAACAATTTAAGGTGGTTTACATTATCTTTTCCTTTTTCTTGAAAAACATTTGTGCTCCGTTGAATTCATAACGCCACTATCAGTTACTAGCACCGAGGAGGCACATTTTCCGACTTTTTAAAATTTTTTTGCAGGGGACGCACTATCTTATGGGGCGAACGTGGGCACGGTCAGCAATGCAAACCGGTGCGCCAGCTTTGACTGCGTTGTACTCTATATATGAAACAGAGTATAGGATCGCTTCAGACGGGGCAACCTTTCCAGCAATTTTGGGGCTGCTGGCGGGTTGTTCCCTAGTTTTCCCTAGATCGACACGAATTGCTGAGATTGGGTCCGGCTCGAAGCGAACGAGCAACTCTGACTACTCGGAGATGTTTGAAGCGGCAGCAGCCAATCAGGAATGCAATATTTTCACGTGACACCCCTGTGGTCGTGATGATGAGAACTGAGGACTTTGTTCCGGTTTGAAATGGATCATTTTTTAAAATAAACTGTTTCAAAAAGATGAGTTAGTATTCTCAGCGAAATTTAAAGGCATAAAAACATGTTTTAGGATATAACTGTGCGTCTAAATGCTGTAAGAAAAATAAAATTTCATGATGATGATGGCAAGTTGACATGCAGCAATTCGGTTGCTGCATGTGAACGCGGGCGGCCCGTGTTGCTGGTGTTGCGACATGAAGTTGCTGGGCGAAATTGTTCCGTCTGAAGCGGGCTTTAGGGAACTGAATTGAAGGGCCGTAGAGCTCTGGGTGCAAGCCCACCTGCAAACATTTTTTTTTCTTTTTTGCCTTTTTTAGTATTTAAATAGATATATATATCTACATATATACTTTTTTAAAGTTTTAACATATAGATGCATAATTTACAGACTAATTCATTTTCAGAAGCGCTTTTATTCACACCCTGTGGCTTTTTAGTGCTTGCAATAGCTTCTCGGTGAGCTAATGCCAGCTCTGAAAAGGGAGAGGGATCTTCCCACGCTTTGCAGGCTGTAAAGCTGTGGCTTGCACAGCTCTAGTGTGTCACACCTCGCTCACTGGCTCCATCGCGAAGCATAGGTGCTTCATGGGTCGCGCCACACCGTAAGCCCGAAAAACGGTCGGGTGACAAACCTGGGACCATTTGTCACTGCACTCAGCTATGGTATGGTGGCATGGTCGGGGCATGAAGCAGGGGTACAGCTTGGAAATGCTGATCTCCATGACATTTAAACACATTTTTCATTACTTTTGTGTCGAGTTGACACCATTCTAAAGGTGAGAAAGCAAGCAGCAGCGACAGCAAGAAAAGAAAAATTTAAGACCGCTTTTATCAAGAATCAATTACGAGCACTAGAAAGGCATGGGGTGTAATTAAAACGCTTCTAAAAGTGAATTAGCGTATAAATTAAGTACTTGTGCCTCAAAAATACAAAAAAAAAAACAATGTAAATATAGTTATAAGGATAAAAATATACACCAGGAGGACTTAAACCAAAACTACAGTCTGTAAGTTTGAAATTTGACACCTTAAACCACTTGGCCACCACCCAATTTTATTTCCAGGTCGTTCATCGAGGTATATGAATTTTGTGGGCAGCTGTCGGCTGCAAGAAAGATTGCCTTATTTTCATTTACTTTACTATTCCCACCAAATATGACGAGTGAGAAAGAATAGAACCTCATTTGGTTGGCCGAGACACTGTGCTTGCATCAAGGCAAACTAGCCTGTCTTGCTGAATTCATATTTTGTTTCATCACCTGTTTAGGATTCTGTTGTCGCTCATCAAAAGAAGAAAAAAAAAACTGACTAATTCTGACTTATTCTGGTGTGCAGGTACCCTTGGCAGTAAACTCTGCTAAATGGGGCAAAATATAGATACTTTTTTTAGCAAATATGCATCGTTTTAGCAAAATGAGCTACACTATTTGACTAATGTGAAACAGAACAAGCCTCTCCACTTGGGTCTTTTTTCATCTCTCGCAGACACTATTTCCTGCTTTTTGTAGTTTGTATCAAACTTTTGTATTCTGTCCGGCCAGAGCATCTGTATTACACTAAGACTGGGCTCTTTAGGATATCTACAGGTATTCTTCGCAGCAAATGGCTTCCAATCAGGAACACGAGTTTGTTCTCGGCCACCGAGAGCAAGTATTTTCAAGGTGAGCTACTGCCCGCCTATACGAGTTTTGTATTTCATTCCTCTTGAATGCCATAACCTATGTGTAGTGGTCTTGCATTAGTATTTTGTTGTCTCTCTTCTGCAAAAACACCCAAGTTTGACTAAGACCGGGTTCTTTCTTATACATGCAGATCTTGGTGGCAAGCACCAGCCAATCAAGGCCAGAAGTTTGCTCTTTGCCGCGCATGGCAAGTGTTTTCAAGGTGAGTGATCGATGCCTATCTGAGTTGTGCGTTTCATTCCTCACAGACACTCTATGTCCTGTCTTTATAGTGGTCTTGTGTCAGGCTTTTATGTCTCTGTCCGGTCAAAGCATCTGTGTTAGACTAAGACTCGGTTCTTTAGGATATCTGCAGGTATTCTTTGCAGCAAATGGCTGCCAATCAGGAACACGTGTTTGTTCTCGGCCGCTAAGAGCAAGTATTTTTAAGGTGAGCTATTATTGCCCACCTATATCAGTTTTGTGTTTCATTCCTTTTGGATGCCATTTCCTATGTGTAGTGGTCTTGCACTAGTATTTTGTTGTCTCTCTTCTGCAAAAGCACCCAAGTTTAATTAAGACCGGGTTCTTTCTTATACATGCAGGTCTTGGTGGCAAGAACCAGCCAATCAAGGCCAGAAGTTTGTTTTTTGCCGCGCATGGCAAGTGTTTTCAAGGTGAGTGATTGATGCCTATCTGAGTTGTTTGTTTCATTCCTCACAGACACTCTATTTCCTGTCTGTATAGTGGCCTTGTTTCAGGCTTTTGTGTCTCTGTAAGGCCAAAGCATCTGTGTTAGACTAATTTTTAGGATGTGTGCAGCAATTCTTGGCAGCAAGTGGCTGCCAATCAGGAACACGAGTTTGTTCTCGGCCACCAAAAGCAAGTATTTTCAAGGCGAGCTATTGCCCGCCTATATGAGTTTCAGCATTCATCAAGGAGCGCAAAATCAAAGCCCGGGGGTTGACCACTGCAAAAATGTTGACTCGGAAGCGCATAGGGAGGAAACTTTATAAAAGTATCCACCTGCTTCTACAAGGCAAACCAAAACTAAAATGTGGGTTCCATTTGAAAAAAAAAAACAAAAAAAACAACAACATTGTCAGCCCGAATTAACTTGGGGGCGGCGCGGAGCAAACAAGCCACGGTACGAGTATGCTTGGTTCAGGCGTTTGTAGGGGTAATAGATCACTCTGTGTTTCCTAAAAAAAAATTTTTTTCTAAAAGTGTGGTGGTCGAATATTCAGGGATGGGTATTAAGTCTGGATATTAAGGTAAAAATTTCATCCACATGCCGGGATTCATGTGCCTTGTCCCCCTAGCGAGGGGGACAAGGCCTTCAAAATTTTGGGTTCGCAAAAGGGTTGCGTCAGTATTGACGTCTCATTTTACATCAATTCAATGTTTATTTAATGAGATGAAGATTTTAGCCCCATAATTTGGGGCCGGCTACTTCAATGCTTGTAATGGGGTAAAGTATGATATGATATGTTCAATAATTATGAAATCTGGGCATAATGAATAACAAAGTAAACTATGAACGTGCTGCGGTAATATCACAGGCAAGTGCACTTTGAGAAGTACGATATGTACAGTATTATACAGTGGTACAAAATATGTGCAATTAAATCCTGCTATACCAGTAACTCGTAATCATTGAACTTAATATTTGGCTTCTATCTTTGAGTCCTTCAGAAATGCAGTTTGTGAGGCTAATGCACGCTTTTGTTTCTTTAAGTCGGGCCAAGGGCCTAGAACTTTGGCGAGAGAAAATGGACGATTGTCGAGTATCCCGAGACTAATCCGTAAGCGGGCGCGCCACCGATCATATCTCGGACAGTCCATGATTAAATGCTCGACGTCTTCGACCGGGTTGTCGCACTTGCAACTCGGTGTTTCTACTTCTTTTATCCGGTGAAGGAAGCTTCCCGTGTATGCTACCTCAAGTCGTAGGCGATGGATAAGAGTGTCGATTGACCTGGTTGAATAGGTGTACACTGGGCAACGGAGGTCCGGATCGATTAGACAGATCAGGCTGTCTTGTGGGATGCTGCTAAGCTATTCATCGTGAGACATTCGCTCACGTAGTCGACGGATGTATCTTTTGGCGTCGCTCTTTGTGAAAGGTGTAAGGTGGACGTTGTTACTTGTATGGGCTGCGGTAGCCAATTGGTCAGCTTGGTGATTTCCTAAAACTCCGGTATGCCCGGGGACCCACTGTAGATGTACAGTGTTGCCAAATTCGATGGCATCAGAGAGTTCTAAGTAAATTTTGTGTACAAGGGAGTTGTGTTCACTACGACTATTCATAGTCTTAATAGATTGCAAAGCTGCCTTTGAATCAGTACATATTACCCAAGAATTCGCTGCCGAGTTATTTTTTATGCACGTTGCAGCCGCGAGTAAAGCAAGTAATTCCGCGGTGGTTGAGGAAGTAGAATGCGATAGTCGAAAGGATGACCAATGGTTAAAATCAGGCACAACATAGGCTGATGCCGATCCGTCTTTAGTGTTAGATTCATCAGTATACACGTGGATGTCATCTTTATATTTTTCTTCCAGATGTGAAAGAGTCAATGTTCTTGCAATCTGTGTGTTAACTGATGCTTTCGTTTGCATGCCTGGAATGTCCATGTTGATCTCCAGTAATGGTAGCGTCCAGGGTGGTTTACAGATCTCTTGAATCCAGTTAGGTTGTTCGGGAATCCATAATGGAAGAGAATTTAGTGTGGAAAGAAAGTTTGTCCCTTTGCGAGTAAAAATATCATTGAACACAGGCCGCGTGTAGAGTCGAAAGAAATTACGACATATCTCCTGTGTTCTTAAAATATGTATAGTCGGCTCTCTTGCCGTTACGAGTACAAGCGCGCTGGATGTTGATCGCGGTAAACCTAGGCATACTCTTAAGCTTCTTGCTAGCATGTAGGTAAGGCGAGACTCTGATGTGCGGGAAAGTCCGTTTAACACCGGAATAGAGTATGCAATCGCTTGTCGTATTAGCGCCATGTGGAATGAGAGCATCGCATCTATTGATGCTCCCCATCTTGCCCCCGCAATGCAGGGAAATACATTAATCACACAATTAATTCTACTCTCTAGCATGTTTAAATGTTTGGACCAAGTGAGAGATTGATCTCATATTACACCAAGAAATCTATAGGATTTACCCTTTGAATTGATGCTCCGTTGAGATCTAGCCTAAGCCCAGGGAGTTTCTTTCTTGTAAACGGCAGAAATGCTAATTTCTCGGCAGAGAGTTCCATTCCTCGTTCTTTTAGAAATCTAAAAGTGGTGTCTAAGCCCGCTTGTAACTTATTCTTTAGGATATCGCGAGATGAACCAGAGATCCATATACATATGTCATCCGCATAGATGGATATTTTTAAAGGTGATTCAAGTTTCTGTGGTAGCTGTGCCATTACTGCATTGAAAAGAGTAGGAAGAGTGCAACTGTAAAGTTTCCATTGCTTCTTTCGTGTTCAACGGATGTGGTGAGATCTAAAATGCCATCCATTGTGCACCTTCGAGGGCGAAATCCTGTTATCTCTTCGGAAAGCGCTTCACTTGTTTCGAGCCACCGCTGTAAGCGATTATGTATCATCCTCTCAAGTAGTTTACCGACGCAACTTGTTAAGCTGACAGGACGAAATGAATCTAAATTTAACGGCGATTTTTCAGGCTTTAGTAGTGGAACTACCTTAGCCAGCTTCCATGATTCGGGTATCTTTTCTGTTCTCCAAATTTCATTATATATTTCAAGAAGTGCGGTAGTAGCGGCAGGGCAAAGATTTGAAAGAGCGTCATAAGTGACTTTATCAAGACCAGGAGCTGTTGATTTTCGAATACTTTGTAGCGCGCACTTCATTTCACGGGTGTTGAATTCATAGTCCAGGTCTGTTTGCACAGAGTGCAGCTCTTTCTTGAATGCACGAGTCGCTCTCTCGTGACAAGAACGGTATTCTATAGAGGACACCATATCACTTTGTTGCGTTAGCAAAGCACAATATTGATTCGCAATTACTACCTCCGATGTACCTCGAAGGATAGCTAGAGCCCGGAAAGGTTGTTTTTGTATTACTGGTGTACGGAGAGAACGAAGTATCTTCCATACCTTTGGTATCGGAGTGAATGGAGTTAGAGTACTGCTGAACTGCTTCCATCGGCGAATGGAGAGAATTTGTAGCTCTCGTCGTATTAGTTTGTGAATGTGTTGGGCCTCATTGTAGTCCTCAACACGGCCAGATCTTCTATCACGACGTTCTGCTCTGCGCCTTATTGCCCTTACTTTTTCGTATTCGCCATTGACGCCGACGTGTCCACTGGGTACGGTCACAAGACGCGTTGCTCGTTCACAATTGTTTAAAACGGAGATTGCAAATTCCTCGGGTTCCTTTACATTGGGAAGGTTCTGAGTGTTGAAGTGCCTGAACATTTTCTAATTCGTAATCCGAACTCGATAATGCTGTCCACGAACATCGAAAATTGGGTGTTGAATGAGAATCGGGAAGTGGTCACTGCCTCGGGTTTCTCTATCAGTCGTCCATGTCGCTTGAGGTGAAATGTCGGGAGAACATAGTGTCAGATCCAAATAGCCGCAATACGTGTGGCCCGGACGAACGTTGGGGACCCGTCGTTAAGGACACAGATGTTGTTCTCGTCCATATATTTCCCGATTAGATTTCCACGTTGATTGCAGTGATCACTCCCCCACATAGTGTGGTGGCCATTAAAATCTCCACATATTATGTAAGGAGTAGAAATGTGGCTGAAAATTTCAGAGAATTCCGAATGGGTTAGCGGAGTCCGAGGTTCAATGTAGACACTCACTATATGCAACATTGTCTCACCACATCGTACCTTGCAAGCAACAAATTCTGGAACTTCTGTAGTTGACGAACACACAGGCACAGATATTATATCTCTCCGTACCGCCAATAACGCTCGGCTTTGGCCGTGTTGGCGAGATGACTTGTATAGTACATAATTTGAAAGACGAAAATCATCATCTACGCGAGCTTCTGATAATGCAAGTATTGGTATATTATATTGTGCAACAAACTGACGAAAATCGCCTGACTTTTTCCGTAATCCATTCGTGTTCCACTGAAATATTCCTGTATGACTGTATATGTCAGGCATTGGAATACTCCTCATTCATAGTTGCACGTGACGACATAACTAACCTTTCTAGAGTAAATAGCGCTGTTACTTCCGGTAGGTTGTTGGCTGATGGTACAGCATCAAGTATAGCCCAGAGAGGTGTAAAAAACATGGGTACCAGTAAATGTTCAACATCACTCGATCTTCGGGTCTCCAAGTATTGCGAATGATGTTCATGTCGATGAATGCCTTTTCTTAGAGTGCGGGGAGCTGGCACTGGTGTGATCGCTGCTTGTCTGTCTCCTCCAGCAGCCTGACCAGAAGTAGACGTGCGTTGGTGTGATATCTGGCCTTGTTGTTGGCGGCGCTTTAGTGCGTCCGAGTGCAATGGCCTGGGAGGTTGTTGAGACATCTGGACTTGCTGTGTTGATCGAGGAGGTCGAGGAGGGAGTGGAGGTGGGTGGGGAGGAGGCAAAGGGACAGGAGGTGGGCGTATAATTTCTAGGTTTGGGGACGGGGAGCGGTTGTTTTTTATCGGTCCGTTCAGGATCTCGTGTTTTCTGGCTGCAGCGGCTGCTTTTTTATGAGGACAGCCTGAATGCGAAGCACAGTGTTTTTCTCCGCAATTGGCACATTTTGGGTTGGTTTTGTTCATGCACTCCTTGTAGCTGTGCGGTCCTGCACACACCTTGCACCTTTGTTGGCCACGACAATATCTTGCAATGGGTCCATGCCGCTGGCAGCGGAAACACTGTATCGGGATGCCGAAGTATTCCATCACCGGGTGGCTTGTGAATCCCAGGAAAACCCGGGAGGGCATCGGCTGATCCTGCGGGAACTGAAGCAGGACACTTTCCGTTGGCTCTTGCTCCATGGAGCCGTCTTCTTTCCTTGAGTATGAAATTTGCCGCTGGACCGCGATGACACCAGCCTCTTTTAAGTATTCGAGTAGTTGAAAGTCTGAATATTGGACTGGGATATTGTTTATCTTGCCAACATTACGGGTGTACGACTCGGAGACGGTCACCGACACGTCTATTCCGACTAGGGATTTCATCGCAAGTAGTCTGTCGCGTTTAGTGATGCCGCATTGACGGTGATAGTGCCATCCTTTCTTATGCGTGGGGCGAGTACCTTCTCTTGCGATACTGCTACAATTTCTTTTGCAATCTTGTTTGGATTGATTTTCCAGAAAGAAGCCCCGTGTTGCTTTGGCTTGATGATCAAGGGGATACCAGCTGGGCGGTTTTTTCGCACGGTGACTTGGGTGAAGTCAGTCCCGCCCTAAATGTCATTGTTTTCCTCATTAATCGAGTAGGTTGACGTCTTGCATCCATATTTTCTTGAGGGAGTTGCAAGCATTGTTTCTTCAATGGGATATCATTATTGGTATCTTCATTCGCCGTTGGCTGGCCTTGTAATGGTAAATGTGGTTCCATGCCTGGAACTTGGCTTCTGTTAGCCACGGCATCCATGTTAGTGCCCGGGGTCAAGGTTTCAGGAACCGCATCATTGAGGCGTGGCGACTCGGTCGCTAGCTGTCGCTTTTTAGCCGACAGGTTACCTCTGCAAGGTCCAGTGACTAAGTTATTGTTCGCGGTAGCCAAAACGATCGGAACAGCGCGAAATAATTCAAGCTTACAGGAGGAGCGAGAAATCGGTGCTTCCTGATCCGATCGGAACAGCGCGAAATAATTCAAGCTTACAGGAGGAGCGAGAAATCGGTGCTTCCTGATCCGATCGTCGTCGTCGTCTCAATTTAAAACGCACTATAAATGACATGGCTGAGATTCGTTTGGGTGTACTTCCTCTCAGCAAGTATATGGTTCTGTCTCAAAAAGGTCTAGTCTGATGTTGACCGCTCCTCAGGTCTCCACCGACGATTCATCAGGGCAAGACCCAACGGGGACGATAGGGAGGAACGGCTTAAGCAAGGGAGGCTACATATACGACAGCTTCTTGCGGACAAGAAACGAAAATAGATAGATGGTGGGTGTTTCATTCGCTATGCCTTTTGGCTTGCACATTATGTTTGAGATTCCTGCAGAGTTTGGTTTCAACTATTGTAAAACACCGAGCATGCGCCCAGGTCGCAGAAGCGCCTACCCTCTGATTCGGAACGATCCGCAAATAAGCAAAGGGCATACCAGACACCCATCAACCTGTTTTGAGCCGTGCTCAAAATATTGAAAGAGCACATCAAGCGCCAGGTGCTGTGGCGTCTTTGCCACAATAGCGCCAGTCGCAGAGCTGACAGATCCGTGACTGGCGCAAGCCATGGCATGGCCTTTGGGAACCAGGGAATTGAGATTAAAGAAGTAGCGCAGAAATTGGAGGCGAGTGGTGAAGGTGATCAGAGTTAACAGAAAACAAGGACGAAGGGAGTTCCGTCGCATGAGGCATCTGTGTCCCGTGCATGTAATTTTGAGTGTGCTGTAGGTGGCTACCCCCAAAATATTGTTACTTGGACGTAACTAATCGCAAACCACTCTTGCAGTTTCCATGGCCCACAAGCCAGCCGGCGCCAGTTCGTTCTCGTTCAAAGGTGAGGATTCTAGATTTTCTAGATTGCTCTGAAGCAGCAATACTGAAGCCAGACAAGCGGTGCGGCATATTTAATTGACAGAACGAATGGGGACGCTTTCACAGAAGCTTGTTTTGCTGCAATACACGTGTGTATTGCAGCAAAACAAGCTTCAGTGAAAGCGTCCCTACTCGTTCTGAGCTCCGTCAATTAAAGGTGCCGTACCGCATGTCTGTCTGGCTTCAGTGTTGCTGTAGGCGACGAAACGTGCGCCCAGTTTTGTCACAAGAGGCATATTATGTCACGCACATGTAATTTTGAATTTATCCGGCTTAGTGTGCTGTAAGTGGCTGGTCAAAGAAATTTATACTTGGACGCAGCTAATCGCAAATCTTTCTGGCAGTTTCCACAGCCTAAGAGCCAGCAGGTCCCAGTTTGCTTTTCTTCAAAGTTGAGAATTCCAGATTCCCGAAGCACGAATACTGGAGCCATACGACCGGTACAGCATTTTTGATTCACGGAGCTCAGAACGACTGGGAGCTCCTGCATTGAAGCTTATTTTTCTGTAATACAAGCGGGCGACATTGACACATGCCCAGTTACGTCGCAAGAGGATATCTATGTCCCGCGCATGTAATTTTGAATCTTTCAGACTTAGTGTACTTTACGTGGCTACTCAAAGTAACTGCTACTTGGACGCAACTAACTGCAAATCTCTCTTCCAGTTTCCACGGCCTACAAGCAAGCAGGCACCAGTTCGTTTTTCCTCAAAGGTGAGCATTCCAGATACTCTAGTTAGGTGCGAAGCAGGAATAGTGAAGCCAGACGAGCGGATACGTATATTTAATTGTCCGAGCTCAGAATGACCTGTGGCAGTGGCATTGAAGCTTATTTTTCCACAATCAAACGCAGACATCATTTTGAATCTACCCGCTTGGTGAAGGATTGCTACTTGTCGCGAACTAATCACAAATTTTTATTTTGCAGTTTCTATATGGCTACAACTAGCAGGTGCTGTTTTCATTAAGGTGAGGATTTCACATTCTGTTTTCAAACATCAAGTTTTTGAATGAGAGTCCTAAACAATTAACTTTCTTTTGCAGTAAATGCCAGATCCTCCAGTTCAGGAATATGTTAAATATATTTGGCATGGATAAGTCCAGTGTTTTTCTTCTTTATTCACAATTTCACAACAACATTTTTTAAATTTATCACTCAGAAATACACACAAGAAGAGAATGCGTTGCAGAGAAATGTTGCGCTGAACGTGATATTCCAACTCGTATATAGTTTTATTGGTAGCCGATATAATATATTGGATTCCAATATCCATAATACGCTGAGTATATTGGAATCGTAAGCCCTTATTGGATCCTCATACGACACATGGGGATCCAATAAGGGTTTATACGCTATTGGATTCCAATATTTTCAGCGTATTATGGATATTGGAATCCCATAACAAATCCCTATTGTAATACAATACAATAAATGTAATGTTTTCCAATACACTGTCTATATTGTATTGCAATACAATAAAGATATTGTTTACCAATATCCACAATACGCGGTTCATATTGGGGTTTTCCAATAGGGAAGCCTTTCATCCGCGGCTTGTCGCCAGCTCATCCTTCTGCTCAACGGTGAGGAAGGGTGAGGGTAACCTCGGAAGTGAATGTAAATCCTCGTTCATTCAGTTATCCGGTGTCAAAGTGTGGAAGATGTCCAACGTGTACTGAGGGCGGGAACTACGAGTGTTTTGCCTTGCTTTTATAACCGAAACCACACCAACGAGATAACTGCCTTGCGTACTTCAAAATGACGGAAGCAATAAGTTTCAACAGGTCGAGTTCGTCACCGGGGCTGTAGGCGAGACGGCGCACACTGTTTAAACACTTGCAGTATCCACGAGTGGTACCAGGAAAGCGACGTCAACAGAGAAGGAGCTCGCGATTCAGCGTAATGCAGTGCTACGGGCCCGTGTATCTTCAAAGTTCGGGGTGGTGGCAGTATAAAAAAGAAGACGCATCAGCGCCTCGCACCAGTGTTTACGAATAACACCGGTCACAAACTCCCGAGCCCCACCGCTCCACTTGACACCGACACGCCATACGACAACAAACTGCATCAAAACGCCCCTAAAGTGAAGGCGTCGGCTCCCGTACTGCAACTAGCGGAAGTGAAGTGTTGGGCGGATGTCCTTCACAAAAATATATAAAAAATGCTTTGCGGAAGGATCATTTTCATTTATTATTGTATGCGTAATGACAGAATCCCAATAATTTGTTTTCCTATCTGATTCGAACTAGTCGGAATGCTCATAACACTGGTCAAGCAAGAAAACAAAAATTTTAACTTTTTCATGACCGGTTTAAGATTTATTGTTAACATATCGTTATTTATTGCAACGGACTAACATTATAGATTTTGCCTCCATACTTCTTAAATGCAAACAGTTCTAACCCACGGCTGTCCATTGCGCCGTGTTTTGTGTATTCTTCTATAAATCTGTAATGGTCAGCGACCAAAGAGCTCACCCGCACATGTCAAGCTTATATGCGCCGCGGGGAGAATTGTATATGGAGTAGGAAGTGTCGGGCGTAGTGTCGTTGTTGTGTTTGTGTACATGTCGGTGCTGTGTAGCATGTGGTACTGGTTTGCCTGCCTTGTATGTAGGGTTGCTCTCTAGTCGTGGTCGTTCGCAGTGTTAACAGACTCGTCTTTTTTTTAAATACAGGCTGCTAGAAATCTCGATAGGTGGCGCAGGTTAACGCTCGATTTTAAATAGTTTGCTCAAGTTATTTATGCATGTGAGTTCGGCATTAGTTTTTTTGTCCAGCGGCTCGTTCAAGTTACCGACGCCGCCGACCGCCGACGACGCACGTACAGTACGTACCTTTGCACGTAGGTACGTCCGCCGCTTGGAGACTTTACTGTGTATAAAAGATATCGAACGAGAACTAACGCGCCATGTGTGCTTTCAATTCGGGCGAAAGGCGCGCGGCTCGCTGGGCTCGTCTCTCGCCTGTTCTCGGCCGCTGGCCGCCATGTTTCTAAAGGAACACGCTCGAAACGTGTTTTGCTGAAGGCAGACACGGTGTAGCGTGTGAAGTTTACACAGCACCTCATGTGTAGACAAAAAACAGAGAAACCTGCGTGTAAAACGAACACGTTTCGACGTGTCCGCTATGGGACAACGGTTTACAGGTCTGGGCGTGTTATTTTTGCTAACAGTGAAGAGCGTGGCTGTGGTTTCGATCACTTCTAGAGAAGATACAGCAAAAAGGGGGGAAATTGCATGGAGCCATTTGAAATATAATATGATCGGCAGCAACGTACAAAAGATAAAAACTCATTTTTTATGAAGCGGTTTAGAATATCGGTAAATCTCATTTTCACGATATTTCATATCTTACATGAAATGTTTCATGAATATAAAATAAAATGCAATTATGCCCGCCGATATCCAATGTACAAGACTCTACCCGCATAGTATTTGGTAGGTGACAAATACAATAAATAACTCATGAGTTACAAGGCTCTAATTATACCTGCGCATTATCCAAGAGACAATGGTTGGCATTTTTACCTCATTAAAAAAAATACTGAAGTATTTTTCTTTGAACTAACAAATAGTCAATATAGCACAAAACACACAAAAATACTGTAAGTTTTGTATGCTCTTGGTATTCATACCAGCGTACAAAACTGGCCAGAAAAATCACGGACTAAAAAACAGATTTTCACCCTGCTCCACTCAATAATTTTTGTGAAGCGCATTTTTTTTATGAAAACGGCTTTTGTTTTTTTACAGACATTGGGCAATTGTATATATTTTTTCCTAAAAAATCGAAAGAACCACCCCGACAAATGTGTTCGATTTCAAATGAGACTACCCTAAAACCAAAACCACCATAAAACGTTTTCGAAATAAATAGCGCGAAGGTCAAGCGCAAACTGACGGTACAAGCGCTAACTCACAACTGTCGTTTTAAAAAACACAGAAGACGAGAAAGAGGTAGCGTTTCTTTCTCGTCTTTCTTTTCGGTATGAAAAAATTCATAAATTGAAATTGCCTTGATGGGAAGAGGAAGTTACTTTGAGAGAACTGAAAAATAAAAATAAAAAAGAGGGTGTTACGTTAAAAAACTGGGAATTAGCCGAAAGAAAGGAAGTTGTCCACAGTTAATCAATGAAACCCCCTCAAATAAGAAAGTTAAGGTAATTAAGTTCTTTTTCAGTTAATGCCACTGATGGAGCACTGACTAAAAAAGAACTTAACTTCCTTAACTTTCCTACTTGAGGTGGTTTCATTGGCTTACTGTGGACAACTTCTTCCCTTCCTTCTGTTAATTCTCAGATTTTTTAACGTAACTCCCTCTTCCTTTATTGGTATTTCACAGTCCCCTCGACGCAACTTCCTCTTCCCATCAAGACGATTTCGTTTTGGGAATTTCCTCATACCAAAAAGAAAGACGAGAAAGAAACGCTTCCTCTTTCTCGTCTACTGTGCGATTACTAAAACGACAGTTGTGAGTTTGCGCTTTTACCGTCAGTTTGTACTTGACCTTCGCGCTATTTATTTCGAAAATTCATATCCAACTAGCCCACCTTAGTATTTTAGTACACCATAAAACATTTTACTTACATACGTTAACATGTTCCTTGATTGTTTCAAAATGGAGTACAAAGTGGACAAACTAACTATTGTCACGGGTGGTGACCAAAAAAACAAAAAAAAAAACTGAGAGAAAAAAAACTTTAATCTGGCGAACTTGTGCCAAAAATCAAAGGGTACAAAAGATAATAACAGAGCGTCTCGCGCGTCGAAGTCGGCGTAACAGCAGAGTCGAACGCTGGGGCGAGACTGACTCCACTCGCCTTGCGGAGTCCCTTATGTATTCTCGTGGGTTTCTGGATCATTCGGCGTAGAGCTTTCGGTCCGTAAAATATTCGGAACTAGATCAGATGAGAGTGTTCTCGAATTTTCGAGAAGGCCATATTGAAAAAATAAATAAAAGGACAGTTCGCTGACTGGGAATCGAACCTACACCTACCGCGCGTAGGTCAAGCGCGGTAACCACTCGGCCACGCCCGCGCTTGCTTGCCGACCGAGCGTGGCATTACTCCCTCCTTTAAAAGCGCATCGTCTCGATGCGACGTGCGGGGAAACAAAAAACAGCAAAACAAAAAAAAAAAATGATGGCAAACTGGGTAGACTTGTGCAGCACAATCCTATGGAGCGTATTACAAAATACAAATCACGGTCCTATCGATCGTAGTACGGTTTGAGTCGCACGACGTGGACGACTTCTGGTCCTGGAGGGCGCCGTGACGAAGTCCGTGTTCCATCGGTTATCATCTCGTAGTTCAGATCTCCGAGTCGACGATGCACTTTGTAGGGTCCAAACTAACGTTTCATGAGTTTCTCGCTCAGACCGCGGCGGCGAATCGGTGACCACACCCACACCCTGTCTCCGGGCTGGAAGTGGACGTCCCGACGACGAAGGCTGTAGCGGCCAGTGTCGACACGTTGTTGAGCCTTAATCCGGATTCTGGCGAGCTGACGGACTTCTTCTGCCCTTTGGGCAACCACCTGGGCGTCGTCGCTTGCGTCGACAGCCGGTTCGTGGGGTAACATAGCGTCCAGCATTCTCGTTATCTTGCGCCAATGTACCAGTTGAAACGGTGTCACACTGGTGGTCTCTCGCACGGCCGTGTTGTAGGCAAATGTGACGTACGGCAACACCTCGTCCCATGTCTTTTGCTGCACGTCGACGTACAAGGAGACCATGTCGGCGATGTCCTTTTTGAATCTCTCCGTTAGCCCGTTGGTCTGCGGGTGGTACGCCCTGGTGTGACGATGGCTGGTGTGGCTGAGACAAAGGACTCCTTGCGTCAGCTGGGCCATTAATAATGATCCACGGTTTGAGATCAGGACTTCGGTAGCGCCGTGCCGGAGGACGATCGACTGGATGAAAAACTTGGGCGACTTCGACAGCCGTTCATGATAGAAGGGCTTTTGTCTCGGCGTACCGCGTGAGATAATCGGTTACGACGATGATCCATCGGTTTCGTTGCGTCGACGGCGGGAAAGGACCGAGTAATTTCATACCGATTTGCCGGGATGGGGCAGATGGCGGCGCAATAGGCTGAAGAAGTCCTGCCGGTCTCGTCGGTGGATTCTTCCGTCGTTGACATTCGTGGCAAGATCCGGTGCAGTGGTGCACTGCCTTCGCAAGCTTGGACCAGTAGTACTTTTCACGTATCCTGGCAAGTGTCCTGCTGTAACCAAGGTGTCCCGCCGTCGGGTAATCGTAATCGTGGGAGGCTTGAAAAAATTCTTCTTGAAGACTGGAAGAGATCACCAACAGCCACGCCGTGTTGTTCTCGTTGAAGTTTTCCTTGTAGAGCACACCTTGTCGGATGGAGAAGGTTGGCAGTGTTCATACAAAACCGTGGGGAACGGCGCTTTCTTGGTCAGGGTCGTCTCGCTGGAGTGCTGACATCCAGAACGCCGAGGAAACACTCATCGTCGTCCTCTTTGGTGCAAGCAGGACCGGCCTCGACTGGAGCCCACGACAGGCAGTCGGCGTCATAGTGCTTCCGGCCGGACTTGTACCCCACGGTCATGTCAAACTCCTGCATTCGTAGGCTCCACCGGTCCAGGCGTCCGGAGGGGTCCTTCAGATTCGCCAGCCAGCAGAGCGAGTGGTGGTCTGTGACCACGCGAAAAAGACCTCCATACAGATATGGGCGAAACTTTGTTATTGCCAGACGACAGCAAGGCACTCCTATTCAGTCGTTGAATAGTTCCTCTCCGCTTTAGACAGCGGCCGACTTGCGTATGCGATAACTCGCTCTGCTCCGTCCTGCCCTTGGACGAGTACCGCACCCAGTCCGGTGTTACTGGCGTCGGTGTGGATCTCGGTTTCAGCAAACCGGTCAAAATGGCCAAGAATCGGGGGCGTCTGGAATCTTCGTTTGAGCTCGTCGAATGACCTCTGGTGTTCTTCTGTCCACTCGAACTTTACGGCGCCCTTCGTGTGGTGTGTCAGCGGTGCGGATAGTCAGTCTGGCGAAGTTTCGAACAAAGCGCTTGTAGTGGGCACAGAGTCCAAGAAATCTTCTCACTGCCTTCTTTTCAGACGGCGGCGCAAATGCAGCTGCGGCGTGGGTCTTCTCGGGGTCATGCAGAACACCTTTGTTGTTCACGACGTGGCCGAAGAACTTTTGTTCCCCATAGGCGAACCGAAACTTTGTTGCCTTGAGTGACAGGCCGGCGGTATTGATGGCTTGAAGCACGGCTCGAAGTCGAATGAGGTGTTCGTCGAAATCTCGTGAGAATACCACGACATCGTCCAGGTAAACGAGGCAGCTCTGCCATTTCAGACCTCCCAGCACGGTGTCCTTGACGCGCTGGAAGGTGGCTGGTGCTGTATAATGTCTGAACGGCATCACTTTGAATTCGTACAGTACGTCGGGAGTGACGAAGGCAGTTTTCTCCCGGTCACGTTCATCGACTTCAATCTGCCAGTCACCACTCTTCATGTCCATCGACGAAAAATATCGGGAGTAGCGCAGTCGGTCTAACGTATCATCGATGCGGGGGAGCGGATAGACGACCTTCTTCGTCACAGCGTTCAGTCGACGATAGTCCACGCAGAACCGCAGGGTTCCGTCCTTCTTCTTTACAAGGACGACTGGGGACGCCCATGGACTTCTTAAGGGTTGAATGATGTCGTCGTCGAGCATCTCCTGGACTTGACCATGAATCACTTTCCGTTCCTTTAAGGAGACTCGATACGGCAACTTGTGGTCAGGGAGTGCGTCGTCGTCGGTAATAATGCGATGTTTCGCCATTGGTGTTTGGCGAACTTTCGATGTCGTGGCAAAGCAGTCACTGTATTCGGCGAGGAGATCAACCAGTTGCCGGCGCTTCGGAGCTGGAAGCTCGGGGTCGATGTCGAGGGGCGGTGGCGTCGTGCTCTTCTGCTGTGGCGACGAGGCTTCCTCGGAGATTGCGGTGACCGCGGCTGGCGCTTGAAGCTCCTCGACGTGCCCCACGGTGGTACCCTTCGTTAGGTGCTGCGGCTCCTCTCGAAAGTTGGTCACAAAAACAGTTGCACGTCTTTCTTGGAGATTCGTTACGCCTCTTGCGACACCAATTCCTTTTTCGAGGAGCAGTTGGACGCTGCCTTCCAGAAGAGCTTCACCTTGCATGGCTGCGTCGGTTATAATGGTGACGAAAACACTCGACCGCGGTGGTAGGTTCACATGGTCAGCGATAACTCGGATCGCTGTTGACGTCGTGTTGGTCTCCACCGGCGGCACGACAGGCTTTCGCAGCGTCAACTGGTTTGCCGCGAGGTCGATGACGGCGCCATACTCGCAGAGAAAGTCCATTCCGAGGATAATGTCCCTCGAACAGTCTTGCAGAATGACGAACTCCACAGGACACGTCTCACCGTGGCTCTCGACGCGAGCAGTGCATCTCCCGACTGGTGAGATGACGTGCCCTCCGGCGGTTCGTATTTGAGGTCCATCCCACGGCGCCGTGACTTTTCGAAGGCGGCGGGAGAGCCTCCCACTCAAGACTGAGTAGTCTGCTCCGGTGTGCTGATGCGTCGTACCCCATACAAAAATGGTCTATGGTCGGCTATAGAAAATCCTTTGTATGGCCGGCTATAGAAAATTGGCCCAATTAGCGATAGCCGGTTCTATGGCTGTCTGTAGCTTTTCCTTTGGTCTCCTATGGTTGTCTATAGCTTTATCAATGGAAAATTGGCTATCGAATTCTGTATGGTTTAATCTATAAATATCTTTAAAAAGGATGCTATAGCCGCCTATGGCTTTTCTTTTGGTTCCTTTGGCCGTCTATAGCTTTTTGTAAGGTTTTCTATAGAGATTTATATGGCTTACTTTATGGATCTTTTTAGACACCGTGCTATAGCTGCCTATGGCTTTTCCTATGGTTTCTTTAGCCGCCTATTGCTTTTTGTATGGTCCGCTGCAGCTCATTCTATAGTTCGTCCTATGGTTCTCTCTACCCATCGTGCTACGGCCGCCTATGGCATTTCCTATGGTTCATTTAGCCGCCTATAGCTTCTTGTATGGTCTGCTATAGAGATCGCTATGGCTTACTCTATGGATCTTTTTAGACACCGTGCTATAGGTGCTTATGGCTTTTCCTATGTTTTTTTTAGCCGCCTATGGCTCTTTGCATGGTCCGCTATAACTCATTCTATAGCTCGTCTTATGAGTCTCTTTACCATCGTGCCATAGCTGCCTGTATTTTTTTTTACCGCAGTGGTATGAAATGTGAAACAAATTATTAGTTGTCACTGGACATCTTTAAAAAAAAAACCTTGTGAGACGTGCCGAACTTCATAGCCCCATTTAAAACAAAGAGATAACATTTCAACAAAACAACAACAAAAAATGCACTTACTCAGGTGTTTGCAAAAGCACAGGTAAACAGACACTTGGTATTGTTTTCAAATCTCCTAGAAGTTTATTACACACAGCCCATTCTGTTGACAAGTACACACTAAGCAATCTCTACTATGTGAAGAGGTACTACTGAGCTGTTATACAGCTGAAAATATTGCAAAGCAAACAGGAACCAAAGGCAATTCCTGGGTAGTGTCTAGCAGTGTTGCAGAGTTGCCACTCCGGAGTTGGAATGATTCCGGAATCATTCCGCATTTTCACGACCCCGGAATGGAATGGGAATGGAATGGCGGCAACGTGGAAGGGAATGGAATGGGAATGGAATTAGGTGCCTTTTGCCCGGAATGGAATGGGAATGGAATGGGCACGGTTCTTCTTTTTTTTTTAGTGGTACGGTCAGCTAAACCGAGCCAGTCAGTGAGTCAGTTGCTCAGAAATAAAATGAGCGGGAAACTGCTAGCCCGCGAGGAGCCCTAACAGACTTGTACGCCAACAAAATAAAATACAAAAAACAAGCATCAAAGCAAAGAGCAAAGGGGGAAAGGGGGGTAACGTGGCGCCTTTCACGGACGCGCAGACGTCGGGCTTCGATGGCGTTACACGAGAGCGAAACAAGAAACCAAGCACTAAGCAAAAGAAAAGGGAGCGGCAAAGAAAGAAACCGCTATGGACAACTCCTCATCGTATTTCTTGTCATGCTTTTTTTGTTGTTGTTGCGGCGGCTTGTAGAATGCACGCGCGAGCACAGACAGATCTGGGAGCGGAAGCGACTCATAACTCGCAGAGCTCTGATAACTCGTTGGCTTGGGCGCCGTCAAAAGATGATCAGGTATTGTTTTCTTATAGTTCGAGGCGCGTTGTTTAGCAGGCAGCCAACCCTGCTGCCTTCCACGTTCATTCGTGCGCTCTCCTTTGAAGTGCGAAATGTGGGTTTGCTTCGGCATTAAGACAAAGCGAGATTCACTTCCCTCTTCTCCTCTTGCGCTTTGCTCCGAGGCTTGTTTTTGTATACTGCTTTTGTATTGTATGTCCGCCTATTACTTGGTCTTTGTTCCGATGCTTATTTTCTGTGTTTTAGGTTTTAGTGGGTTGGGGTTACGAGCAAGCAGGTGGATTCTCGCTCATTTCCCTTGACTTTAGTCTCTGCATACTTTGTTTCACCTTGCGATGGACCGCTGCGGACGCTACGAGTGAGCGGGACTGCAGGGTGACGCAGCACTCAGAAAGCACTGGATTGGTTTCGCTGGCTCTCGTGCTGTCTGTTGAGGTCCATCGTAAGGTGAAGTAGACTTTTGTCGCCGCTCTTGGTGTGACCGAACTGACTAGACCTGCAGAAAGACCGTCCCGCACCAGACGAGGTGCGACCGTTGCTGTGAGGGCAACTGAGCAGGAGAGCTGGGTGCTAGCTGCCACTGAGGTTTTGTCTTCCGCGCGTCTCGGCTGTCTGGTCTGCATTGGTGCTCCTTGTCCTAGACCCTATTTGAGGCGGTTAGAAGTCAGTTGGACGGTGTTAATGAGGAAACACGGGGAATGTCAATTTGAACGGTGCGCTATTACCCCGTTAATTGTATCTTGATGTGAAGAGCTTTGTCAACGCTGACTTCCCGACCCGTCGCCACTACGCTAACAACCGACACCGAGGTAGAAGAATGAATCGGTTGGTACCGTCTGCTGCCTGAACCCGCCACTCGATCAGCGCGAAGAGGAACATCACAATTCGTACGAGAAGACAAGATAAATACAGATTGAGTCATGGCGTCGTAGAAGGCATTTTTCTACATTAGTCGCGAAGAAAATAAATAAGCTGCACGCTGAAAGCTGTGCAACGAAACTATACCCAATGCAGTCGGCGTATATCATCGAACTTTATTCGCCGTCTGAAGAAGAAAAACCCGAATGAGTATGCCAAGGGTGAAAAAGGGCAGGCGAACCAGCCAAAAATTGAATTGAATATCATAAGAAATATCGAGATTCGTAAAGCAAGTTTCAACTTATGCGTTTTAAAACAGGTTTCGTGACATGGTCTATACGGTCCCTTGTGCTGCGCCGCAGAGGTTGCATTTTGTCAGAGGATGTGTTCTTGCCGCTGTGCATGCCCTATTGAAAATAATTCTAAAGGGCCCATCAGCCTTGAAGGATTATGGGACCGCACAGGCCTTCAAAACCCTTCAGGTATACCTCTCAGAAAAAACCCTCCAGCCCCACAGCCCTTCAACCCAAACCTCTTAGCCCATCAACCCTTTAGGCGCCCAAATGACTGTGAACGAGACAAAAATTCAGTTCAAAACGTTATTGAAAATTTATTGCGAACATTGAGTTTTACATGCGCATTAAAACTCAAAAAGCGATAAAAACCAACGCTTTCTCAAACCCGGGCGCAAGCAGCTGTCGACGAAAGAGATCATATCAAATAGGAACAACTAAGTTCTTTAACACAACGAAAAATATCTTTCAAAGTACTCACAATGCCGTTGGGTAAATTCTTGATGTACGGTAGTTCAGCTAATAAAACGGAGCAGGTGCACCTCACGTACACATACACAGTCTCAGTAAGCACGTTTAGCGAAACCCACGAACTCACAAGCAGATCCCGTCACCGTTGAGAAATTCCGAGCACAGTCACGGTTTCGTCCACGATGTCGTCGGGGCGGCGTCTTCCGCGTATTTTTCGCTCGCTGGATACTTCTGAGGCCGCTCGGACGAAGAGGCGCAAGGATCAAGGCGGGACAGCATCCGTCATCCACCGTCCCAGGATCCCAGGACCCACAGTGCTATGATCCCGGTGCGCAGACACTGCGAGTAGGCCGACACCGGCCACCATCTCCTTGAATGCGCTGAACACGATGGTGCTCGAGCGGTGCTGAAGGCGGCCAACGCCGAACTGGGGTTCACCTGCGGAACCAAGGAAGAAACGGCACGGATTAAAACAGACCAAGGGGCGAGCCCTCAAAGCAGTGCTTACCTTTCTGGATGTAGGAAACCGGTCCGTGGGCGGTTTCCTACAACCGGTCCGGATGTAGGAAACCGCCGACGAGCGGAAAGAAAATGGCTATAGCGGCCTCCTGACTTCTTCGGCTTCCTCACACCACTCTCTCCCGCCGACCATTGAAGAAGCTTGCTGTCCGGAACTGGCGGTATTGCACCCTCTCCCCCCATTGCCGGGCGGAGAGAAGCGCAGTGTGTGTGTGTAGGCATCGTAAAAGGGGGGGGGATTTGAATTGCCTGTTCGTGTTTTTGGCGACGACGAAAAAGAGAGGACTTCCGACTCTGGTGAAAAGCAAAATGGTTTTGTTTATTTTTTTTTCCTTTTTGGGGACTGTCCCCCGCGGGGAAACCGGTTCCCGGCACGAGTCGCTGCCGCTTCGTCCTCGGAATCTCCTTAGCGTCCCTGAATTTGGGCAACCCGCTGCTCTCGGCTTGCCCTTTTTTATTATTATTAGTGCAACAAGTAAAGCTTGTTGGCCTCAAAACGCCGCTCGGCCAACAACACTCGGCCCGCGCCTTGTCAATTCTCCACATGGGGCGATCGAACCCGTAACCCCCTTGGCGACCCGAGACCCGGCCAGTGACAGACGGGTCGAGGAGCCCAGCTGTGTTTGATAGAAGAGCAGTAATAAAAAACTGACCGTGCACACATACGATCGACATTCTCCAGATAATTATTTGTTTTCCCCTTGTGAACAATACGTAGCTATGTTCTAATACTGCGACATGGGTTTTCTCCACCTTGGTCGTTGCCCACAGACATCTCAAGAAGCCTGAAGGTTTTCCCGACCCCATTAGAAAAGTTCTTGACAGGATTTCAGACGTTTCAAGGCATTGTAAAGGGGACTTCAGACATTTCGGGAGAGCCTCTGACGGGGCCAACGAACCCACCAGGAAATATAGGTGCACCTTTCAAACATCACAAGAATTCCTGAAGTCCCCTTCACACCCTTTAAAGAATTCCTGAAGTCCCCTCAGAGCGATTTTCAATAGGGTGGAGTCGCTTCCAGCAGTGTACTAGCCGTGTTGCTGTATTTGAAGAATACAATAATATAGCTTATTCCTGCGCCACGCACGAACTACGCTGGCCGCGTATGTCTTAAAAGTCAAATTCAAAAAAAGTTTAAAAAAAAGAAGAAAATGAGTGGATTTAAGTTTTGCTGTTTGTTGCGAGCGACGTGGTCGCGAAACCGATGTCTTAAAGAAGCATCGATATATCAAGGGGCTTTCTCGATGTTTGCATTACATTGTAAATAAACACTTTCTGCCACTAGCAGTCCGCTTAGTAAAAATCTGTGCTTTTTTGAGGAATTTAGCTTTTTTTCTTTTTTTTGCAATTGTCTTTGCATTAGATAATGTCAGCTTTATGCTGCTTATGCCGGTAACAAAATGTAGCTGTCAAGTGCCAATTTTTACGTTTAGGAATTAAAGGAATGGAATGGAACGATTTAGCCATTCCAGGAATGGGAATGGGCTCAGTGTCTCCAGTCCTAGGAATTGAAAGGAATTGAATTATTGAAAACTCTAATTCCCCAGCATGGAATTGGAACGGAATGGGGGTGCCCATTCCGCAACACTGGTGTTTAGTCCCCCGGCAGCCGCCGAATTTCCCCCCTCTTCCTTCCCTCCGAAATTCTAATGTCAGTCGCCACTCATTGGCGCTGCCATCAGTTTATCAAAAGACGTTTCATCGAGATCGTTTCATCAACACGTAACGTTTATAAAAAACTCAATTTTTTTTTTTAGAGCGCAGCTCTTAGGGGCCCGTTTCCAGCCTGAGCGGCGTCGGCGTCGCCGTTGGCGTCGCCGTCGGCGTCGCCGTCGGCGTCGCCGTCGGCGTCGGCGTCGGCGTCGGCGTCGGCGTCGGCGTAACCGCGCCCCTCTCCCTCCTCCTCCTCCCCCTCCTCCTCCTCCTCCTTCTCCTCCTCCCCTCATTGTGTAGTATGGTCCGGGCGGGTCACGTGACCTCGGGGGGAGGGGGTCACATGACCCGTTTCCAGCCTGTGCGGCGTCGGCGTCGGCGTTGGCGTGGCTAGGTGGCGTAAGCTACCGCCCGATCCAAAGGGCTCAGCCGTATTCATCCATCCATCCATCCAGCGTCGGCGTCGGCGTCGCCCCTCCCCCTCCTCCTCCTCCCCCTCCGCTTCTCCTCCTCCCCCCTCCTCCCCCGCCCGGTAAAGGTGGTAAAGGAGAGGGAGGGGGAGCAGGAGGGGAGGAGGACTAGCAGGCATGATCACGAGGGAGGAGGAGGAATATACCCTCCACTCCTCCTCCTCAAGAGCTGCGCTCCAATTCGGCGTTACAGGAAGTTGTAAACGGCTTTCACTTTTTTTGTATGGTTTGTTAAGAAGTGGCGTGAACGTGTGGGCTGAGTCGGTGAGCACGCGCCTCAGCAATACAAAACAGGCGCGACGAAATGTCCCTGCAGCGTGCAATTCGCGTAACGAGTGCCGACTAAACCTGTGTCCAGGAAACGTGTACCTACGAAAAGGTGTCCATGAAACGTCTTTCACAAAACGCAGGAAGAATAAGAATGTCAGTATTCTAACTCAATTTTCACATGATTTCAGAGAGCTATTGGCAGGCGACTGCGCTAGAATTTTGGGGACATTATTCTCCCAGCTGTCAGAAGATAGGCACTGCCAGGAGTTAGACACTACAGAACGGTCAATTGTCGCCGAGTAGGTTGCAGCACACTTACGTTCAAAATACCGGACTTGAAAGATGTAATCCGAAATATACGTCGACATGGGCACTGCAGACCAACCACTCAAGCACAAAACCGAGAAGGAAGGGATCCGTGAAGATTCACCACGATGTAGCACAAGCTGTCATTTGCCGAACCGAACACTGAACGCACCACAAGAATCTCTTGGCTCTTGGGCTTCTTTGAAAGATCGCTTGTTGCCAACATACGGGTAGGACTTTTCGATCGGGATACCTTTTACCATAGAAGCGAAATCCACAGCAGCCCCGCGGGCCGCACGACATGCTGGCCGCACGACACGCGGGCCGCACGACACGCGGGCCGCACGACACGCGGGCCGCACGACACGCGGGCCGCACGACACGCGGGCCGCACGACACGCGGGCCGCACGACACGCGGGCCGCACGACACGCGGGCCGCACGACACGCGGGCCGCACGACACGCGGGCCGCACGACACGCGGGCCGCACGACACGCGGGCCGCACGACACGCGGGCCGCACGACACGCGGGCCGCACGACACGCGGGCCGCACGACACGCGGGCCGCACGACACGCGGGCCGCACGACACGCGGGCCGCACGACACGCGGGCCGCACGACACGCGGGCCGCACGACACGCGGGCCGCACGACACGCGGGCCGCACGACACGCGGGCCGCACGACACGCGGGCCGCACGACACGCGGGCCGCACGACACGCGGGCCGCACGACACGCGGGCCGCACGACACGCGAAACTAGCACGACACGCGAAACTAGCACGACACGCGAAACTAGCACGACACGCGAAACTAGCACGACACGCGAAACTAGCACGACACGCGAAACTAGCACGACACGCGAAACTAGCACGACACGCGAAACTAGCACGACACGCGAAACTAGCACGACACGCGAAACTAGCACGACACGCGAAACTAGCACGACACGCGAAACTAGCACGACACGCGAAACTAGCACGACACGCGAAACTAGCACGACACGCGAAACTAGCACGACACGCGAAACTAGCACGACACGCGAAACTAGCACGACACGCGAAACTAGCACGACACGCGAAACTAGCACGACACGCGAAACTAGCACGACACGCGAAACTAGCACGACACGCGAAACTAGCACGACACGCGAAACTAGCACGACACGCGAAACTAGCACGACACGCGAAACTAGCACGACACGCGAAACTAGCACGACACGCGAAACTAGCACGACACGCGAAACTAGCACGACACGCGAAACTAGCACGACACGCGAAACTAGCACGACACGCGAAACTAGCACGACACGCGAAACTAGCACGACACGCGAAACTAGCACGACACGCGAAACTAGCACGACACGCGAAACTAGCACGACACGCGAAACTAGCACGACACGCGAAACTAGCACGACACGCGAAACTAGCACGACACGCGAAACTAGCACGACACGCGAAACTAGCACGACACGCGAAACTAGCACGACACGCGAAACTAGCACGACACGCGAAACTAGCACGACACGCGAAACTAGCACGACACGCGAAACTAGCACGACACGCGAAACTAGCACGACACGCGAAACTAGGTCCGCAAGCAGCCTCATTCCGGGATTGGCCGCGGCTAATGCGTCATCCGTCACACCACGTGATCACGCTCCTTCCGTTACATGCGCACAGAGAGTGGAGTGAAGCGATAAACAGTCTACCGTTGATTGGTCCGCCGAGTCCGCACCTTCTGCAATGCTTTTAGCTTAGGGAGAGAGAGAAAACAGAAAAATTGAAAAGCAGAGCTCCTTCAAGGCCAGAACGGGGGTGCGATCACAAAGACTAATCTTCAGGGGCATAGCAACAATGAACACAGCGAGAGAATGTGTCACTTATATCCTGTTGACAGTTCGAGCCAAGGTTGATAGTGCAGTGGATGCTATGTGTGGCCTTGTGCTTAAGGCAGGTGTCGTGTCCAGCGTTATCACCAGCTTTGAGATAGTTATCACGGGAATACACCGGAGACATGATTGGCCTCAAGCACGCATAGCGTCTACTCTGCTGTCACTACCGAGTGAACAAAACAGCCCCATGAAGGCCCCCAGCTTTTGGACTTCTTTCTAAAGCTGCACTTCACAGATGTGTCCCAAAACGAGGCAGGTTTGAAGATATCATATTTTACGCCGTGTAGCCCACATTATAATTTAAAATAAATAATTAATGGCAAATACTTTTTTTTTGCGCAGGATGTCCACAAATAAATAAATATATGTATATATATTTTTTTCACCAAGCACTTTTGAATTATGTGTACACTGTTAGGTTCGCATTTTTAAACTTCAATTTTGGGAATCTTTGAATCGTTGTGACATTTATGACTGCGTGGTTTAAGAAATTTGTGCCGTAATACGTTTTTCATCCGTGAGTTCAGTCTATATCACTGCCATCAATTACAATCTCTGAGCACCATGATGACATATGGTGGGGATGTGTGCTCCAAGAAGCTCCAATGACTTTAATGTCTCATAATTTAAAGAAAAAGAAGAAAAATTAGCCACACGCTTCCTGATTTGTTGAATTCGCAGATCAGAGAGGTAATAGGACGCACCTAGGGTAGCGCGTGCCTAATGATATTAATTTTTTTTCGGCTGTTATTTGTGTATATTTCGTCGTTCTCGACATGGGCATTGACGGACATTGTACCGCTGCTTACGCCTCTTCCCCGGTAAGCTTTTTTTGTTGTCACGACACTCTATCGCGCTATAGACGCGTCGATTTAACGCTCATGAAGTCTCGAGAGAACTCTCAATTGTTTAGTCAGAGCAACGACGCAGCAAACGCGAAGTGAGAGACGACTGCGCCTCACTCTGATAAGATGTGAGCGTGGGACTCTCGAGCAGCGTTAACTTGCTGATGATGCAGGACGCTGCTTTGTCGTTGAGAATCTCTATCCTGCGAACGCCGACGAAAACGTTCCAGTGCTCGGCGTACCCTAGGTGGCAGCGCCTGTCAGCGACCGCTCGCGCAGCATCGCAACCTTTCTGGAGCCTACTAGCAGCCTGCGAGCGCCGACGATTTATCGTCGCGACTTGAATGGGAGCATTTTATGAATTCCTGCGGCGAACATAAAACACCGCGAACATGAACTCCCGCGAAACTAATCCCCGCGACGGCGAACCGCCGGCGCTCGCAGACGGAGGGCTCCGATGCTGTGCGAACGGTTGTTGGAGGACGTTGCGTACGGTATACGCCGGGCGCTGGAACGGCTTCGAAGCCATTCAAAGGGCAAAGGATTCTCGACGACCAAGTAGTTTCTTGCATCTTCAGTGAGCTAACGGGGCTCGAGAGTCCCTTTCTTGCATTTCCACTGAGCGAGCGCGGCCGGTCAGATCGAGGCGCAGTCAGCACTCGCGTCGCGATTGCTACGTCGCTGCTCTACCTACACCGATGACATGTGCACCGGCATTCGAAACCGCCCTCTGGAGACTTTATACCAGTCCAATAGACGGCTTCTTAGCGCGATAAACCGTCGTGGCAAGAGTAAAGCTAACCTCTGTAGTGGCGTAAGCAGCGGGTTTATGTTCGTTGACGCCGCGTCGAGAACGACTAAATATACACAAGAAAACATTAAATACATTTAACACAGCAGGCAGAAAGAAATACAAACATGGCAGGGGCACAGACAAAGTAGAAGGCGCCCTGCGAAATACATATACGTACAAAATACACTAGAAAGGACAGATAATTAGGGCTAAAAAACGGAAGATTGAGATGACGTCAAACGCCGAAATACGCCCCGTTAACCTGGCTGAAGAAAATTGAAAATTATCGCCCCGATCGAGCGCATGAATGACTCTCTTCCACTTTCGTACATCTCCAGCAAAAAAAAAAAAAAAAAAAAAAAGGGTCGCGGGTCTATAGTTTAAGCAAACCATTGAGCCGACTAAAGAAATTTCATGGTCGCGAGTCTATAGCTCGAAAGATATACATCCCTCTATAGCCGCACATTGTAAGGTCGGAGGCTATAGCTTTGGTGACATAAAACGCTATGGAGTCGGCTAAAGAAAATTCAATGGTCGCGATTCTATAGATTTGGGGAAGAACACCGCTCTAAGCCGGCTAAAGCACATGCAATAGTCGCGAATCTATAGCATCAAGGACATACATATTTCCATAGCTCGCTAAAGAATATTGAATAGTCGCGGGTCTATAGCTGCATAGTCATAAATTATTCTATAGCCAAATACAGAAATCGGAATAGTCGAGATTCTAAAGCTTTGAAGACATACATTTTTCTATAGGTGGCTATAGCGTATTTTATGGTTTCTTATGGCTGACCATGGAGGGCCATAGGAGGTGATTGCTCACCATAGTATTTTCTTTAGACGTCCATAGGCCATTTTTGTATGGGGTGGCCGTCGATGACGACGTTTAGGTTGTTGGGCACCGTTGCAGGAGCGTCCTTTCGGTCTCTGGTAGCGTTCGAGTGGGACCCTCCGACGTTCGTGGAGGAACTTGGCGTCGGTCTTCTTCGGCAACTCCACCTCCAGGGGTTGCCACGCCTAGTTTCCCCGGCGTGGCGCGAGGGGCGACAGGCTTTCACGTCGGGGTCGGTGCATCGGCGAAGCTGGACGTCGTGGCGAAGGTGACCGGAACTCTCGGCGGGACGCAGGCTCGGGGGACTGTGGACTTCGCAGATACTCGTCGATCTCCCGAAAGCGTTCATCATACCGGGGCGCGGGTGGTTGGGGTGGAATCCGCGCAGTCACAGTCGTCGGAACGGGCATCGGCGGTATATATGATCAGCTTCCCCGAAGTGGTAACACAGCGGGCGTCGGTCGGCAATTCTCCAGACGTCTGTCTTCCTCGGCGCAGGTTGCTCTGGGTGAACTTCCTAACGTCCTTCGTCGTTGCGTCGGGGGTACTCCTGCGTTGGTGGGTCACGTCGTGGCGCCACCGGGTAATGTTGAGCAGTTGGCGGCGGTCGTCGAGCCGCTGCGGCGTAGGTCAGCGTCGGCTCATCGGCTGCGGCCAGGGTGACAGGGGCTTCCGGAAAGTACGCTCGCTGAACCTCGTCCCGAATAACCTCAGCGATGGAGATTGAGGCCGGGCGGTCAGCATACGGCAGAAGCTTCTTAAGCTCCTCCCGGACGACCTCGCGAATGAGCTCTCGAATGCCAGGGATGCCGCGGGCGAGGTCGCAAGGGGACTGCGGAACCGCGCTGACGCCGGGTAGCCTCTGGTAGTGGCTAGCTCGGGCCTGCAGAGCACGCTCGATGCTCGTCGCCTCCGTGACAAATCCTTGAACGTCGTCGGTGGGTTGCGTACGAGTCCACCAACGATGTCGTCCTTCACGCCACGCATCAAAATGCGCAGTTTCTTTCCCTCTTTGGCCTGAGGGTCGGCGCGGGAGCTCAGGCGAAGCACGTCTTCCACAAAGGTCGTGACACTTTCATTGGGGCCCTGGGTCCTCGATGGCAGCAGGTCTTCGGCCCTCTCCCTTCGGTGTTGATTGGCGAATGTTCGGGTGGGCTCGTTCTTGCACAGGTCCCACGAGGTCAACGAAGCTTCACGGTTTTCGAACCAGCGCCTTGCAATTCCTTCAAGCGAGAAATAGAGGTTTTGCAGGCGCTGTTCTTCTCTTCACCGTTGTTGCGACCGACGCTTTTGTACTAGTTGATCCAGTCTTCGACGCCCTCGTAGATCTTGCCGAGGAAGGGAGCAGGTGTCTGCGGAGCGACGGGCAAAACGACGACTGGCGGGTGGTCATGATCGGGGTCTTGTTCTTCTGTTGGACGGGCAAGAGACCAAGTTTGGGGGACTGACCTCTGGTACGACGGCTATGTCGGGCTTCGGCATCTTCGACGAAGGGTTGCCTTCCGGGGCTGAGCACGTCGCTTGGCCGGGATGTCTTCGGCGGGGTACGCTTAAGGGGCATGGAATGCACTACCCCGCACCTCCACCAAAATGTCACGGGTGGTGACCAAAAAAACAATAAATAAACAGAAAGAAATAAACGTTTAATGTCCCGAACTTGTGCCAAAAATAAAAGGGTACAAGACATAGTAACAGAGCGTCGCGCGTCGAAGCGTAACAACAGAGTCGAGCGCTGGGGCGAGACTGACTACACTCCCCTTGCGGAGTCCCTTATGTACCCTCGTGGGTTCCTGGATCATTGGGCGTAGAACTTTCGCTGCGTAGAATATTCGGAACTAGATCAGACGATAATGTTCTCGAATTTAGGAGAAGGCCAACTTGAAAGAATAAAGAAAGGGACAGTCCACTGAGTGGAATCGAACTTACACCTACCGCGCGAAAGTCCAGCGCGGTTCGACGCAAATAAACTTGTTAAGGTTTTATTTTAAACCTGTGTGCTCCACGCACCAACACAACAGCTATATAACAATATGAATTGTTTTATGATGGCTTGCCTTCCCATTGAGCGGAAAATCATGTGCCTCCAAAGTGTTACTAGAGGATCCGTCAGCATCTTCCTCTGTCACACGTGCGGTGCGATCGGAGGGCCAGTTTAACATTCCAATGGCGCTGACCCAAGATTTATAATAGGATATTGTCTCGAATGACAAGGTGATGAAACGAAAAATAACTGGGGAAACTGAAATGTATAATGGGCGAACTTGCGCCCAAAACAAAAAGGAAACAAGACAACTGCAAAGCGTCGCGATCGTCGAAGTGGGCGTAACAGTAGGGTCGAACGCTGGGGCGAGACTGACTGCGGCTTGCCGCGCGAAGCCCCTTATGTACATGCGCGGGCTTCTGGAACAATCGGTGTTGTAGGATCGGCGTGTAGACCATTCGGATCTTGAACAAGCAGCAGGGTTTCGAATTTACCAAAAATCTAAAATAAAAAAAATAGAAGACGCGTCGCTCCCAGCACTCGAACCCTGGGCTTCCGCACAAGAGTCAAGATGTGTGTATGTTGTTGTTTTTTCATATTTTTACCAAAGGTATGGGCGTGGTATCAAAGCTGTTAGAAGGTTGTCAAGAGTCAAGCAGTTCGACGTAATTAAATTTTAAAGATTTCATTATGAGATCTTTATGCTCCACGCACCAGCTGTATAATATTCTGCATTGTTTTATGATGCCTTGCCTTCTTATTAGCGAAAAATCATGTGCCTCCAAAGTGTTACAGCAGGATGCATCAGCATCTTCCGCAGTCACACATGCGGTGCAATGGAAGGGCCTATTTTACATTCCAATGACGCTGACCCAAGTTTTCTAATTGTATATCTCTTGGGAAGTAGGTCGCTTGTCAGCCTGATTCCTCAAATACCTTTCCCGACCTCCCCCACCTCTCTGATGCCAATCAAATCAAATTATATGACGGCAACATTGGAAGCTATTTGTATAACTATGAAACATTGCTTTGTAAATTTTGGCTGCATAAACTGACCATGAGAAGGCAGTTAGGAGATTTACTATTCCTTCACAAAGTTGTTCATGCTCGGCGGCTTTATTACAAATTATTTGTTTTCATGTTCACTCTCGCCCGAGCCGAAACATTTCAATTTTTATCCACCTTTCACAAATAAAAACCTGACACCTAAGGGAAGCAACACACGAAACACAGTTTAAAACTGTTTCATGGAGTTTTGTTAAACATGGCGGTTTTATGTATATTTGGTATCAGAACGTTGGCAACTGAATTTCTTCAATGAAAACACGACAATGAATTACTTTCCTCTGTGTTACTTTAACATTAACCAAAGTAAGGATTTTTTTTTGCATTTTGAGGCAACGTAGGTCGCGATGGCATTATTCTATTTTAACGTAAGGAGAAAAATGCTTTCTAAACTTCTTTTCCGATAACGTCAAACGAGACCTCCGTAAACTTAAACGGAGGTCGGTATGCATCTTTTCGTGGAATCCTTTATTCCCAGAAATGATTTATAAAGCCCTTAACCGAGATATATTATAAACGCTTAATACCTTATTAACCTATATTTAACAACTGTCTGACTTAAGTACAGGGTGCGTTCAATTTGTTGTACGATATACCCGCAAACACTAAACTCGTTGAATGAATTCTTATCACGTCTTTCAAGCTTAGTCACGACATACTGCATCTAACACTTTTGGTGTGAAACAAGCTTTAAAATATCACACGAATTCGTGCCATTATTATTTTCGCACCTACACTAAGTTAAATAAAAGTAATATGTTAATTTCAACATCGCGTCACTTTGGTTTGTTCAACACAACAGTAAATTTTAAAACCATGTTTGCCCGCAAACTAGATACACTTCTCGTTCCTGTTTGACATGGTTGTCATGTAAATTCTTATGTTAAGTTGGCAAGATATAGTTTTGGGCAGCTTATGAGTGCCCAAATTGTGTTTCAATGCGCCTAACTGCGTCCAGCCATTCATTCGAGGCGCTGAAAAAGGTCACCACGTATTAGCCACTTTAGCGACCTATAGAGGGCGCAATTGTGCCTAACAAAATGGCTGTTGTTTGTAGAGCAGCAGTACCAAGTTGAGTCTCCGAAGTTTAAGTAATCATAGTTTTGTGAAGTTCGAGTGATGTATGTGCTTAATTCATAATCTGCGTCAGAGAGGTCTAACCATGCATCTTCATTGTAAAGCCGGTCATCGAGGAGCTAAAGCGCACGATTCTCACACTGGAGTACCACCATCGCTGAACGTTCCGAACGCTGGCTTGTTGTTGTTGCCCAACGGCCTAGAACCCACCACACTTAACCCAGGTGGACAACACAAAATACTAATGGAAGAAGACACAACTTCAGCGTTAAACCTTTTTTTTATGTTTATTGTGGCCAGCAGAAATCGCATTTGCTCATCGCGCTTGGCTTTTCTTTTTTTATTTCGCCTCTAAAACACAGACTAACCCAGCTTATCTGAGGAGCAGGCACAAGTAGAATTCAGTAATTCGTTTACCGCTTCTGTAAAGCCTGCTGCAGTTAGTGTAACAATGTTGTTATAACACAAAACTGCATAGCGGGTTTATGGTAGCATTGTTTATTTGGAAAGAACCGTCTCACCCGGAAAAAGAAATTGAGTTTTATGACGTAATACAGTACTTTTACCACTGAAACAAGTGCGATATTTTGAAATGTTTTTTTCTCCACAAACGCCAAATACAGAAATGTGCCCTGGACAAACCATCTCGAGATCGGCTCATCTTGATAATAAAAGGTCAGCGCATAAAGCGCGTTCCTGTTCACGTATCTTATTCTTGTCTAGACAAGCGTCAGCTCGACGTTAAAAGCGCTGCGTCGTAGGCGTTTCTTGACAAAATTGAATTGTATCTTGAGAACTTGTTGACTCGTTAACTCACATATTTTTTTTTTAAATTACGTACTCGTGCCGTAATTTGACATACATTCTCAGCGCCAAAAGCAGTTTTTTTAGAATGGATTGCCTTCGCACAGAGCGATTAAAATCGATTGAGTGCTATGGGTTTCAATACAGGCCGCAAGTGCTTAGTAGTTGTGGTGACCGGAGTAAGTAAAAAAAGTAGTATACATGCATGATAACCTCTTGATTCCAGGTTATGAATACAGCCTTCCTTATAACAGTATTTTGCCATCATTCTGGCAGAAATACAAAAAGTCTTCCGCGCGACTGGTGAACGATGTAGCGGAAGTAGATAGAAAGTGAGCACCGCTGGAAAAAGGTACATCATGGATCTTGTCAGTGCTGCCCTATTAAAAGTACACAATTTCAACTCTTAGACATTCTTCCTTACCTAGTTTTTAAAGATATGCTTAACAGAAAAAAAATCCCTCAAAAAAGGTTTTTATGGGGCAAGCATCTTATCATTATTTTCAATATTGTCTTAAGTTTTAACCACCACTTAAAGTTACCCAGCAAACCTTAAGCATGCCCTTCGCAATAAATGTAATAAATATAAAACAAAAACGTGTAATTTGTGGGAAAAATGCAAGGTTATATCCTACAAAGTCATGAACTCCACGCTGAACAAAACTTGTTCCAGAATCTAGCGTAACCACATAAGATGCCACTCAGAACGCTGTACTAATTCCCGTGAGCACAGGGTGGGAAGAGCACACGTGCAACTTGCTAGATGTGAATTTTTATCAGGTTTAATTAAAACCGCCGAAGGAACCGCTCTTGAGTGACAGGAAATTGGTGTGCCTTCCGAAAGCACTGACCAAGTCATACGACTAATACTCTGTCCGGCGAACAGATTTAGTGGCACTTTAAGAGAGTGCACTCCAGCTCATTGAACGCCGCTTTCAATTAAGGGCCCGGTGCTAAGTGGCGAAAAGTGGTGTCGTCAGGAGTAGTGATACGGACGAGAGATAGACTAATAAAAACGAAAAAAGATAACGTCAGAGTAATATTGTAATATTTTCACCTCATCAAACGCGTTATGAAACATTACAAAAACAACCGAAGGCGATTCGCGTTGATGGTCTTCTATCCTTGCCCTATGTCAGCAGTGCTTTTGACAAAAAAAAATTCATAGGACAGTGAATGACATGTTCAAATTTCAATTATACTGTGCTAGCTGTTACCTTAAGTTCAGAAAAAGTCGATTCGTTAATTGCTGGCTTAGCAAACTTATTACATTGTAAATTATCAAGCTTTGGTATTGATTAGAGCAGTTCCAAAATTTATTCAATTACCAGGGGATAAATAAGCCATCTGGAAAAAGACTTTATTACATTTTAGCGTGCCACAGCTAATCATCACAGTAAAGCCCTAATGACTGCCATTCATAAAACTAGGGGCGCCCCGTCTATTGAAGGGCTCGGTGGCACAACTTTAGCAGAAGGAGCTCAAGGACTCCTGTAACGTTTCTTTTTATGTTGTAATTCATGCATGGCATTTATTCACAATTAACTGAATTTGATTGAGGCTATAATAATGGCCAGGTGCAGGAGCACCTGTGAGTTTTGTAATATCGCATACGGTATAATACCATCCTCTCACGTAACCGAATATATATCATTACAACTACAATTAACTTCAGAAATAACTAGAGAATACACAGAAAGAATAAAACACTTGAAGGACGAACACAGACGCACACAGTTCTTTCAATGAGCAACGGACATTTATCATTGAAAGAACTGCGTGCGTCTGTGTTCGTCCTTCAAGAGTTTTATTATTTCTGTGTATTCTGTAGTTTTCAACGCGCTCTCCTACGTGTACTTAAGAAATAACTGTTGATTATTTCTTGAAGTTGAAAACCGAAGATAAAAAGTAATGGCATACCAAATTTAACGAGTTAGTGTAAACTATTTGTTCATAAATTAACAGTAAAAATGTAAATAGGGTCCTCGATCTTGACGACGCGCAAAGCCATTGAAGATTCTGTCGCGAACATGTCGACTGGAACAAATATTGAACAACGAAGGCGCATTGTGTCACTGATACTTAAAATTCGCTGGGCGTGGTGAGTTCTGAGCATTCTATTACGGCTTCCCGGCCAATACCATTGCAGCATTGGAAAATAACAATGCCATCAAGCTTGAACGTAATAAGCCACGCCCTCTCTTTCTTAAGATTTCTTCCTTTATTTGTTTTGCGGATAATGTTCCGCATGGGGGGCAGAGATAAAGGCACAAGTGCCTTGTGGAGCCTCTTCACCCAACAGTTCAGCCGTGGCAGATAAGATGAGAGTCATATGCAACAACAATGCAACAAAGCAGAACTAATACACACTCTGGAAGCCGCAATCACAGAATCGCACAAGCCAGGCAAAGCGCGCCATCATTGACAACAAAACAACAAGGCAACAAAGCAGAGTGAAGATTACATTATACACAGGCAATCAGCTGAAGTAGCAAAACCACTTGCGTGACACATCACGTTAATAATGTATTAACGTTGGACGTTGGAGTTAGATGTCAGTGACAGTATTATAGTTTTTCCTCGACCCACGAGGATCGCACTCTCGTTATACAAACTTAAGCAGGCTGTGCCGTTCTGTGAACAGAAAGTAAGTTCAACAGCCTGCACACCGAACTGGAGTGGCAGCGTTCGTCGTAGCGTTTTTTTTTTTTTTTTTGTTTACCATAAGGACACGCAAGGTGCAACGAAACATACAGAAAAGTTCAAACAAGGCCGTGACATTTTGCGAGCTTTGTGCTAGGTTGAACACATGAGTGCTGTCGACGCTACTTGTGTTTACTTCCAGTTACGTTAATGATGTTACCGTTTTTAATATAGAATTTATACAAAATATTACTTCATATCCGCATATAGCCAGTAGACATATTATAATTCTAGAATCAAATGTTTATAAACTTTGCATGATAATTTTTGAAGTAATGCTATATTTTTCTCCCCCTTTCCCCCTACTGCTACGGCTACACACTCAATCTGGCGGATTGAGTACGCTGAGTATGTCAAACTCACTTCATTGTGCGTCTGTGTCTCGGATAATAAAACTTTTCCATGTAACTCGCAAAAATAACACCTAGGGAAACGTAAGCTCACGCGAGTTCAAATTAAATGTTCCCCTTAATAAAAAAAGTATCTGAGGTCAGCTCGACGTATATCAATAAAAGATTATGCGTGTGCTGGCGCGTTCTTCTGTTTCTGAAGCTGCTCGTCCCAAAATAGTCAAATGAAGGTGCTTGATAATTTTTCGAAAGAGTCATGTTGTTGTGAGGCTGGAGCGTGATAGTCAACAGGGATGCCGACCGGCGGTAGTATTTGAAAGGCAAACGGCTTGAGAAGCCGAACTACGCACGTGAACACTGCTTCTGCATTTAATATGTACACCTGTTAATCTGAGCAGTATACCGGGTGTTCTTCTTTGGGGGGTTTGCAGATTTGTTTTAAAAATTCCGTACAATCGACACTAATTCTGTTTTTGTGAGTTATACTCCCAGGGGGAGTTAATATACGGGGCTAGTTCTTACGAAAAGTGAGGTATTTAACTAAAATGCGTTCATTTAAATTTTCCTTCTGGAAAATAAACCATATAGTTTGAATGAGAACCTACCTGAGGGCCGAACAAGTCAATCAACTGTAAAAAATTTGGAAAGCATGCTTCGTTTTTTCAGGATACCGAACATTCATCCAACTCAATTTACCCACGCAGTTTTTCCGTCCCCACTCATTCGCTTTTTTGCAGTCAGCCTTGAGCCTGTACAACAAGTGGTAATTTTCGAACATGCTTCCCCCGGAGTCTTTCTAAAAGTTACTGGTTCGATGGTTTTCGATTGCGCTCAGTGAATTACTATTTGACATGGTAACACAAAAGCGGGCGAAAACTGGACGGTTAACACTCTTAGGTTACCTTTTTAGTATTGAACAAGCTCGCCTGCACACTTGCGTGAGTTTCTTGTACTATGTGACCGATATTTTTATTTACACGGCTTAAAAAAGTTGATTATTAGGTTCTAGTTAATCATGTAACATATTGTGACGATTAGAATATGACCACCCTGACCGTTTAATTCACCTTCAGAGACCGCATTAGTGTAGCTTTCACGCTTAAATTTTGAAACAAATCTGTAAATCCGAAAAAGAAACATTCTGCATAAGAGTTAAACAATAAAAATACCCAGACATTCGGGAAGTAATGCTGCGTAAGTATCCTATACCAAGCTTGAAGTAGCGCAGATAGTACTGCTTTTTCATTCGGAGACAAACAATGATTTGTACCTGCGGTCACACCTTTTACGTCCCTACGGTCGCACATTTGAGTTTTTATCTTCTCTTCTCCAGAACAACTTTACGAGGCAATGTTGCTTTGTACATAACCGGGCTGCCTGCGCACGCAGCTGCCACGTTCAAGTAATTTATTAGAACACCGCTTGCCAACTTGCTTAACTTAGTTAGTTTTCTCGCCAGTAAATAATCGCGTGTTTTTGTCCAAGGCTGTTTCCGACTTTACAGCCTGTGCAGAAGAATTCTTGGCTTGCAGCGTGGCGACAGAAGCGCTTTCGTCACCGTTGCAATGCGTATTTTTCTTGTTTACTTTCTGGCACAAGGTCGACTAATTAAATCGTGTCTTCAGTTGTACATCCACCTGCTCGTTTTATTAGTGACAATGTTGCGAAAGTGTAATTACTGAACCAAAGCCAAGTACGGACTAAAGATTACAATAGAGTCAATGCGTTATCTGCATTGTTATATAATAGATCAGTGTGCCAGAAATTTCAATCGTCGATTGCCTTCTGATGCTGCTCCGTGTCAACAGGGCCGCTTTTTTCAAACCACAAAACGTTGAGCGAACATAAACTATAATACAACTGGTTTATTCTGAGATAAAGTTGCGAAAAAATGGATTCCCTCTTTGTGGAGGGTTTAACACGCTAATTACTCATTCGATTAGAGCGCTCTGAATATGTTGTCTAATTAGGAGGGAATAAAGAATTCCCCTTAATACCTACTTTACTAAGTTCTAGCGTACTACAGCTAATGAGGCTATAGTAGCCTCAACTACTTTTTAAGTTGGCTTCTGTGATCTCTTTTAAAGGGGCCCTGCAATGACTTTTTTACTAATTTTTAATTTGCACCGAACCTGAGCGCACTGAACGTAGTGACTTAGTGAAACTTTTCTTTTCTCGAAATTCCCTTTCTTTTAAAAGTTATAGGCAACTTAAAATTACAAAAACCGAGCAAGAAATAACCTCCCTCATTACGTCCTTGGTTGCTTGAGAGTGGCCGTGAACTAGAGGAGAACTAGTGAGCTCATCGAGCGCTCACGGCTGCCGCACTCCGTTTCGACGGCGCGAGAGGGCGCCATTAAAGCGTGTTCTGGACTGGATGTATGCAGCGGGCAGCCAGAGCGGCTCTCATTGCATTTTCTGCGCGATTAAAGACTAATTCGGCATGACACTTCATTGGCCACAAACGACAGCAAACACGGGGTAAAGATCAGTTCAGAATGGGAGCTACTTTGCGCTGCCATACCGTGAAACGGCCAAACCGCAAGACAAAGCTTCTCGCCGAAGGCCTTCGGAACGCTCGGAGCCGGTCGGATCCTCCTGCCCATACGACCGCGGCGCCGCTGCGTACATCCGGAACCTTTCCGTGTCGGCGCCTGATCCCACTACTCTTTTCTACTATGCGCCGCCGCTTGGTGGCGGGTATGTCGACGGGTCAATTCTTCTTTCCGTACTTTATGTTGCGGCATTTGTTTCTTTTTTGATCTAAAATACCGAACAAAAACTACTTTTATAAATAATTGAAACGGTTCACGCCACTTATATTTTGTATTTCGACAAAAAAGAAGCTTTTAGCGGCTCTGACCAGTAGTAAGCCCAGGACCAAAGTCGCCGCATTTTGCTCGCTATCGGTACCGCGGGTCGCCCTCTTTCGGTGGAGGAGGTTTCCGTGTCGTCCGGTTAAAATATGACGCATTGATATATAGTTACTCTCTCCGTGCCCGCTGGCTTGCCCGACCCCTAAGAGACGTGGAAACCGCAAAAAAGGTAGACGCTTAAATATGACTGCAGGGCCCCTTTAAGGTTCGGTTGTGTCACCCTTGAAGATAAATCTCGTTATTTGGGTAACGTTTATACTTTGGGATGGTCGGCCTTCAACCCTGAGCAATATATCTTGCTTGAAATGTAGATAATGCCAGGGACGAAGATAACCGCAAATAAGGCATTCGCCAATGTGTATAGCTAAAGGTACTATGGTCCGAAAGGAGTGAAATGTGCCGCGCACTTAATTAAAAGAGGTGAAATTATTGCCGACATCCTTAAATATATGTATGCTGCTGCTGAACTTTGTGATCAAAATAGCGGCACCAAGTCCTAATTTGGGGTAAGCTTTGAAATGTTACGTGGGGATTCGTTACGTCCTGCTTGTGATGCCGACTCGCTAGACGAACTCGTAAGTGGACAGTATCGTTTATTTAGCGTTCCTTAATGGGGTGGTCCAATTCTCCAAGGTGATGATATCGCGCCCCTTGTGGTGTCTTCTCACTTGTTCCAGGCCGGGACTGTCTCATATAAATAATAGATTGCGGGATCATCTGCATCTCGTGTTTCATGTGCTGCACATGGTTACTACCGGTGTTACAGTCGTGGTTTCTCCAATGTCGTGGTCTGCGTCATCGTTGAACGGCAGAGATTGCGGTTGTGGTCGGTCTTGTTTATATAGTTACTTGTTGCTTTCCCTCAGGGAAGTATTGGCTTACCACTTTGCCAATATGTCCTCGGTGAGTGCAGCGCCCGTTCTGGCCTTATAGACCAGTACCTGCACTCCTGGACGTATGCCTTCCAGTCGCGGGTTTTTGTTGCTTGTGGTCTTGGTTTTGAGCTCTTTGCACCATACTTGCTTGGATCGTTTTTTCTCGTTTTTTGGGTCCACTTGTGACTTGTCGGAGAATGCCTCCGCCATCATGTTTTCCGTGATTGGTTGGATAGGGTCACACTCGCTAGGTTGTGCGTGGATTCGTTTCTCTCGTTGCCAGCGTTGCCTGGTACCCAGAGTACTTGGGTATCAATGTGCATGGGATCTGCCGGACTCTGCAGAGTGTCTTGATGACCGGTCTGTCGTTCCTATCCTTGGCGCTTCGGATAGTGCATTCAGCGTTTTCGGCAAGGCAGCACAGATGTTGACCGTATGTGTTTCAGATCCAGCGTGCATTGCTGCCCTTTCCTTTCCTTGATGCACGGAGAGCATCTCTCGCTTGGTGGTCAGCGGCTCGAACAGGTACTGGAGGTGGCACGCGTTTGGCGTGTGGTGATGTACGCAATTGTCAAAGCTGCTTGTTTGGTTTCTGGGTACAACGCTGCATCGGTGTACACTATCTCAGTCATGTCACTTTTATATAGACCCCATTAATATGGATACCTGGCTATAGGGACACCATTCTTGGGGACAAACTGGGGAAATACATGCATTTTCGTCTTGTTATTATGGACAACTCGCATTATGAACTATGCTTTTCGGGGGGGGGGGGTGTGTTGATATTAACAAGTCATCGCTGTATCTTCTTCGGGCTTTCTGACAGTTTGTCGTTTTCGGCCAGCGCTTGGCGCCCTTGGCTACGCAGTTCTTTCCACATATTTTGTGGGATCGGTTAGGTCCCAAGAGTCATTCCGTCTCCCCACGAAGCTAGGCGCGGTGGGATATTCATTGTCGGTTTCGGGGGCTGTTCGTCGTACGCCAGACGTTTCTGGCCTTAACGCGTGAGCAGTCTTCGCTCGTCCGCTCTTTTTCCGCGGTCGCGTAAGATTTTCATTAGTGTTGGCATCTGCGCGTAGTTGTATGTATTCTCTACCCAGGTGGGGCGCGGGATTCCTGTTACAACGTGCAATCATTCCCGGTGAAGCCGTTCCAGCTTGTCTCTTTCTGTCTAAATCAGCTCGAAACAGATCTCGCCGTAGCACGCGCGCGACGTGAGCACTGCCATCATGAGCGGCGATCGGGCGATTTGCGTGCCTGCTCCTCCGGAATGGTTTCATCTTCGCTTGATGATGTGTGTGATGCGCCCTCACGCAGGGTCGAGCTGCTTGAACCACGTGTTGGCGCATCTCTTCTCAGGAGGCGGTATGCCCAGTATGCGAACTCGCCCTTTCTTGAGCGTTGTAGAGTCACTGCGTCGAGCGTGAGTTCCATCTTGTTGCAGTCTTCATCCTTGCCTCTGATGATCAGGCACAGCGTCTTTTCAGGTGATCTTTTCGTGCATGTGTGCTTCAGGAAGTCTTTGATCGTGTCCAGGCCCACTTGGACAGCCTCAACCCTAGTAAAAATCTATATTTATAACAAATGTATTTGTCCAATAAACCTATATGATAAAATAAGATCATATAAGAGCATAATAGAACCTTACATAAGAACATATAAGAACAATATAATATTATATAAGCAGTTGTAAGAAACTTCCTGTCAGTTTGTGATAACTTCTTACATAATCTCATACTATTCTTATGTGTTCTTATAGAGTTTTTGTTTGCTCTCATATAATATATTCAATCATATGCGTTTATTGGAAAAAGACATTTCTTATGCATATGTTTTTTTTTACTATAGGGAGCCGCCAGTTCGGTGGCCGGGTGTTCTTCCGGTTCAGTCCACAGCGTGATGTCGCCCTTATATATGGTTAGACGGACTCTGTGGCTGCACTAGGTTCCTAGTTGCTTTGCCAGGCCCTCATCACCGTGTTGAAGAGTCTCAGTGACAATATTGTTCGCTGTGGTACTGCGGTGCCATTTTCAAAAGGTCGGGTTTGTTTCTCGTCTGTTCGCACCTCGAACATTCTGCAATCAAAGAATGACTTGGTGATGTTGAGCATTCACGTGGCTGGGTACGCTTGTCCGACGGTCCCGACCGCTGCTCCGTGCCTGGCGTTGTCGAAGGCTTTCTTGATGTCCATCACGATCAGTATATCGGGCCTCCTTTGCCATCGTTAGCGTGTGCTTGCCACTCTTATGAGCAGTACAGACTCGTGCATACACAGGCACGGCCTGAACCAGGTTTGGCTTGCGTGGAAGTTGTTCTCGTCCACTTCTTCCAGGTGGTGGTTGAGCCACGTTAGGCATAGCCGTTTTAGAAACTTGCATAATGTTGGCGGTAGTGATATCGGTCTCAGTTTGGCGATGTTGTTGATCCCCTTGCCGTGCTTGGGAGTGAGTGAAAACACCGAGTGTTTGTAACTGGTCTCAAACTTGTCCTCCTGTGGTACAACAGTTCTGGCCTGATGTTCTAGGCTGCGCTCTTTAGCATGGCCCGTACGAAAATGTCAGATATGGCCCTGAAATAATTTATATATGACCGTATATGATAATATAAGGAATCAAATCTGGCCATATACCGCTGTATATCAGAGCAAATACGGCCAGATATCGCCGTATAAGTGAACAAATACTGCCACATAAGTGCGTAAATACGGCCATATATCTCCATATACGCGTGCAAATAGTCATTTATCGCTGTATAAAAGTTCGAATACTGTCACATATGACATATCTGGGTAAATTGTATCTGATAATGATATATGGGCCCATTTCGGTCGTCAAACAAAACGTGATATGTACTCGCTACGACACTAGTTGATTGAAATATATTACATAAGTCTTATGTAATTGGTTAACTATTGTTAACATTCTTAAAGTGAAGTTATTCCAGATATTTGGACCAATTAGTCAATCGCTCATTTTTAAGACAAAAAGAAAAATGAAATATGGTTGTATGCTTTACGTGTGACAATATGACAAAGTGCATAAGATCGGAAAGCGAGTGAATCGAATAATGGATTTTAGATCGCAGCTCTTCAGCGCCCGTTTCCGCGTGAAGCGGCGTCGGCGGCGCCATCGGTGTAACCGCCCCGCTAAGTTTAGCGGTAAATTGAATTGGTGCTTATGTCACGTGACGTCAATTTTCGCGCTAAGTCTAGCAGAAATACTAATTTTGTTAGAGTTTCCCCGGTAAATATAGCGGAAAAACACGAACCATTAGCTTACTGAAGATGCTCGATGCTACTTCGTCGTCTTGAATCATTTTCCCTTCGAACGGCTGCAAAGACAGTGCGCCCAGAATACCCTACGCAGCATCTTTCAAAAACCGTTCCCGCAGCATCGCAACCTTCCGTTGGCGAGCGTCGGCGATTCATCGTGTGTTGAAAGTCGGAAGTGTGCTGTGCGCGGCACCTTTTATGTGTAACTTTTTCACAAAAAAAATTGAAATTTAAACACGTGAACCTAACAGTGTACACGTAAATTTAAATTTATTGGTAAGAAAAGATATATATAAATATATAATTACTTATCTATTTATTTGTGGACATCGTGCGCAAAAAATAGTCGCGTTTATTTTTTCATTACAGTTAAAATGCAGGCTATATTGCGTAAAACAATATATTCAAACTCGCATCGTTTTGGGTCTCTTTCGGGCTGGACAGATTCTTTGGAAATCCAAAAGCTGGACTTCATACAGCTGTCCTGTTCACTCGGTATTGACAGCAGGTTAGACGATATGCATGTTTTAGGCCAATCGTGTCTCCGGTTAGGGGCAGATGACTACAGTCTAGAAGCTGGTGATAAGGAAGAACACGGTACCTGCCTGGAGCCCAAGGTCACGCATAGCATTCACTCCACTATCAACCTTGCGTACAATTGACAAATCCGCTCGCTGCGGTCATTGATGCCCCCGAAGATAAGCCTTTTGTGCGTGCTCTTCCTTTTTTGACTTTTCCTTCTCTCCTTTTCTCTCTCTCCTTAAACTGAAAGCGTAATAGACGGTGTTTACTTAGTAAAACATATAAAATAGCGCAACAGAAAGACAAGGACAAGAAGTATACAGGACAGGCGCTTGCCGAACCAATCAACCATAGTCTTTTATCGCTTGACTCTCCACTCTCTGCGCAAGAAATGGCACACGCGTAGACGCGTGGTGTCACGGATGACGCATTAGTTGCTGGCAATCTCGAAATGCCTGCTTGGGGATGCTGACCTAGTTTGGCGTATAGCGCGCCCTGCGGGGCTGCCGTGGATTCCGCTTGTGTACTAAACGGTATCTGGTTTGAAATGCCCTTCCCGTATATCGGCAACAAGCGATTTTTTTAAAGGAGCCCAAGAATTTTTGTGATGCGTTTAGTGTTCGGTTCTACAAACGACAGTTTGTGCTACTCCGTTTTAAATTTTTACGGACACCTTCCTTCTCGTTTTTCAGTGTTTGAGTGGATCTGACGTGCCCGTGTCGACATATATCTCGGATTCCACCTTTGAAGTCGGTATCGTCAACGTAAGTGCGCTGCAACCTACTTCGCGACAGTTGATCGTTTTCCTACAGGTACTCTTCCAGATTACCTCTAGAATTCGGCCGTGTCGATCTCCTGGCAGCAGGGAGAATAATTTCTCAAAATTTCTGGCAGCAGTCACCTGCCATTGACGGTCTGAAATCCTGTCACAACTGCAGGGAGAATGCTGCTTTTTTTATTCTTTCTGCGTTTCGTGATAAAACGTCCCGCGGCCACCTTCTCGTGGATACACGTTTCATGGAAACATGCTTCGTCGACATTAACGTTTTATCGACGTTCGTTACACGAATGTCGATAATCCTGCTTTCCCTGGGAACCAAGTTGAGCGAAATCAGGAGTGGCATAAAGCGCAGCTCATGTAAAATTAATAAAAGTTGGAACATGCTCAATATCCAATAGGTATTTTTCTTATACAGATGAGAACTCACGTTTGGTACATTTTTTGTAGAAAATAACAATATATATAAAGGATGCCTTATTTGATTTTGACATATATTGCGTTATATGGGAGGCAGATATGCCCCTATTTTTCAGACCCAGATATGGATATACAACAAATTGGGCATATCTAGCACGATATGCCTTATATACACGGATATGCTTTATATGGCCAGATATGCCCAATTTTTTGCATGCCCATAGCTGATTTTTTAAAAAAAAATAAGTCCAGATATGCCACTGAACAGTAGATTTGGGTTAATAGGTTTTTTTAACTATTTTGTTATATTAAAAAGCCTGCTAACCTTTGTGGTGCGGGTACAAAACTACAATTTTATTTTTCTTGGTTGAAATTATTTTTCTTCTAAGTCTCCTCTATTTATTTTATCACTGTTGTCTTTAATGACTTTGTCCGTTACATGCAGCTATTGTGTTTAGTTTGTTTTTGTCCTCTTCTTCTGGCTATTGAAAGGAGGGGGAGCTCTGGCCGCTTTCGCAGCAGGTACTGTGCGGGGACGCCAGTGTTGGTTGCTGCTGCTGGTTGCGAGATATGTTGTATTTTCTGTAGGTCTTGCTTCTGTTGCGCTTGCTGCTGTTGCTGTTGTACTTGCATCGGTTGATAAAAGAATTTATGTTGCTGTTGTGCCGAATCTTTCCTGCTGTTGTAGTACCATAATCAGTTTTGCAATCCGACTTTCACCCGTATTCTTACTTATTTGTTGTTGCTTCTGTTTCATATGCTGCTTCTTGTTACCTATCGGATTTGCGACCAGCAAGGGATTCCAATTGAAGGCGCCGTTGTTTATTCCGGCATTCTTTCTTAGCTCGGCGCCTCTGCTCTTCTCTTTGTTTCCGTTCTTCTTGGCTTCGTCCACGTTCTTCTTCGATGCATCGCCTCCTGATTTCAGCTTCTCTTTCTCGCTTGTTTTCGAGCGTGTGAAGCTTGTTGGCCAGGTCTGCCGGTTGCCTGTCCAGTTCTTCGTGGTATCCTTTATCTCGGCCGTGGGGTCATTCTCTGTAGTGTTGACGATTGGGCTAGTTGGTCATTCATATTACCGGAAAACAAACAGCGCAGGGACAAGAACAGAGTATAAGGCGGTAGACACACACAGCGCTGACTTACAACTGAGCTTTACTGGCACTGACAACGTGTATAAATGCACAATTTGCCCGGCCCAAAAGCCAAGAAAAGGAACAACACAAGAGGAGGGCTACACGTGTTCCTAGAGTCATCTGCAGGCGCCGTTGTTCTTTGATCTGAGTAGAAAAATACATTCCTTTTCCGTCAAGGCAGGCGACGGGGCATTAACACACTCACAGCCCGATTGTACAATGGCGCGTGCTTCTATAATCTCACATGTCAGCTTATCTTTTTGTTTCTTGATGACTGTGCATCGTTCAAAAAATGGAGTACATGCGCAATCACGGCAATGCACCCCAAGGTGCCCCATCACTACCTGAGACACATTATAACGATGCTATCTTAAACGCTCATTAAGACAACGTCCCTCTGCCCTATGTATCTCCGGCCACAGGACAGGAAAATAGAGTATACAACGCCCGTAACACATGTAACAAACTGGTTTTGGTGTTTCTTGGTGCACACATGTCTCTCTATTACATGAAAATTCAAATTTTTTGCATATCATAGATAACTTGTCTGGAGCCGAAACGACCACGTGAACTCCAGCTCGACGTCCCACTTTCTCCAGATATTGGGATATTTTGTGTAGGTACGGTAGTACTGGGGTGTTTCTGTTTTTCCTGTTAACTTGTTCAGCATCCTCAATGCGTCTTCTCTCTAGTAGAGAGCTTTTAATGAGCGTCGAAGAGTGTATTGACAACCACGGGTGTGTAGCGCTTCAAAATAAATGTGGTCTCGGTGTGAGAGACTTCTTGGAGCTTTTAACCTTTTACCTCAAGTCGACGTTTACAACTTGGAATGGAGAAACTTTCATTCAGAAAAACGGCATATGCATCGGTTCCTGTTTAGCTCCCGTGTTGAGCAACATTTATCTCGCATTTTACGACAGAATTTTATCTAATAGACTTGAAGGCTCTAGGGTAAACAAGGTTTTTAGGTTTGTAGATGACTACTTAGTGGTTGTTGACTGTGACTCAGACCACTTTTTTGGCGAAATTTCTGAGGTTTTGGCCAGTTTTAGTAAATGCTTGGAACCACTGGTTACCACGCACGAATTACCAGTAAACGGTTTTCGTCTGCCCACTCTAAACTGGTGAAAAGGGGAATCATCAACATTTGTTTAAAGAACGCCCCTAAGAAATCCTGCTTTCACTTGGTCAAGGAAAGCTTTAAGAATCAAGTAGCGAGGCTCAAGGCAGCGGGCTACCCGTTGCGCCGCGTAACGGCAGTCGCAGAGAGACAACTAAAGAGAAGACGCATTGAGAGTGCTGAACAAGTGAGCAGGAAAAACAGGAACATCACAGTACTACCGTACCTACACAAAATATCCCATAATCTGAAGAAAGTGGGAGGTCGAGCTGGTGTTTACGTGGTCTTTTCGGCTCCAAACATGTTATCTATGATGTGAAAAAAAAGTGAATTCTCATGTAATAGAGAGACAGGTGTGCACCAAGAAACACCAAACCAGTTTGTTACATGCGTTGCGGGTGTTGTATAGTCTATTCCCCTGTCCTGTGGCCGGAGATTCATAGGTCAGACAGGACGTTGTCTTAATGAGCGTTTAAGAGAGCATCGTTATAATGTGTCTCAGGTAGTGTCGGGGAACCTTGGGGTGCACTCCCAGGTAGCACACCGCGTCGGCCGGTATCGGGACTACGCCGGCCGGTCCTGGTAACAGGATGGCGGCGCCCGGCCATTGGCGCCGGTGAGCTACCGGCCCCGGCCGGCGTCGGGGTTTCGTCTTGCTCACTGGCCAGTTCAGCCGAAGAAGTTACCGTGACTGGCCGGCATCGGGTTTTTGCTGTCTTTGCTGACCAGTCTTTCCATGGAGGTTCCAGTAACTGGCCGGCATTGGTATTTTGCTGTCTTTGATGGCCAGTATTTACATGGAAGTTCAGTAACTGGCCGGCATCGGCACTTTGCTGTCTCTGATGGCCAGTATTTACACGGAAGTTCAGCGACTGGCCGGCATCGGCGCTTTGCTGTTTAGGCTGGCGAGCCCCGCCATGGAAGTTCCGTTTACTAACCGACATCGTTTTATCTTTTTTTTTTTTTTTTTTGCCGTTTTTACTATGCAGTCAAGTCATTCAGATTCTGACGAACTGTGGCAATTCATGAATAGCGAGTGGAAATATTCGCATAGGTCAATCCAAATAACTGCCGACGCTGGTGTATTTGATCCCAGGATGGCAAGGCTGACGTGTTTTATTGCGAAAACGCGAGAGAAAAACAATGCGGCGAGGAACATTTGCAGTTCAGGATTCGAGAATCTGACCACCGACGCCATGAAGAATAAATTACACAACGCCGAACGATACCTTTTCAGGAAGCTAGTTTAATTTGATGCACTATACTTAAGGTCGGTGGTATACGCACGTATTTGGCTCTGATAAGAAAATTAAAATAAAAACGGTATAGCGGAGAATCCGAATGAAGAGCAACAACCACAATTAACAAACACGTGGCATGATTGAGCACGCGCTTTGAGTTACAAAAACTATAATTTGCATTGCATTGCAGAATCTGGACAAGAAAGAGATGTGTGTATTGCTTATGACGCTACGAGAGGTACACAACTCTCCTGAGATCGTGTTATTGGTGATTTTAATTGAGTGTGAAAATATGCTATTTCAGTCAAGAATCGGCTGTTTTATGTGGTAGTTACGATCATCTAACAGAAATATTTCAAATTTTGACATAGCCAGACGATCTGTCCCCCGGTAGCTTATGTTATATACGACATACCGCACCAAAAACAAAAAAAAAACAAATATAAAAACATATTTTTTTTTTTTTTTAACACGATAAAGGCGTTGTGGATGTTTACACTGCCGGGTCGTGAATGTGACCCCTTGACGCTGCGAAACATAAATGTTCTAATACCGAACGATGCCGTCTCTGAAAGCTAGTTTAATTATCCGCACTGTTCTTGGATCTCAGGAATAAAAACATGTCTAGGCCTAATAAAAAAGTAAAACTGCGGAGCGCAACCTCGATAAGTACAATCAGGCGGCAGGCGAGGGAAATATCACTGATGTACCAGAAGAAAATTAAGTACTACTTTCCGTAAGTCAGAAAAATAAGAGATGTGCTTAATACGTACCGCGCTGTGAGCTCAGCTAAATAACTGTCTTAAAATAGCGGTATTTCTGTTTTAACAGTGGGTAAAGTTGACCACCTCCAGACAAACTTCGGCTGCATCACTGTGGCAGTTTGACCACTTACTCATTTTCTCATTTTGCTCTCAATATTCCCATTATTATTACCTTCTTTACTTCGTTGAAAGGACTTGCGCTGTTTGCCTACTACACTGACCCAGAAATTAGCACGGAGGGAGCGAATTATCCCGGCAAAACAAGAGGACCACGGCTTGTGCATTGCATCAATTTAAATTTGGGCTCGCACTTCTTATTTCCACATTTTGCGTGATTTTTACCCTAAAGTAAGGGGCCGGCAACTGCAAAAAACATTTAAAAAAATATTAAAAAGAAATAAAAAACGTAGTAAAAAAAACAATAAAAAACTTCGCGCTTCCGGGATTCGAACCACCGACCATACGATCACCCGCGTCGCGCGTTAACCACCAAGACCAAATCGCCAAATCGAAAACGCGTTGTTTTTAGTAGTTTATATGTCTGCTGAGTTCGTTTGAATACATTGTGCGGTTAGTTTTGTATGTAATTTTTTGTTACGTGTTCAGGACGTATTTCTAATATTGTGGCAATTTTTGCATACTCAATGATTTATTATTACTGTGTCTTTTCATAGTTTTTTAATGCGCTTTGCTGATCGTTTTATTGCAAGCGTGTTGAAGATACGCGCACATAGATTCCGTAAAGTCGTTAGACAAATATAAAAGCCAACGAACGCGATCCAATCCAATCCGCAGCCTTGTTTTGCCGGACGTGATGGCCGTATGTGTTTCACGTCTCTGTCTTGAGGTCAATTTACCGATTAGTCGTGATGCGTGGAGTTTAACTTAGTTTCAAATGTGTCCGAAAAAGGAGGAAGCGACTGTGAGCCGTGGAACTACGTCGAATCTGCTCAACAGCCAAGATCATGGCACGGTCGTTTCAAAGTAAGTTCCTTTCTTTGCCCGTTAGGGCTAGATTATTCTTTTTTCCGTTCAAAATGCTTGTTATTGTCTAGATCGCTTGCTTTTACCAGTATTACTAATTGTGCGCGAATGGTGCTATGCGAGGCTGTTTTGCTTCGTTCACAAATAGGCTGTGTACTCGGTCCAGGTCCATCAATAGCGGCGGAACTTTTTGGGAGATGGGGGGGGGGGGGGACGGCGGCGCCGGCGGCGGCGGCGGGCGTGCGGGGCGGCCGGCCGGCCAGCCGGCCAGCCGGCGGGTGGAGGCGGAAAGGGGAGGGGGAGGGGGGAAGTTTGATTGCCTCCCTCCACCGTATTGTTCACTGGTAAACTAGGATGTCTGGAAGAGCGCGGTGCCCCCCCCCCCCCCCCCCCCCCACAAAAAAATAAAAAAATAAAGCACTTAACTCAGCGCGGTGCCCCTCCATCGTCTAAGCTCTAGGTTAGACACTACGGGTGGATTTCGTGTGCTTATTTGCGACCGGAGAGCTGAGCCAGGCAAAAGGCAGAGGAGGATTGAGCACGTCCGTAGCTTCCGCCGCGCAGTCGTCTGCAAACGGCTTTATTTTCGTGACTCGTTATCAGAAAAGAATTGTCAAAAATTGGTGCCGCGATAATTCATCCCATGGTGATTTGCATAGCATACCGCTCCTGATCGCAAAACTTTGTGCCCACGAAATAATTTTTTGATGCCGCTTCTGGGGAAATTTACAAGCATGTCCTGGATTAAGGTAGTGTCTCGCCAGTTTATGAGAGGTATATTTAGTTCAGTGTAAGTATATAGTGTTAGACATGCCTCACCCAATCCCTGTATTTTTTCGTTTGGTACTGCCATGAGCGAATGGTGTAGGTTGTAATTGTTTTTAGTTGTTGCATGATTGTAGTAAGGTGGTGAGCTTTACTAATTGAACACCTTGAAAAACAGTTCACCACAAAAGGCAAGGAGACAAGCAGAGTTACGTGTAAACCATACGCAAGCGCAGACTCTCGACTCACATGAACAGAGAAGGAAAAAATAAAGAATGCGGAAGGAGCTCAAGCACAGGCCCAAGTGGAATGCGCCGATTCACCCATTAGCAAGAGCAGATTTTAAAACCATAATTTCCTTGTCTGTTAAGGCAACAGATTGATGGCCAATACATAAAGACAGCTTAATCTCTCTCTAAAGTCTACGATGAATTGTCACCTACTTATGCACTATTTACACTGCTCGTGTGTCATCCTTATAGCCTCGTCCCACTAGAGCGACAGACAGCAACAAACGACAGCGACACACGACGAGCGACACACGACGCACGCTGTCCCACCTGGCGGACACGACGCAGGACACGGGGACGAGGAAACTTCTTTCCTAGTGGGATTGGAGTTGTCAACAAAACACTTCAAAATACACAGATAAACAGTCTGGCGATGCGGTTTTCATATTTTGCTCTTTGGGCATTAAATGCGCCGACAAACACGGTGAAAGTGGAGACAATTACTTTGTTTCTTGATTAAAGCTTCCGCTTCTCTTCATTTGCCGTTGGCGACTTTCCACAAACAGTCGTGACAATTGACACCAAACTTTTTCTGAACTAGAATACCCGAATCGTTCCTTTTTTTTTGGGGGGGGGGGGTCGTTCGAGGAATTCTAAGTTAGCACCAAGGAATTTCACCCTGATTTTGAGGATGTTTAAAACTTCATATCCGAATGATCGAGGGCAGGCGTTTTATGGGGGACAATACGGCATCCCGATCATCACAGAACGTGATGACAAGTCTCGTCTGCCGGAATGGCTTGCCGCGGAACGTCGTGTCCTACTTCGTGGTGAGCGGTCTTTGGTCAGTCCTCGAACATGGGTGTATCCATCCTGATTTAGGGGCGTAGACCTCGGCGTCTTGAAGCACCAAATCGCGCACCAAGTTTTTGCGAGCAAAACCAGCCACAGACAAGCCTTTTGCAACATGACTGCCCAGCGCCAGCAAGCAAGCCGCGCCCGCAACCACTATGAGCAATCGAGGGACTGGAACTGCGGGAACGGGGAGAGGCCGCCAAGGGCTTCTCTGAAGGTTGAGCGGTGGAGCAAGCCACGGGAGGAAGGGTGGAAGGGTGGAAAGAGAGGCAACAGAGGGCACAAGCGGGCGAGGAGGATAAGTTTGTATCCGACAGATGTTCCTCGGTGGGACTGCTTGCTGCGCTTCAAGTCTAACAACAGACAAGAACTCGTCCGTCGTCGATGGTTTGTCGGCGATTGTCGCGGGTGTTGGCCGTTGCAGTGGGACAGCATCAGCGACACGGAACTTTGTGGTGTCGTCGGACAAAAATCGGTGTTTGTCACTCTAGTGGGACGAGGCTTTTAGAGAAAACTTGAATAATTAGCAGATACTGTGAAAAACATACAAGGGAATTATTTTAGGCCTTTGTTATTCATAGTATGGGCCACCAATGTGTTCGCACATCCGTCTGTTACCTGAGCTGCCAAGAAAATCGTGTTTACAGTCTTATGCATATGGGTGGGAGTCAGCACGTTCCACTTGGACCTGTTCGAACTTTTGCTAAAGCTCCTTCCGCATTCTTTATTTTTTTCTTCTCCAATTTGTGAGTTGGGAGTCTACACTCGTATGTAGTGTATGTATTACTCTCTTTTATTCCTTGTTTTTTGTCTGTTATTTTTCAGGATGTTCAATCAGAATGAACTCACCACCTTATTACATGGAAAGGCTGTTGTTAATTCCAAAGTGTCTGTAAAACAATCTACCTGACATCTTTTGCTCACGCCCCGGTTTCTGAAGCTCACGTTCTCCGAACACAGCCTTTCTGATTTCTCTGATTCTTTTTTTTTTTCTTTTATGCTCAATAGATCAAGTTGTGAGTGTGCACCAGTCTGCGTCCTCTGTGTTCCTATCCTTTTGTCCTTGTCTTTTTGTGCACTTTTTTCAAGTTGGTCCATGATATTTTTTATCGTATATTCTAATCTGTGTTTTGATCTTTATACTTGCTGCAGTCCTTACCAAGTAGAAGTTGGCATTCACTTTCACCATCCTGATGTGAGTGTCCTGAGGCGACACAGAATGACAGCATCCTCTGCTGAAGGCCAGGCTTGATGGAAGACTGCCAAGGCTGTTCATGGTAAGGTGCTCTATATATTGAGCAATATAATAGCAACTTATTGCTGATAGGATTGTTTTTAACGCAGACTGTGTTTATGGACTGGCCTTTAGCAATTCCGATGCCACTCACGTGGAATGAAACACTCTAGGGGAATTGCGCATCCCATTCGTAAGCGGAATGCTGAGTTTACAACAGAAGTGCGTCTCAGCTTGCTGCCAGTATTGCTGTGTGTGTTGTGTTTGTATTTTTATTTGTTTGTTTAATATTCCCAATAATGGCTGCAGCCTTCCCATTGGAAGTGGCAACACGCAAACACAAATGGACAGCAAGAGAGGTGAACAGCGCCACTCACGCCGTTCGCCACCGCACCCATTGGTTTTCGGAGAGGTTTGCAGTATTGGTCTCTATGGTATTTGGTCATATATCGCACATGAACACAACCAGGGCACTGTGCCTACAATTCAGCACTCGCAAGATTTGCGTGAATACACCCTGCAGCTGGTCGCACTTTCAGAGTAATTTTAATGTTGCAAAAATGAATAATGACATTAACATATTTCTCGTGCCAAATCCTTCATGCCTGTTCCGAACTCTGATATCCACGAGATCACAGTAGAGTCGTTTCTGTTGTACAGTAAAACCTCGTTAATTCAACCCCCGCTAATTCGGATAATTTGAACTGTCGATCCGGTCCCGTCAAACATATGTATTAGTCAATGGCAGCAAACGCTCATTAATTCGGAGGGAACGCGGCGCACTATGGTTTATTCGGACAAATTCGGCAGGTGGTGCTAGCTACCGTCTGTTCCAAAGGGTATGACCGCTATCCATCCGAAGTGCGCACGTGGTTTTTCCGGTTTTCCAGTGGTTCTTCGCTCTTTCGGTTCTCCGTGTTTCGCACCAGTTTTGCTCTGGATCGCCGTGCTTCAGCTCGTTACTCTCCTGGCATGGAAGCAGCAGAAGCATTGCTGCAACGGAAAAAGGGTAGCACAAGTGACCGACGACCGGAACGGCAAAATCGCGACACGCGGGGCTATTGTTCCCGAGCGTGCCAATAGCAAGAGTGACAGTCACGTTTTATGCCTCAACGCGGGGATCCTAAAGCCCGCCATTTTAACAACTATCCTATCCCTCAATTTTTCGCCGGCCACCCCTGCATTGAAAAATGCAACGTGACTGGCACTCTCGCTATCAGCGCTCGGGGAAAATAGCGCCGGCTGTCGCGATTTCGCCGCTCCGATTACTGGTCAGTTTTGCTGCTCGTTTTCCGTTGCAGCTGTACTAGGCTAAGAATTTAGCGACGAAAGTGGAAATACTGAGGGCCTTGGAGGGCGGCGTCTCTCGACAAGTGATGGAAGGTTGCGACGTCAAGAGAAGCACTTTGGCTACATACGTAAAAATTGTGGCCAATATCCTACAGGCTTTCGAGAGCGAGAAGTTCAACACGAAAAGAAAGCGGCCTTGGAAGGTGGTGCACCCGAAACTAGAAGAGGCCTTGCTTTACTACATTGTCAGCGCACGGGATGCGTAGCTCCGACAGTGCGAGTGCGGTGGAGCACTCGACCGCGCTAAGGAAAGTTGCCGTCTCCGCCCAAGTGTCGTCCAGAAAGCAGGCGGTAATAACAGATTTCTTCTCAAAATAAAGGAAACGTTTTCGCGCAGCTTTCTTTGTTCTTTCGATATTTCGACCTTCGGATAATTCAGACATTTTTGCCGGTCCCATGAGATCCAAATTAACGAGGTTTTACTGTAGTGGCACGGCAGACTCTATACTAGTTTTGCTTCAATCTTTGTAAGGGGGATGCTGTAATCCAATTTTACTCATCCCTGGTGTACTAGATAGCACCATATTTGCAGAGATAGTCTTCAGATTTTGTAGTTTCATCGAAATATATTTCAGCTTATAAAATATTTGTTATTTGGCTTGTAAATTTTCAAGCAGATCTAGATTGAAGGCAGCAAATATCTTACCTGCAGTCATGGTATGTGTCCGAGGTATATTGCATTAACATAATTGACCCAACCTCTGATTTTTGTTTTCAGTGCCTCTAGCGAATTGTGGATGCTAGGATTGCTTTTGTTTGTTTCACATTATCTACAACACTTTTTTCACCTTTATACTCAGTGCAGCCCTTGCCGAACGGAAGCTAGCATCGACTAGGCCAATTCGTTCCTGCATCACCAGCCGACCTGAGGATCAGGTCCATGGCAGTCTGCAAAGGTTGTTGATGGTAAGCTGCCTTATATGTACAGCTGTGTAATAGCAGCTTGTCCTGGATGACAATTTGAAATGTGTGTTTATGTTTTAGAAAGTGAAATTCGCATGGGCATACTTGCAACGTGAAAGCTTACCAAGCCTGTTCTGATCTTTCATCCTTTTGAGATTTCAGTACAGCCGTTTCTGCTGCACACATACTGCCTACTTCGGCCAGGTAGAGACTTGATACATATGAAGGTAAGCAGGCGATTATCAACTGCTCAGTGCTGTCCCTGGTGACGTTCTCTCCTTATCAGATGACTTACCATGCTTGGTTCGCAAGGCATTTTAAAAGGAGAGCAAGTGCGCTGGTGCATGATGCTCCCAGTACTGAGCAGTCGACGATCGCTTGTTCACACTCGTAGAGATCACGACTGTACTTCAAGCTCGGCAAGTGTGACACTTATGTGATTCAGCCTAGCTGTGGTGTGCTGAGCGGTATATGTAGAGCTAGTTTACTTGTGCACACACAGTGGCTGTGCGGTATAAAACGCGCCCAATTGGCAACTTTAATGCAGTCTCGTGTAGTTCCATTGATGTTTTCTTTTGGCGTGCATGATATGTGTTCTCACTTCTTTTTTTCCCTCGCTTACCGACAGTCCTAGCTGTCTGCAGAGAGTAAGTGTGAAACATGCCAACAAGCCTCTAAAGCAGTATGCAGTGCAATTTTGGTCTATTGTGCAAGCGAGGAAGAAGACTGCTCGTTTGGCTGTTGAGGCTGCGACATAGACATTAGATAGTTTTATCTGAGCATTGTTACGACCCGCTCCACTCAAAAGGAAAGCACCTGCATACTCACAACGCTCAGTCAGCAACGACCTGTCGGAACGCAGATGCCGACTGAGCGTTACGTGCGTGCCTGGTTACTTTCCTGCTCAGTGGCTGAGCGGAGCGGCCAGTAAAAAGCGCTCAGCTAAAACTTTTTCTGATAGGGGGTGGCTGACACATAGATATTTCAGGCAGAAGGATGGCCGACATTGACTCACATCAATTCTCAGTATGAGCAGCTCTCATCGCAATACGGAAATTATGATTCAAACTTCCTCTACCCCTTTCTGAAGGTTTTGAAGGTGCTCCTAGCAGTATTGTTGGGCTAGACATAATCATACCCAGATCCACTCCAATAAATTCTAAGAGGATGAAGTCAGTTGCCACATAGCTTGTGCAAAGCTAAATTTGGAACTCACTCCTCCTTCCTGTTTTTCACTGTATTGAGAACCTTGCCTCAGTATGTGATGGGTCTGTGAAGAAAATTGACCAGATAAGCAATATTACTCAGAAAATAGATGTCCCGTACATATTAACCTGCACCTACCAGCCACTGTACACCACCTCACTACTGATTTGTTATCTTTCTATTGATTTGCCTGAACTGTTCGCACCTGTAGATATTAATGATGATCACGAGGGAATGTTTGTTGTCATATGATGTCATATGCTTAAAGTAAGTGAGGCTTGCGGGCGTTTTCAAGGGCTATGGGGCATGCCGATGGTAAACACTCAATGTGAGTTTATGGTAGACGCTAATAATATATACTAGTTTCTGGGTAAGTCGCTATTTTTTATTTGGTGAAGTCTGCAGATGAGTTTTAGTCAGGTTGCCATTATGTGGGAACACAGGGGCCATACTCTGCAATATATTATATGTTTACATGTGTCCACCCAATCTCATTAGTATGTGTACAACAATGAGCTGTATTCGCGACTCCAACGATCTATAGGGGGCGCCACCACCAAACAAACATGGCGGCTGGGAACAGGTCGCGTCGGCTCAGCCGGGCCGCCTGAACGGGTAGCGCATTCAATTTAACAGATTTTCTTTTGTTTAATGCCCTATTTTATAGGTATTTCAACTGCGACGGTTAAGTGTAGCCGGTGCAGATAAACTTGCAGAGCATAGTTTTGTTTTCCCGGTGCTTTTTGTTCTTTTCATGTCAAACTTTTGTTTCGGAGGTTTCGTTCATTACCGAAACTATGGGCTCCGGAGAGACGGTAATAGACTCTAATCAGTTTTGATCAGGTAAGGAAAGCAGCGATGACTACAGAATTGTTCCACCGACAGTAATTTTCAACTAACTTGCATCACTCGACCATACGACTTATCTGTCGGCGAAATCGAGCTTTTGTGCGTATTAAGAAACAGCTCCAGTCGTCTGCTCGATCAGCAACACAGGCTGCAGGAAAATTACGAAAATTAAGCAAGCGCTTCTTGAGCCAAGCTTGAGCTTCTTGAGCCCCACTAAGCAGCTGATACTCTTATTTCAACTCAGGTTTTAGTGACAATCGAAGTCATTTTGACGAATGTGCGGGTTATGCATTATATTACGTACCATGTCCCACTAAAGGGATATTAGTATATTATTCGGGCTGAAATATGAGCTTACTTGACAAGCTATTAAGTGAACTGCTGAATCAAAGTATATTTGACAGACGGAGAGATACTACCTAAACTCAGCCATATGGTTCTAGCCGGCAGCACGGAGATGATTGCGGACAAATTTGAAGGTAGTCTTCATCGGAGATTCACGCAGAACCCCTCTGCATTAAACTTGACTTCAAATCCTGAATGGAGAAAGAGAGTATCTTTTGTGGCCGGACAACCTGAGCAATGTAGACGGATATTGCTGCTGGCTTCAACGAGGGTATATTATAAATATTGGAGGCGCAATAGATCATAATGTTGTGACAGCTTCTAACTTTGCGAGACGCGTCCCCCATTTTTTGAAAGCAGACAATATCCCTCAATAATCGTATGCAGCGAGGAGGTTTTCGAGAATCAAGTAGATGCGAAATCAGCCCAACTTTTTCGGTGTGGTCCAGAGGCTTTTTCGGTGAAAAGCTGCCAAGATGAATAGCCAATGCACCGACCAGCGTGGGTGGCTCAATCTTGACGCTAATCAAACACAGCCAAATTCAAGAAAAGCAGCTATTGAACCTTCCCATTCACTTGACTGCAGCCTTGGGGTTCCCTCCAGTGAAACACCTCGTCTGTTTTACATACCACTTATCAGTTACCGAGTAGTCGTCACTTTGAATGTCATTCGGGACAGAGAAGATATCAAAACGTTTTTCCTTGATTCCTCCCCATCCAAGAAATTGAAAGCACGCGATTGTGTGTTGTGGAGTAAACAGGCTTTCAAACACGTGATAGAAAAAAACAATTTACTGAGGCTTCATCACACTGATGAACACTCAGGCAAACTTGAGAAATATTCAGACCTTCATCAAATTACATTGTTTGCCACCGCGTCGACAACACGTGTCCGCGAAAGCCGCCAGAGACGTGGAGAGGCGCAGAGCGACCTGTTCTGGCTGGTTCCCGGTTTTCCCGCTTGGTGCTGTCCGTTTTGCTAGGGTCGCGAATATGTCAAGGATATGATTTGTCATTGTCTCAGTAAGACTAATGAATCGCTATATTTACCTAAAAATGCTGGATCTCTCGCACCTATCGGGACGAACGGCAATGTTAAACTACATGCCAACTACTCCTGCGAGTTTGCCCGTCTCTCGACATGCCCTTTTGAATTAAAGTAGATGATTTCCACGAGCCTTTCTTTGAAGTGGGCCTTCATGCAAATAGCTAACCTTGATTATGAGATAACTGGGCCATTTTTGCCGCTTGGTTATCCAGTGTGTTGTAACAGGTGTCCCTTATGGCAATCAAAAGTAGTTTTGTTTTGATATAGTTTCCAGATTGAAAATGAAATGTAGACAATTAACGCATTGGTTACAAAAAGTTTTTCTTTTACATGGGCTTCTTGTCTCATGCCTCTGGTTTTCTGGCCACTTGATCAGCTTGGTTTATCTTTTTAGAGGTGATACTTAGTTTTTGTGCTTTTGTTTTGGGTGTTTTTCAGGCTGATTTTCTTTTTTTTGTTCTCAATAGTGTGTATATATTGCGCCGTTGAGTTCAATGAAAATTTGGTTTCGAGTCAGCGCTCTGTCCGTGTCCTTTACCCTGTCCGTCGTCCTTTGCGCTGTTTTAACCTTTTAAGCGCTTGCCCAGTTTGGAATTTCTGGATTATCATGTGCAGCTGGTATTGATTTACCCTGTCATTTTACTGTGCTGTTGATTCTCTTTGCAGGCGCTCTAATGAAGGACTCCCCTTCCTGGGTGCATGGTCGACTTGCATCACAAGCTGCATGAAAAGTGTGAAGAACATTTCCTAGGCCCGTGACATGCAGCCTCTTTCATCCAGCGCACTCCTCTAGCGACAAGCCCATGATGACCAGCCAAGCTGTAGCTTCACTGGAGCTGACAATAAACAATTACGGTAACAATTTTGTATGTTTTATTTGCTATCATGTGTATGAGCGACAGATGGCTGTGGCAGCCGCTTTACCAATAAGGTGTATACCTATGCCAGAAATTTACTTTCATGTACAGTGCAACATAATTGTTTACACTCATTTGTTGTTAAAATTATTCTTCTTATGAACTACATCATTTCTATTCAGGTGTAAATTGCACACAAAACCACATGTTAGGCTGTATGACAAGACCGGGAACTGTACGATTTTAGCCCGCTAGCCTGGGGTCTTGCTGGTATCTTGCGGTACTGCTGGTAGTGCACCGGGGATTTGTGCTGGCAGCAGCCCGGGAACTCGCTGGGACAAAACAAGCCCGGGAACTGTATGGCTTGAGGCCGCTAGCCTGGGGTCTTGCTGGTATCTTGCCGCGTTTCTGGTACTACGCTGGGGATTTGTGCTGGCAGCAGCCCGGGAACTCACTGGGACAAAACAAGCCCGGGGACTGTATGGCTTGAGGCCGCTAGCCTGGGGTTTTGCTGGTATCTTACCGCGTTACTGGTACTACGCTGGGGATTTGTGCTGGCAGCATCCCGGGAACTCGCTGGGACGCCCAGTGCCGGGCGTCCCAGTCAGTCCCAGTCACTGGCCAGTGACTGGCAATCTCACTGGCCCGTTGTCGCCCCGCGGTGCGTTTCCAGCGTCGCCCCAGTAGGATCTTACCGGCAGACCGGTACCGCCCCAGTCCCAAACCGGCGAGTTGTGCTACTTGGGTTGAAGCGATTGCGGATATACTCCGTTTTTTTTAACGATGCACAGTCATCAAGAAACAAAAAACGATAAGCTGACACGTGAGATTATAGAAGCACGCGCCATTGGACAATCGGGCTCTGAATGTGTTAGTGCCCCGTCACTTGCCTTGACGGAAAAGGAAAAGGAGTGTATTTTTTATATGCAGATCGGAGAACAACGGCGCCTGCAGATGACTCCAGGAACACGTGTAGTCTTCCTCTTGTGTTGTTTCTTTTCTTGGAATTAGGGCCGGGCAAATTGTGTATTTATACAGTTTGCAAGGCCCAATAAAGCTCAGATGTAAGTGAGCGTTGTGCGTGTCTATCACCTTCTACTCTGTCCTTGTCCCTGCGCTGTTTGCTTTCCGTCATTCTCTGCGTTGTCGTTGCCGTAGTTGTGGGACGACATGCTTCTTACGCGGCTTCTTTCGCAGCTTCGGCTGCGTTTTTTTTTTTTTTTGCTGCGTAGATCGCTTTGGCTCCAAAGGTTATCGAGTGTATGCGGTCTTGGTTCCCTTTGGGAAGCGGTAGGCAGTCTTCCGTTTTCTTCTGCCGTTGAGGCGTTGGTGCCCTTCTTGATTGTTGCTGCTGCACGCTGGCTGTGAGGCTGGTCCTGCAGCGTCTTCCGCAACTGCGTGCATGTGGTATTCGTTGCCATGTGGCCATCTTCGACATTTTTCGAAGTACGGTATTTCTTAATCGCACGTCATTCATGCTCCGGAATCGGCGTTGGTAGTGTGCTCGTTGCCGCACACCCTACATATCGCGCGCCTGGTACAAATGGCCTCCGCATGACGCGTTTTGTGACACCCAAAGCACACCAGAGCTCGTGCTGTGTAAAGCGAGGCGGGCTTCAATTGATTCCAGTACTTGATTATGCAGGGTGGTTTGGGCGAAGCAAACATAATGAGCGCCATAAGGCTCGTGCACATCGGGCGTCAGTCAAGGTTGTGGCGGATTCGCATTTGAGTTTTTTTTTTTTCTTTTTAGATTCAGCGGGGTTGAAAGCTGTCAAGTTGGTGCTCATTCATCATAAAATAAGATGCGCACAAAAAACAGATCAGAAGAGAGGACCAATCCCTCTTGAGTGATTGATCCGTCTCTGGTTTGAGCAAGCGTATGACTCCTACAGACATGGCTCGACTAAGTACCTGGTGAATGGTGGTATCCAGCTGTAGTTGCTCAGGAAAGTGAATTGCTTTAGGTTGCAGCAGTTTGGGGGCGCGTTGCCTGCTTTCATAAGGTGGCAGCGTTAGACTCGTCGTCCGTCCGCTCGAAGAAAGTGTTTGACTTAGTTGAGATCCACTGCCAACCTGCCTACTTGTCTTTGGAACTCCTTCGGTGGTAACTCCATCACGGCGGTGAGACCCCTCGGGCGATGTCATATAACGTACTGCTAAAAATTGAGTCTTTCTCGCATGGTGGCGGGTCGTTGATTTCATTTTTTTTCGTTTTCGCTGCTTGGGTAGACTCCCCGCGCCGTTACTGTTGTCGCGTTCGTAACTGGGTTCCCTTGTGAACCATGAGGCCCGGATGTCGCAGTTGTTGCGGTTCCTGAGGCTGCCACCTGCTTCCTTTTCGCTCGACATGCTCTCTTCTCTTCTCTTCCTGAAATTCGCTGCCGAGTTTTTGTTGTTGCTGCTGCTGTTGTAGCACCGTCGCTTCGGTTACCACGGAGGTAGCCGCCGCCATTTCCCGTCCTCCGCGGATGGGAAAGGCTGCGAATATGCTTAGTGTGTACGGTAGAATCGTTTCGTGTACTCATGGTTCTGGTATCGTTGCATTAGGGCCGGCACCTCTGCCATCAAGCTCGGTTCGCTGGGCGCCGCGCTAAACTTAACGCTGTGCTAGACTCTTCTGATAGCCAAAATCGGACTAAAAGCTTGTTGTATTCAGTTCAAAATTTGTCCAGTCTTTGGCGATACTGTCGCAAAAGAGTATACAGAAATGGGTTGTTCACCCTCGTGGGCTCCTGCTCAAAACTGTGTGGGGTGCGGAGCCCTGGCGAGACCAGTTCGTTCCGTTTAGTCACCTAGAGAGTAGAGAACAGTCAAACATACCACTAGAGAATTCTATCAACTTGAATATGCCTAAATGTTAATATTTAAGAAGAATATAATGAGGTGTCCAATTAGTGGCAACATTCACTGTAAAACTATGATTTAGACCATGACGCTTCTTAAAACAATATGGTTAAGAGACACAGCCTAACAAAAATAAACTTATAAAACTTAAAAGGATCTGTTTCTCGTTCCTTAAATCAAATACCGTCGAATTTTCAAAACTGACTCAGGAGTAAGCAGAAACTTTTCCCCAGGGAGAGTATTGCGAGATTGTCCTGTTCGTGCTTTATTCTGTCTGGTACCTAGTATATTTTTCCAACACGCTCATTAGGAATATAATCGCCACATCTTGTCAGTTAATTTCTAACAAATTCTACGACTGTGCATTGTTTTGATATTCCGAAGAAACTAGGTAAATATTAGTAATATCGTTTCGTCACGTTTAATATAAGAGAAATATAATCCAGTCTTCCTTCGGCTAAACCTTTGATGAGTGAGGTGTTAATTGCCAAACTTTTCCAAGTAACACCACTAACAAAAAATTCATGCAAGTCGTTGATTAAGGCTTGACTTATTTTCTATGTAGACTTTCCTTTTATTTAAAACATGTTTAGATTCCTCAGTTCAAGAATATTTAACTACAACTAAATGTAACCCGATTGTTAATCCTCCATTAAAGCAAAGCATAGATTATGTTACAAGGGATGGCAAAAATCCAATATATAATCATCCTCGCGAAATTACTTGTGTTATGTTTTAATGACTTAAAACCCGTGAATGAACAGATATCCAAATCATTTAAGAGACATAATCACAGTTTAAGAAAAAAGGAATAACTCATATCGATTCCTAATTTTCTGAAGATTAATGAACATGGTATTTTGAATTCCGCAGATGGTCCATAGTACACCGGAATAACTGGCGGCTCGATTTGCAGGACGTCTTCGTGTTTTGGTTGGGGAAGCGAAATAAGTTATTCGTAAGTTCGAAACAGCTCAAATCAAAACACCGAATTTTTAATTGAAGTTCGCAAATGAGTGAATCCACGCAAGGAGGAAATTTGCATGTTCTTCGGATTTTACTTACCGATATTTGAGCAAAAATAACTGGCGATGATGGAAGACTAGATGGTTTTTCCAATTATTCTGAAGAGCACGTGCAGGAAGTTGTATTTTTTGTGGTCATCTTAACGTGTTTTCGTTATCAGTTTCTGAATACCTCTTTTATGACTCTGCTGTTCGTCAACATTTTTTTTTTATATAATTGGAAACGTCGAGTAAATGTTTAGAACCGATTTTACGTTCCTACGAACCTCTTAAAAAGAACTCGCGACTGACCTTTAAATGACATGTTGTGTCGTTAAACGATTTATTTGTCACGCAAATTCTTCAGTACACCCCAGCCACACTACTGTCACTATACCAAGTGTTTTTTTAGGCTTTACAGTTTTGTTTTAGAACCGAACATGAAAACCACACTTATGCGGTTTGGGCAGGTGAGTTATACGGCCACACTCTAAAAAAATCCCGTGCGTCTTCTTTCCCGCACAACACTCGGAGAGCCAATCACCGCAACCTACGGAGACAGCTCAGCCAATGACGATGCCGAAACATATGTTTAGACCAAAAAAACGCAGTTTGAGTGGTGACATTAGGCAATGCAAAACGTCACGCTTGCATTGTCAATGTCAAAACTCAGACTGCGTTTTTTAGTCTAAACATATGTTTCGGCATCGTCATTCGCTGAGCTGCCTCCGTAAGTTTCGGTGATTGGCTCTCCGAGTGTTGTGTGGGAAAGTAGACTCACGGGCTTTGTTTTAGAGTGAAGGGGGCATGGTATAACGGGTTAAACACAACAATCAGTCAGGTAATTAGGTGAGATATGTTAATTAAATTTGAATTAATTAAAATCTCCATATATTTCCAACTCGAAACTTACTGAGAGTCAACGAAAACCACTCAATCAACTATTTTTATAATGATATAACGCAGTGGCAGCATTTTATGGCATTCTGTAAAAACCTTTCTTTTGCACGCATTTCTAGGCTTTGGTTTCTTACCGGAGCGCATACCCGCGCCCGAGGTCCAGCTCTCCAGTGGCTAAGAGGAGCAACACACGTGTGCCCTACTTCCCTTCATCCTAGGAGGAAGACGAGGGGGCGGCTTCGCGCTGTGCCCACCTGGCAGAATTACCGCGGGCGCAAAGATACGCTCCGATAAGAAACCGAGAGCTTGAAGCGCGTACAAATTTAGCGTATTTTCAGAACGTGGTAAAATGCTGCCCGTGTCTTATATCTCGAAAAAAAGTTGATTTATTTGTTTTTAATAACGCTTAGCAGTTTCTAATTGAAACTATATATCCATTTTCACAAATTAAAATACATTTAACAAATTAAGCTTAATTAGCCGACTAATAGTTACGTTTAACCATCTTTTGTATGTCCCCTTGGCCAAATAACTCATCTCCTCAAACCGCGTTAGCGTAGCTTTCACGGCTTTTTAAAACAAACCTATATTAATTCAAATAAACAACAAAAAAAACTAGTATACTGTAAAACCTATAAAGTTCGCGAGCCCGTACTTTTCGCGAATTTTGCGTATTGTAAAATTCATGAAATTTAGTGTGTGCGAATATTCATTTTGTCTGCAGAGGCAAATTCCAACCCTTGGAAGTCGTGAAATTTAATGGTCGCAAATAAGACGCTCCTACCCAACTCGCGAAGGATTAGAACCGCGAGAAGAGGGGTTTTACAATATTTATCTTCCCTTTGACATCAGCTACTTATAATGTCTGAGTAAACTGACGCCATTAAATGCAGGACTTTCCTTTTCTTCATCGACGTAGTTCCGACTAACCGGAGGTGTTGCAAGCTCCGGTCAGTGTATGGCATATAGATATTGAGTACTCCAAAGCCTTTATGTTTAATTACTTAAAGAAGCAACTCTAAATATCACATAAAATCACCACTGTATTGTATTGCAATCTGAAAAAGTATTTTTGTCCACTTTTAATGCTTTTGCATTAACCAACTGCTCCAGACAATAAAAAACATCAAATCAAACCTCAACGGCAGAAGCATTCGGTTACGCCTTATATACGTCACAACCCTGACCGTTCATGCTTACCTTACACGCGCAGAAGAAATACAAACCCAATAAACACGACACATTATGACCTCAGTTACCGCATTAAACATGAAGATATGCTTCCTTATCAGTGTATATTAGGCAAGAAATGAACCTTGTGGTATAAAACCTATATACAACACAGTCCAGTTTGTTGATACTTTCCTTGCACAGCAAGAAATAAAAACCCTACAAGCGTTAAACGTTATGAACGGAATTAACTGAAAATTATAAACTCGAAATTTTTTCTTCATCAAGCATGAGGAGGATATGCTTTTTTATCATGGTATCTAAGGCAAAATAATGAAATATATATGTTGATCCGTGTTTTATGGAATCAGTATACATCACAGTCCAGGACATTGATATTTTCTAAGAAGAAATTAAACCCAATAAAAATTACACGTAATGGCCGGAAAAACCTTAATAAATACGGCCTTTAAATTATTTCATTATTACACACAAATGATATGCTTTATGTCGGAGTATCTTAGACCAGCATATCAACGATATTATTTATAGAATCTTGTTAGATCGGCATATCACACGATTTTCTTCAAAAAATTGAAGCGCCTAGACAGCTGACTTGGCAGCTTGCTCTAATTCAATTTATATTTTCGGTTATACACTTCTTGGTTGTGAATTAATGCATATACAAATATTTGTCCGCCGTAACTTTTACGAACAAATTTTAGTTTTAACTATTTTGTATTGACAATTTTACGAAATAGCTACGTGTGAGACGGTCACAAGCATCGCCAAGATTGTATCACAGGCTAGGTTGATAGTTAAAATCAGAAGTTCACTGAAAGAAAAAAGTTCCTAGTGTCGGTGTGTCTGGTGAAACAAGAAACAGGGCTTCCTCCTACATTTGCTTTTTTTTAGTATTGTGCGAACTTAACAGCGTCCCGAGGAACCAGCAACGTGCGCATAAATAACGCGTAAGCATTTCTCGGCGGTGGCAATATTTGCCTACGCGAACCGCTGATGCCAGGGATTCCCTGTAGGACAACCCTCTCAATCCTCTCCTCAGCGTTTTACACTTTTACGCCTCTTCTTCCCTTCCTTTTCCTTATTCTATTTTTGTTCTTTGGACTAAAAAAGGCTTGTATTTCTTCGCTCCCAAGCGACTTCTTCGGCTGTGAGTGTCATGTTTTCGTAAAGATTTGTTTCACTGCGACAAGCCGAGGTCGCTTTCCTTTAGAGGTGTTCTGTGTGCATCGTAAGCGCAATATTTGGTGCTACCGATGTTCTGAAGTTGTTTGAAGGATCCGAGAAACGATATAGTCATTAACCTTCAATCGCATACTGCAGGAATATTTTGATCTTAGCATTCTCTTTTAGACACTCTTTTTTACTCTTATATAAGTAGCATTTACAAAAGCAAGGCAGTAGGGCCATGAATTAATTTATTTTTTAATTATTTCCACCTGAACAAATGGTTTACCCTAGATTATTTTCAAAACGGAATATATTTTATCGAATTACGATTGCTCAACATGCATCAAATATTTGTACTAAGTTATACTTCCACTGTTTTTCATGATAACATATACGTATATACCAAAATAATAAAAGGCACCAATGAAGAACCAAAGCTGAGAAATATATTTCATTGGCCAGATATCACATAAGAGAATATTAGATAATTTGGCTGTCGCGGGAAGAAATTTTATATCTAGCATTTCTTTGTTTATTTCATATGTCCTTTTCCCTGCTGCAAACAAAGCGATTTGAACTCGTCTTTAAATCTGGTTTGGCTGACCCTGATGTCCTCCACTTACACCTCTGTATTTACGCCCACATGAACACACACCAGAAAGACTGGGCCTATATAAGCACAATTATATGGGAATAGTAAAAAACACAAGGGCTGATCAAATTGTCTCAAATCATTTAGCTTGCTTAGTGTAATTTTAGTGTGTTCTACCTTTTTACTGCGAAGTTGTATACCTTTACCAACCAAGGAATTTTTCTCGCCATTGGCGTTGCAAGCGAAAAACTCTCGGCAAACAATTCAAGGCAACACAGCCTCTCTCCTTTGAGATGAGGCATACCGCATGCAACTCAGTATCCGTTTAAATAAAGAAAACCACAAAACAAGCTTCAAAACCACATGATAAATAATAAGGTGCCCTTGAACTATAGAAACACCCTCCCACTCGGTCCGGTAAAGATTAGGTTTGCGGCTGCTTCAATAGGGGTTGACGTCATTCGAAGCCCTCGTGTGAAGTACAAACCGCATAATGAATGATAACGCCACATGGAATCAATGCAAGGCACGTTCCTTCGCAATGCGTGTGTTTTCCTCTTGGCGTTCTAGCGGGAAAAAAAAACTTCAGAAGGTTAACGCGAAAAGTACAAACACCATGCATACAGCATACAGCACAACATTTGTTTCAATAAGAAATAAGCACGAAACAAGCATCCTAACCATATAGTGAATGACAGAGCTGGCAGTAATGTAATGACTGTAATGAAATTACAGTAATTTAATTACTTGTTCCAGTAATTAGTAATGTAATTCATTACTTTTTGTAGCAGGTAATTTAGTAATGTAATTAATTACTCCAGTGACGGTAATTGTAATTAAATTACCTAATTACTTTTTCGCACCAGGCATATTTTTGTGTCCGCAATACACAAGAGTGCTTTTCTTTTTATTTTACTTTTTCTTTTCCCTCTACACCTTTCCAAAAAACGCTCTTTGGCCGCCGCTATGTTGCTGATGCTAATGCGGCTGGCGCGACTCTCGCGCCCGCTATCAGCTAGACATTTTCTGCCACTCTCTTGAACTCAGCGCGATTCTCTACCTATGCTTTGCGGTTTTGCATTCGACGTTTTCTGGCCCCTCTTGAAAGTTTCCGCTTACTTTTTCTGATGCATGCTGCGTACCCTCTCTGTGCTATCTTCCACTGTGAAAAATAGGGCTGGTAAGTGCCTTCCATTCGAACTTTTCTGCTCGACATTCTCGGGAAACGAAGGAGGGGAAGTAGGTCGAACTAAGGCCCCTGGTGGAACGGCCCTCGACGCGATTTTGCGAACAATGACAATTGTTCTCTCCCCTCCCAGAGATAATCCGCGTAGGGTCCTTAAACATCTCCAAAAATAGTTGTCCGGGTTGGGGTGGGAAACGGATCAGTCGCGTGCGTTCCTCTGTCCATCGGTAAACATGCAACAGAGAGTTCTAGCTGTGTGCCATGAACTGTGTTAATAATGTAAATAAAGTTATCTGTAAAAGGAAGTTATCAATAGATCCTTTATATTTAAAAGTATACAAAAGTAATGCGAAAGTAATGTTATTACTCTTAAAAGTAATTTGTAATGGTAATTAATTACTTTCTGGCTGTGGTAATTTGTAATGTAATTTAATTACATTTCAGCAATTTTCAGCAAAGTAATTAGTAATGTAATTTAATTACAAAATATGAGTAATTTGGCCAGCTCTGGTGAATGATAACGAGCTTCTGAAAACAATGCGAAGCACGTAGCGCTCACCGCATACGTTCCCGGTGACGATTACTGGATTACTGGATTGCTGGGCTGTTGCCCCAGCTGCCGCCGCGACGGTAGCTTGCGACGTGGGGAGTAACGTCACTAGCCTTTCATATATGAAAGGAGACCCCGCCTATACCCGGTTCCACCTTACGTCCGGACGCAGCAGATGCTACAAGCTATCTTAGATCCGTCCTTTCTCGTTTTCTTCCTCAAGTTTACTATCCATACCAACCCGCTCGTTCTGTCCCTATATCTTAGCCAATCCCGTTCTGTTGACGTGGCCTGTGATCCGCTTTCCGCGCGTCGCTGTGCCCCCTCTCTAAGGTCACGTGACACTCACACGGCCTCCGATTGGCTCCGATGGCTCGTAACATCCGCTGCGATTAAACTTAAGATGAAACGGAGTATAGCAACTGATTTCATTCTTGCTGCAGCACCGCGATGAATAGGCCACTCATAGTTAGGACTCCCGAGGAGCAGCTTGAACACTAGAAGCGGCAAGAGTAAAAGAAATGGCAGTACGACCAGCGGCGGTGTGCTGCGACCGCCGGCGGAATTTTGTATAATGCAGTGTGCAATCGTTGCAGGTGACACCACAGCTTCTCTGCCAACCACCTTCGCAGCGTGGATTGGAGCACCAACTTTTTATATTTTTATTGCTGCCGTGGTCCCCATTACTTGGCCACGCCCGCACCGAGCCTTTCATCATTTTTAGACAATCTGTCGGGGAACACGAATCTAAACCCTAAATCTATGAGTCAGGACGTTCTTTGTAGCGTGAATAGTTTCTTTGCACAACGCGAACATGCATAAAACTTAAAGTTCAATCATGTCGCTACTCGGAAATGTTCATTCAAGACGAACATAAAAGACATTTCTATAACGAAGAAAGCGGCCATGCATGCCATTTGAAGCTCGTTTTGCTTCAGTCGCAAAATACTTTTTTTTTTTTAATCTGTAGCTTCATAGGGCCAACCTACCTTAAGAGCCGCGTAACCATGACATCTGTAGGACGGTCAAGTCTTTAACGACTAAACGATCTAGAATAAAACGGAAACCGGTGCCCTGGATTGAAGTCCGGTCACCGGCGCAGAAGCCGAGTGCGCCGCTGACTGAGCTATGCACCCAGCAAGTAAAAAGTGGAGGACAAGAAGCAGGTAGTGTGAGAAAGCGCGCGTAGCGGAGAGAGGTGGAAAGCTCAAGAAAGAAAAAAGCAGAAACAGGTGATGCAGTAAATGCGCAAGAATGAATATGGAGTGGAAAGGACGGGAAATCATGTTTCCTCTCGTTTGGTGTCCCATGAAAATCAGCGCAAAGATTTTGTATCCAGGTGGTGCTGAAGGAACGCTCGCGCAGCGTTGCGAAGAGACAATGGTCATTAACCCATCTGATCATTTACTCGTACAAGATGAGATTTTTCGCGCTCAAGCAGGGTATAAAAAAGGGCAGTTTAAAAGTGCAAACTCGTATCATTCACACGTCGTTTGATCTCTTCTGTTTTTTTTTATTCCTCTAACATCTCACCAATGCATAAGAACGATTGGACAAAATATCTTGGCGTGCACGTTTTATCTCATCTCTCCTGGGCCAGTCATATCAGCTACACAATCTTCTCTCCTAATCGATTTCTAAAATTTTGTCCTTGTAACCTTAAACTAGCCACTCCCAATCCAATTCTGCTTGCTTAATCGTATCCCTCTCATCCTAAACTTGAGTTCGCATCTTCCATCTGGGAGTCACATCAGCCTTATCTCACCCATATTATTAAATCAGTTAAGAACCGAGAACGGAGCATTACGTGTCGTTTGCTCAGATTATTCTTATATTAAAAGCGCCTCTTTTATTAGAATTCGTACCAGTCTTCCTTTTCTTTCCAAACGTTGCAAACATTGCAAGGCTATTTCTTCATTACAAATTTTATTACAGCCCGTGCCTCCGGTCATTATAATCTCATCTTCGGTACACCGTCATCGTCGTACCGGCCATACCCTTGACGTATCACGCTCAAAACCAAGAACAGCCAGGTTTCAAAATTATATACTTTTACGCACTGCCCATTCATTGGAACGATCTTCACTCAAACCTTGTTGCAACTCCTGTCGCAACTTAATTTAAGTACCTTTTACTAAATACCTTTTTTTATTGTTTTTGTGTTTTTGCGTCCTATTTCTCGGTGCGGTTTTTGCCACAAGTTTTTTGCGTTTTCAATCCAGCCCTTATTGATACCCGCATGGGGCCCTTAAGGTATTTAAATAAATAAATACGTAAATGCATAAATAAATAACAAGTACCCCTAATCGGCTCACGCCCCAGAAGGCCATTACGGGCATTTTGTGCCATTCTGAGCCGGTCGAAAGGCGTACCGGTGGGCAGGAGTGGCCAACGTGCCGGTGCGTCTATTACTGACGGTGACAGTTTTCCATCTGTTGAAGTTGGCTGGGATTCGGGGAAGCTTTTCTTCTGGTAGCAGGCACAGAAGTGCTTTTTATTGGCCTTTTTAAGAGCAAGGAATACCTCACTGACGTAAGATTTTTATTCTTCCATTGATTCGTGAAGAGAGCCTCCATCGTGACAGGGCATAGGTGCAGAGCAACGTGGTGGGTTTCTTTTATTTTAACTTGCCTCCAGTGAGAACCGGTTGACCCGCTCATTTCCCTTCACTCCCGGGTGTCCCCGCACCCATCCAAGCCAAACATTGTTTCCATGCTAGGATATGAGGCGGTCGAGTGTTGTGTGGATGTTTCGCACCATAGGTGCAATGTTAGGGAGGTTCCCTATTCGCCTGTGCGCCACTTGGAAGGCTGTGTGTAGGCCATGGAGGCAAAGACGAGGCGTTGTGGGTGTAAATCACCATATACGTTTCACGAAGGCAGCACACGTGGTGACTGCAGACGTTTGCGACTGGCGTTTACGACTGTCTTTTGCGACTGGCGTTTGAGATTGGCATGCTTAGTGCCAGATACATGTACGCCGCATAGTGTATGACATGCAAGTATATAACCAATATACATAGCAGGATTCAATGGTAAATGCTTGATTGACGCAATTCTGTAGGCTAATTTTTGGTAATAGGTTCTAACAGGTTTAGAGGTTTAATTTCAGTTAATGCAGCGTTGGCTGTAACACCCAAAAGGTGCGGAAAATGATTACAGTCAAGTGGGCTAGAAACATTTTACACGTCAGCGCTTTCCGTTGGAGTAAAACTTTCATATCTTTGAAACCTGCACGGGTACAAACAAACCTAAAATTGTTAAAGACGATAGTTTTTTTTGACATATATAAATGCTTTTTTTGAGGAGCTAATTGTTGCTAAGTATGATCTCGCCTCGTCACTGCTCCCTATATGTTTTATACAATTCCCTGCTTTGTCAGCTTCCTGAGCATCCCGACTCTCCCTCTCCACATTACTTTTACCATCATCCTCATTTGTTTTAGCCACTAAAATGTTACTGTCCACTCTCCGTGCTCTAAGGTTTCCAGGTTCTACAAAATTAAAACCACAAAATCAGAAATTTACAGAATAAACCATGGGACGTTCGCGAAATCGCTCTTTACACCAAGGTTATGCTTCACGCGGTCACTAAGTGAAACGCTAATTGAAGCGGTCAAGTTATAGTTACCTTGAGTTCAATATTAATCATTTTAGGTACTGCAATTACGGTAAATGTTTATAAATGGAGGAACGAGGCGACCATGTTCCAAGATTGTTTAATTTTATAGAATTTTCTTAGCTAGGCTGTGCATCTGTCTCCGAATTTGCCACAAGAGAGCGAAGATCGAAGCAACCCCCCCCCCCCCCCCCCTTCCCCGGAGTGACGCCGGTCGTTGTGTATGACACACGGTATGAAAACGAGGCGGAGCTGAAAACAGTTCTTCTCTAGATTTGCCCTGGAAAAAATAGATTCAGCTTCATCCAGTTTCATATGATATAACATATACAAAACGGCATGCATCACACCGATGAGGACTTCTGTGCCTATATTCGCGGTTTTGTATGCATAATATGCCTGATTGATTGTCAAATTTGTGGATGGTTATATCGAACAAGCGCTGGGTACAAAAATTCAACAAAATAAAACTATCCTGGAATACAGTCACCTTGAGGACTCTAAAATATCTAAGTACCCCAACTTCAATTTTAAGAAGCATGTTAATATTTTAGCTCAGGTAAAATCCACCATTACGTTTATTTCCCTCCACTAAGTGACCGCCCAAGACAATGACCTAGGTGTAAAATTTAATTTCACATACCTTTCTTGGAACACCCTGCATGTTTGAGAAGCGAGCATTAAATAAAAGAGTTCCTCTCCCCTCACCGGCGTTGTGTGTCGGGCTCTGCCCTTCTGCACCGAGAGTAGAGTGTCCCCTACGGCGCCGCTATAATATTTACAATTATGCCTTAGAAAAATCAAATATAGTACTGCAAAGAAACAAGATGATTAACTTCCACAAAGTTGAGTGTCGCTATAGCGTAAAATGTGTTCCAATTATTATTACTAGAGGCCGGATATTTAAGCATTAAAAAAGTTACTTTTACGCGCCTAAAAAAGGCACATAAAAATTCGTTATAGGCATTTTTAGGAACAGTCTGTTTTTATTTACAGGGTGCTTTTAAATTTACAGGGTGCTTTTAAAGCATTTAGAGCCTCTGCCCCCCCCCCCCTCCCCCCCGTTCAAAGAAATACAGAAAAAAGTGGCAGAATAGGAATTACAGTTTAATTTGTCCAAGATTCGAAATGAAAATGTCGACTCAAGCCCACACCGGTAGTAATTTGTCTCAACCTGTACCTAGTCCAACTAGAAACATTGGGAAAAATTATGAAAACAATAGCGAACAAGCACCATCTCGAAGTTCTTGGGTTCTAAACTTCTGTCTCTTCTTTCTTAGAGACAGCTTGTACGCTGAAAAACAGCGCTTCACGTCAACTGATATGAGTGGGGCGTTATTGGTACTTAGGAATATTCAATGCTTCCACACCCTCTGGTACCCTGGAGTGTTTGTTCCCCAGCGAGAACCTTCGAGATTTCTTTGAGAACAGAAACCCCACTATTTTTGCTCAAGACGGACTGAAGCTTTGAACGAACTTGTACAGCAGCTGTGCCTGTAGAGACGGCGTCGACTAGTTCTTGAACCTTCGAAATGAGCCCGATGTCCGAGAAAGAGTTTCGCCAGCGCTTTCGAGGCTCATGATTGTGTTCGCCAGAAACGTGAAATTGGAGCCCAAATATGCCGGGTCACCTTCGATAATGTACTCGCGCAGGACATCTCGAGCCTTTCTGACTGAGACACTATCGTCTGCTGGAAACCCGTTAATGACCATCTTCACACCACCATTTGCAGTACTGTAATAATCTACAGCTTTAAGCCACGTTCCCCATCGCGTCACGCTGGGTTCTGGTGAACGAGGCACCCCTGGTAGCTGTTCCTTAAAGTGTTTTCATAGCTCATCGCTAATGCGGTGAATGTTGTGGGCTAGGCCAGTGACGTGCCACATCCGCGGGTAGAAAGCCTTTAGGAGGAGGGCAGCTGTGTGCATATTGCCGCGAGCGCAGCTGACCAAGAAGGCAGCGCGCTCGTGGTCTAACGGTTATCGCGCGTGTTTTTTACGCTGAAAGCCAGGGTTCGATTCCTGGCCGCGGAGGCGCATTTCTGTTGACTCTGTAAAGTAATGTTCTGGTAAATTCGAGAACCATGTTGGGGCTTGTTCGAGGTCAGAATGTTCTACACGCCGAACCTTCTACGCCGATCACTGCAGAAGCCCACGCGTGTACATAAGGGGCTCTGCGTGGCGATCTGCATTCAGTCTCGCCCCAGCGCTCGATCCCGCGGTTTCGCCGACTTCGACGCTCGCGACGCTCTGTTATTATTCTTTGTACCCCTTTTATTTTGGCACAACTTCGCCACATTAAACATTTATTTCTTTCGGTTAATTGTTTTTTGGTCACCACCAGTGACAATATGAGCCGCCGGATCCATGTAAAGTAGCAACACTCTGCTGTCTCCAACTCCAGTAGAGTATAGCACCTTCAAGGACGCTTTGACAAAGTACGCAACGGTCTCCTCATTTGTTCTCTCTAGCGTCTTGGAGCACTAAAGAAGAGGCGTTATTCTCTATCTGCTATAAGCTTCTCAACTATGAGGTGCGCGACAAGGCGTCCTGTCGCATCTGGCGTTTCGTCTACGAAGACCCAAATGCACGAGTCCCCAAGTTCATCTCTGATTTTCTTCAATGCCTCCTCGTACATGGGCCGCAGGTAGTTCTTGCGCAGAGTTGACTCCGACGGTACGGTTTGACTGAAGCAATTTTGTAAAAAAAAGTTTGAAAACTTAGTTTTCAACTTTCGTCTGCGTAGAATGCGTTCTTCTTTCCATCCGTGGAGGTTTCCCTCAAAAATGACTGCCCAGACGTTGAGGGCGCGTTGCCTTATACGTTGGATTGATGTCTTGCTGTTTTTCCGTGTTGTGCCAGGTGGCACATCTCGCATCGAATCTGTGAAAACAAAAACATTACGATATGTTCAAAAGCGAAGTGCGCCTGAGCGGCGATTGCTTTAAGCAATATCTTTCTAATACCTCTGAATATACCGACACTGAAAATATATAAGATTTTTTCAATGGCAAAGAAGCGTACTCATTGTGCAAGCTTGTTCAAGTTTTAGTTTAATATCAAAGCACACCGCTGCCATACGGTCCGCTGCCAAACCTCACTCTTGCGAGACTATCTGCCGCTTAGTTAACAGGGCGCAGGGCTATTGGGTGAACTACGACTCGTGGTCGAATTGGGTGTGTGGTGTATATGGCGGGCATCGTGAGATACTGCACGCTATTGATCTCTCTAGAGTTGGTTTTCCGATTATGTCGCGCAAGATAAGGGGTATTTCAGGTTGCCTCACTCCCAGTTTGAGTTTAAACGGTACACGTCCATCCAAAGCATGACGGGAGGAAACAAGCACGTACTGGAGATCAGTAATTCGATAGATAGACGCTGTGCATTTCGTCTTGTTACTGAGTATAGTTAATGTATTAATTAAATTTCAATTACCGTCAAGAAGTTCGTGTGCCTCCTTTTGGTGGTCCCTGTCCGTAACGTCACGGAAGTAATTTTTTCTGAGTCACCTGGCGAACGGTCCGGCAATGGCTTATGGTAACTTCGAATATTCTTTGTGCTTGGTTTTTGAATGCAGTGCGTACAGTTTGATTCGTGCGATCTCAATCCCACGGGAACAAGGTTACTTTTCACACTGTGACGTCACAGAGACGACACGGCAACCAATCAGCGCGCTGCGACTACAGCAACGGTTGTGCTCGTTCTCGGGGCTAATATATTTCTAAAACGGATTGTGCTTGATTGGTATCCGTCGAATAAAAAATTACTTAAAGTGTTTCGGGAGGGTCATGCCAGAATTCAGGAAGCTCCTGTATTAAATAAATAAACACATCTACATAATATCTTTCATAAACATGCCGGTGTTTCTCTTGGTCCATATTATATGAACGAATGATGTTTTAGCGATTAAAAAATATTTGAGCGGGTGAACGTTTCTGCGAATGCCATTTCAGCGAGTAGGCTTTTCGGCGGTGACGAGCTAAACTTTTAAACCGGCGCGGTTAAGCGCGAGACACATGCGCGAAAAAATCCATCCGATCCGACGTCCGATGCGGCAGTAAGACTGCCTGATCCAAAAAATTTGGCCGCTTCAGACGTCGGATCAGCGATCTGGCGTGCGTCCAACGTGCCAGATAGTTTCGCACGGCGGACGGACTGTCGGAAGCGTCCAGCCAATGACAGCACAACTAGCGCGAACGTCATGATGTCATACAAGGTCTGGCGGGACAAATAAGAAAACGGGACGGGCGACGGGAAGCCGGACGCGTGGATCCCGCTGACCGCGCTGGCCCATTCAAAAAAGATGGCCCCGGCAAAGAATGCACGCGCTAGCGAGAACGAGCTCCTAACTTCGCTCGTGCGAGCTAAACCGTCAATCAGGAACCAGAGATCTATGAAGGTGGACCTCCGCTGGAGTGCTTGGATCTCCTGGGCGGAGCCGAGCGGATCGTCGTGTCGCATGCAAGGTCGGAAGCGTGTGTTTCAAACTGCCGCGTGGGGCGATTCGGTGCGGCGTTCGGACTGTCGGATCGGACGTCGCATCGGACGATTCTGCCGTCCGTGTGCCTCGCGCTTTACACCCGACTGTCGATCAGGGGAAAGGAGGCTGCCATTCGGTACAGCGCCATTTGATGAAATGTCATGGTTTTGTTTTCATTCGTTAAATCGTCGTTCGATCAAATTTTGTTTTTTCTCCGAAACAAGGCACATATGGGAGGTTTTTTACCCGATTTCCACACAGTTCACCGACCACCATATCCTCGTCGGTCGAGCAGCAAAGGGAATGTTGGATCCATTGCCAAATCAGCACGCTCTTTGGGACCTTCGTTTTTGACATTGCTGAGGAGCTTCGGGCAGCGAAAGCGAAGAGCAGCAAACCATAGACCACCGGACACAATAACGTTAGAGAACGACGCGCACGCGAAAGGAGCAAATCGCGGCTTTCTATTGCCAGCGCCTCACATGTAGGCGGGCACGCACGCACACGCAAGCACACATACACACACGCACATACACACTCACACAGGCACACACGCTCGCTCAGTAGAAAAAAAAGTTTTTTCGGTGGGCATTACGCTGCGTTTCCCGATCTTCCAATGAACCTCAGCGAATAAGACGAGTCATCCCAGCCCATTCAGTACTACTCCAGTTGGGCGGAGCGACAAGCGGAGATTCCAGGTAACATGCCACTCTCCCTGCGCTGGACTGGCTGGGACGCTCCTAGCATCCTCTAAGGTCTATTTAGGGTAAAACGGAGTACAGCAGCATCCAGATTCAGACTTCCAGCCTCAAAGCAGCTCCCGGGCTCCACACTGTTCAGACATGTTAAGACAACAAGCTCGCTTCTCTCGGGTGAGGCGAGAGGTTGATGAAAGCAAAGGTGCAACAAGAAGCAAAGAAAACGATGCGTAGGGAAGTGCGGGAAAGGCCTCCTACTAGAAGGAAGGAAAATCAGCAAACAAATTGTTAAAATAGTTCGTTGTTGGGTGAGACGGAGAACGTTTGGATACATGGTTTTGGGCAAAAAAGACGGACACAAGAGAGAGAAACAAACACAAGCGCAGCTTACAACTGTATTGAGGAAACCTCTCGAAAACATACAGATATATCGTCAAGTTCAATGGGTCCACGTATGCGTCGTGTCACTATCACACGCTCGTCACAGAAACTTATCAAGGAAGCGTTTCTCAGCATTATACAAACTTATTGAGGTATCGCTCACACATAGGTCTCCCTTCTTTTTGATAGAGAAGGCTTCCAATAGCTGACGTGCTTTTTGTCCCTTACTTCCGCCCAAAATTTTTCTGCCACTGTAATTTTGGGCGGAAGTTTCATTCAACAAACGTTCATTCAACAAAGTAAACATTTTAATAACTAGAGTGGGCAAATTTGAGACATCATTACACTTCCTGTATATAGGTCGCTTCATCCAATTTTTGCATCAAGAAATTTACATTGTTTCTAATTAAAATATCAAACTGCCTGTGTTTGACTTTCGCGAGGTTTTTATTTTTTAAGAAAGATAAACTCTGTAGAAGTTTTACAATATCCTAATATCGCTTTCGTCCACGAAAGCATGGCCACGGCATCACAATAGTTGGCCAAGCTGCTTGAGCAACATTTTGGTATACCCAGTTTGCATAACCGTACACGTTAAGAAGGTAAAAACAGAGTAACGTCCCGTTATTGAGTCGCCAATAAAGATTACCACGATCCAACGTCAAAAGAAAATACTAATTATCACCTTGATGATAATATAAGAACGAAAAAACTCATACTGAGAATGCAATTAAGAAGGGGACGTGAAAGGAATATAGCCTGGCTGATGTCTCGATATATGGTACTGGATAGGTCACTCGACTGCTCCGTTGTGTTTAAAACCTTGTCTACGGTACTTACGAAACGAAGTATTAGAGAGTTTTTGTAAACCGCGTTTCTCTTTCGGCTGAGCTCTCCGCAACAAAGAAGCCGCTACTGCGCCTGCGCATGGTGGCCTGGACTGTAGAGTTCTGGGTATTGTAACGGGCTGCGAAAATCGTTGCGGGATGATGGAAACTATCTACGAAGACTCCCTATAGTGAGTTTTAGTAGATTGAAAGCCGAGGAGACCGCGGCCACCGGACGCGTGCACAATCCAGGTTTTAATGTAAGGGCACAAGCTCCCGGTAGCAAAGCCTAGCTTTAGAACACGGTCTACGAAAAGACTGTTGTGGCTCAGACGCTGTAACAATAAAGCTCCAAGGTTTTCTTTTTTCTCAGTTTCAACAGCTCGTAGCGGTGACAAAAGGGCAAAAAGAGCCGCTGTCGTGACAGTGAACAAGTAATTGGTAGCATAACCGCCGTGTCAGGTATGTTTGGTATCGAAACCGTTAGAAACGTCCTCCAATTAATTGGTTAAGTCGCATCTGTCGGCTACCGACCCCATTTCAAAACAAATAATAATAAAAAAAAAGCTGGCGACGTGTTAGAGAAATAGATATGCAGTTATCACGACTGACGAAAATAATCACTGGAGAAGGGGAACAAGAGGGACAAAGGACAAAAATAAATCTCCAACCACAGCTAGGTGACTGGTGAGCGACGAAAAAAATCCCCCTGGTCCGGGTATCGAACCCGGGACCTCTCCATTACAGGTGGAGTGCTCTACCAACTGAGCTAACGAGGGGTTAGATGTCAGTAGAGCAAACGGGTTTTATCAGCTGAAACCAGTCTAACACCAACAAGGCTGAAGCTTGCACATTTAAGGTTATAATTGTAATGAAATTAAATGCAAAGGTGCAACAGAGCTGGACAAATGTTTTCGTCATTCTTGTCCAGCTCTCTTGCACCTTTGCATTTAATTGCATTATAATTATGCAGTTATCAGCTTCCCGAAAAGACACCTAATGTTCTAAAACGATGATGCAGACAAGATCTAGCTTTCGATTTGTCGAAACGTCCGTACAATGTGGCGCCATCTGTAATTCTGTAAGGGGAATTTGAATCGGCTGGAATTTGCTCAGAATAATAACTTGAGAGTTACTTATTACTTAAGATTTACTTCGGAATTATTTGTGCTATTTTAATGTATGTGTTGCTGTTCCCGCAGACTGTTCTTTTTTTTTTCTTTTTTTTCACCATAGGTGGCACCATGAAGCGCTCCTCAAGAGAAGAAACCAAAACCACATGAGGTAGTTTCGATATCGTTTACGGGCAATTTCAAATACAATATTGTGTAGCGTGTTATATATGCGCGCGCGTGGTCGGTATACGGGCGTGCATGGGGCGTTCGTGCGTGCGTATGTAAGCGCGTGCGTCCGTGTGTCTGTGATGCTGGCGTGCGGCCGTGGGCGTGGGAGTGTGCACGCGCATGCCGGTGTCCTTTTATGTGTGTGTGTGTGTTTGTGGTGTGTGTGCCTGTCTCTCTGTGTGTGTGTTTGTGTGTGTGTTTGTGTGTGTGCGTGCCTGTGTGTGCTTGTGTGCTAGCGTGTGTGTGTGCACGCTGCGGGCGTGTGTTCGCGTTTTTTTCATTTTGTTTCCTCTTACATTAAATGGGTTGTGAAAAGAAAGGGTACCTGCCGGATCATAATTTCCTGGTATTCATTAAACCACGAACAGTTGCTTCTTAAGTATTAAGGCGAAATATTGCGTCTTCATTTTATACCCGTCTTTGAAATCGTGTTATAAGACTAAGTTTTCCTCTGTTGAACACCAGAGCAGAAGATCTGACCTAATATGCCAACCAGGACAATTGGTCTGTTGTGCAGTGCAGAAGCAAACAAACTAAGCTAGCCTGATGTGCACATGAGGGTACAAGCCTAATGTGGTGTTCACACCAAAGCACACTAGGCTAATCTGATGTGCACATCAGAGTACGCTATCTGCTGTGATGCTCACAACAATAAACACCTTGCTGCGATACACGCTAAGCTGGGCTGATGTGCACATAGGGGTATAGTAGGCCGGTGTAGTGTTGACATCTAAACACACTAAGCTGCTCTAATGTGCACATTGCGATACTCTAGGCTGGGTAGTGTGCACACCGAAACACACTAAGCTGGCCTGGGATACACCTGGACAGAACGGTCTGGTGTCATGTGCAAGACAAAACGCACTAAGTGGGCCTGGAGCACACCACGACAGGATGGTCTGGTGTGGTATGAACACCAACCCTATTGAAAATTCCATCAAGCTACGTAATTTGGGACACTGACTGCCAGTCAGCAGCCTTGGTGGAACGCGATGGACCTTCAGACGTCATCTGATGGTCCATCAGATGATGTCTGACTGCCACTGCCAAGGAAATTTCATCAAGAAGGGCAGCATTTATATAAGAGTAAAGCTATACGCACTCATAAATATCGCCAAATGCCTCAATAAAACAAAATGTTCAAGAAAAAAAAAAAGCAGGACCACCGCGGATCGAACCCGCTACCACTTGCGTACAAATCGGACACCTTAACCCCTATGCTACGCCATCGCTTTGGAAACTCGATTTGACCGCTCGTTTTATACGAGATGCTTCGGCTTCAAATGCAGTTGAGCCGTCAGCATGTTATGCAAAGTACTCGTACATAACTCGCCGTACTTATGTTCTACTCACCTGCCATGCAGAGTACTTTCGCGTCGTAGAACGATCCTTTTGTTCGCGCGTCTCCGGCCCAGTAGACCTGGTACACCTTGTCGTCTTCAACTACACCGCTAAAGACCCTTACATCGTCGAAACTCACAGCAGGCTGGGTCTTGTCGAGTAGACATTCTGCTAAAACATAAGACATTGTAGAGCCCGGGCAGGATCGACAGGTTGGAGCCAGCGGGCAAACAGAACGAGTCGAGAGCGACCGTTCACGAAAGCTCGGCGAAGCCTCTATGGGCGAAGCGAAGTGACGTGTTCGGCGTTTCGGCGGGCTTCTGATAAAGGTTGTCGGTCGGCTGCGTGTCATATCTCTAACATCAGCGGTTTTATGGGCTCACGTCCCGAAATCGTTTTCTTGTGCATAGATGATTTTTCGTATTCATAGATTTGACGAAATAGATGTATCCGAACGAACTTTACGTTTTTTGACCGTACGTCTGTCTGCACGTCAAAGCTTTTTGACGTACAGTCAGAAACAATCGATGTACAACCAGAATCGCCACCAAGACATCTTGATGGCATTTCGCGGCGGCCAACTGAAACCAGGAAACCATCAGAAAGCCGACAAGTGGAGTCTGACTGGAGTTTGACTGTCGGTCAGTGTAACTTGTTGGCCATTCAGACATGCTTGACGTACAGTCAGGCACAGTCAGCGGTCCACTAGAAAACATTGACTGCCAAACAGGGTTACATTGATGGATTTTCCTTCGGGAAAATACATTAAGCGTTTGGCGTACACAGAAAGACACACTAAGAAAGTTTGGTGTGTACACCAGACAACACCACAACACACCAAACCGGACTGGTGATTTTTTTTACTGGGGCATTGGAAGACTTTTTAATCTAGGGTATTCTGCGTATGAAATTCATTCCCTCAACATATAAGATATGTACGTACATATTCTGTGTGGTCTGGAATTCGGTTGGTTTGAAGCGGCCGGAATATAACTCAACACTTGGACTTTCCGCCTCGACAATGGTCCCGCGTATCACTCTGCTTTTCTGCGAAGTGAGCTGCCAAAAAAAGGCTTGTTGCATTTTGAGTATTCTCTCCCGACCTATACCATTGTTATTTATTTTTTCCACAGTATAAAGAAGTATTTTCAAGGATGGCGATTCCAATCATTTGAGGATGTCTTCCATGCATGGTTGCAGATCATCCAAGAGCTGCCAGCAGAGGCCTTTCAGAAGTGTTTCAACCAATTGTATTAAAGCTGACAGAGGCCTCTTTTGGCCAAGGGACACCATTTCGATAATGAAGGCGCAAAATTTTACAGAAATATATTGTATGTGTTAACAATCGCCCTTTTCTTCAACCTTCATAACTGCAGTGCCAAAAATGCAGTACACTCAAAACTTCTCAAAAATATTTGACTACCCTATTACGGTTAACACTACGCAACGTGTTTTTGTTTGTTTTTTCACTAAATTAGTTACACCTAAACGTGCCGAGAGCAGATACATGTGAGGTGAGACTGTCATAACGTTATCATGCCATTATAAGGATGCAATCTCACTCGCGTCAGTCCGGCGTTAATGGCGCATTTTACAAAAATGATTAGTTAACTGTGGTATATCTGCTGAAGTGTGTAGTGACGAACTTTACAAGTCTTAAGGCGCACGTGGCCTCTCAGTAGACAAATGTAAACACAAGATAATAGCCTTATACCGCTTTTTGAATACAGTACACTTCGCATTGTGCTTAAGTGCTCTTCGAGGGTTTAAAAACAGGTTCCAAGTGCTGAGTCATTGTGTTGATCACAATAAGATGTAAAGCTAAACTACACTGCGTCATGCTTCGAGCACAAGCTTGGCATCGGTGATTTTATTACACTGGATTGAAAGTTTGAAAGGCCTGTCACCAAATTTTACTATCTATGTTTGTGCTTCTAGTGTTTAGAAGAAAGCTTATCAGTTCTAAGTGAAAAAAGTCAAAAGAAACTTCAGGAGCATGATCGCGCTGCTGGTGTCACGCCCTGTACATTGTACACCCAGTGCTAGTCAGATCATATAACGTTTTTAAACTCGACACATTTTTTGTTTAGCACAATGCTTTCTTCTATCAACCGAACTAGTTTTCTTCTGGTGTTTTGGTCATAGTTTACAATTTTGTGAAAACTAGAATATATTTTTGCGCCCGTAAATTTTTGTGTCCTCGCTTATGACCGGAGCCTCATCCCTCGACTCACGACGACAAATCCAATGATGCTAACTGTCGTAAAATAATTTGTTACGTCAACCAATGGGAGTGAGTGAAGTATAGTACCAGCTACGAGGGAGCTCTGCTTCCGCGATACCACTATTCACATTGTTTTTTTGGTGATAGCTATTAGGTCTTTCTGTCTTGTGTCTCACTTTGGCGTATTGTTTTTTTATATTCTACGCTTTCAGAAAGATACCCTCCCCCCCTACTATATTAAGAGGTACTCACGCCTTCCGGGGTCCCGGAGATCCTAGTCGCAGGCACACGGCTGGTCCGTGCACCAGAGAAAAAGGACCGAAGAAGCGACCCATTAATGTCTCAGGAAGCCGGTCTTTCTGCTTTGCAGCCTGATTATTCCTTCTTTAATAAATGTCATGTCCTAAAAATGATGGGTATGGTAACTGCTTCGTAGAGACGCATGGCTGAGCGCCTGCAAGACACCTCGCAAGAAACATAGCGTGCAGTTTGAGCGAGTAGAACCCAGAGAAGAAATCCTGCGGGCGTGCAGTTTTCTTCTTGTTTCGTCGAGTGCATAATCCACTCACTGCTAAGCTGAGGGGGCCATACAAGCTACAAATCGCCGGACCAATCAATAACTTGCCTTTCGCCATTTGACTCCGCTCTCTGCGCGGGTATGTGCAAGCAGCGCGACTGCGCAGTGCAAGTCCAACGGTTTACTGCTTGAAGCGAGTGCATAGTTTCAATGGTGACTGCGTTCTCGACACATTGGCAGCGTCTAGTGAGGAGCTCAACGCTGGTAAATGGCAGAACCCCGTCTGCTGCTTTGTTCCAGCGTGCTTGCCGCTGGCAGTAGTTCGAGGTATGTTGGGGATACACGAATGCCGACGCAGTCCGCATTTTTTTAAAATTTGTATTGTTTGAAAATTTGCATGCAGAGCTCCTCCTAAATGAAGAAGCGTGTGGGATGACAAGCTGGCAACGCTTCAAGCTCTGTGGCTTTCAGTAGTCGATTAAGATATAAACCCAGTCCTTATAGTTGCCATTGCATTTTTAGACACCCTATCTGTTATGCATCTTTTGATGCAAATTAAAACATTTACCCAACGCTCTAAAAAATGTCTGCACGTCTACTTACCCTCAAAACAGTCAAAGAGATAATCTCTACAATCTACAAAATCAGCTCAGCGATAAGGCGGAACTTTTGTTTAAACCTAAAAAGGAAGTCTGCGCTGTGGCATTGTGCAATGCAAAGCGTCCTGCTTGCATTGCGTAATGCAACAGCGTCGACTTGATTATCAGGTCTAAACAGATGTTCCACCTCTTCATTTGCTGAGCTGATTTCGTAGATTACGGCGATTGGCCCTTCAAGTGTTTTGCGGGTAAGTAGACGCACAGCCAGTTTTAAGAGAGTAGGCACTTTGACATATATTTTATTATTCCTTGTACCAAATTTGTAAAAAAATTAGATTGGTCGCTTTGGTAGCTCAGTAACGCACTTCGAAAACCCTTTAAACAACAAGGACTTCCGTGCAAAGTGTTAAGCGGGGGACCGGTAGAAACACACCAAACGAAAATAACAAAAAAAAAGTCTGAAACCAAACGGGAAACATTATTGTCTTCAACTATGCCACTCACCACCATCTTCAAGAAAAAAAACAGGAAAACTTTACCATTCCTCAGAATCTGCGTGTGTTCGGTATAGTGGTAAAATATTAATCTATAAGATATGTTTGTGAACATTTCGAGTTGCTTTAGAGTTTGCAAGAATTATGATTCATTACTTTCTGCCTATTTTCGGTATAGAATAAAGGTTTTCTTGATTACAAACCTTGTTGCAAGTCACTTACCACAAAAAACTACTTCCTTTTGGAATCTGACTCATTGTATTCTTGGTTAATGCTATTCAACTTGGAAAGGTGTACAAGGCGCTTACATACATGATTCTGGACCGCTTTGTGTCTAGGGCGATGTCTGCTTTCTTTTTTTGCGTTGTGCATTGCGGTGGCTCATTGTCAATTTGCTCCTTCACAGACGAGGCGATATAACCTGAGATGTGCGGTCATCAGAAGTCACTCAATACGTCGGAAACCTATGTGAAAATACTTGTTTGGAAAATGACTTCTAAGCTAATGGAGAGTGTGATTCAAGAATAACTTAGTTCTGCAATCAAGATATGTATGCTTAGTTGTCAGAGACAAACAAAATTTGATAGTGGGTGATTACATTAAAAGCACACTCTTGCCTTGATGTTACAGGAGTGATTTTGTGGCGTCTGCTTGTCGCGTTTACTGGTCTTTGTTTTTAATTGATACAGGTTATACAAATAATGTTATTTAATCCCAACAAACATTTTTGTATTGATGGATATTTATTGGAAGCATAACCCTTGGCAGGACTTCGCTAATCAACGAATTATTATTTACATACGAATTTTATTCGTCACTCGTAGGCTTGAAAGTATTAATTAGTTGAACCTCCACTTCAGAACTAATTCCTGGTTCCTTTCGTTGTCCCGCAAATTATTTGCGACGACAGCCGAGCCGCTGCACTGTCTGATGAACACAGACGACACACAATCCCATTGCGCACAAACATTTTTTCAAAGAATTTTGCAGACAGAATTTTCTTGCAATGTTTTGCGTAAAAATTTCCCCACTAAACATCACGGTGTCATATGGCGCCAAAAAATTCCGTGACTTCATGTGACACTGCAACGTGACGGCACGTGACGCTGTTACGTGCGTTGACACCGATCTGGCGTAGCCCCATGACGCCGCGTGACTTGGAGACGTCACGCGCCTGATACAATCCTACATAGAACACATCCGAGAATTCGCTCAAAAACCCCGCATATAACGGCTGTCGTAATAAAACAAACTGGGGAGGACACTGGGCTGCCGGAATTTTGTATGCATGGCCTCCGGTGTTCTTGGCGCGCCAAACTTTCTTCGATTGCTCCATTCGCCGGGAACGGCAAATATAAAAAAATGGCTTACGGCTGTTTCCACGACGCGGTGATGTTACGTACAGGGTAACAAATTCTCATCGTCGGGGCTGATTAGGTACCCAGAAAGTTTAAATGCCTCGTTGCTTTTCACCGTCTCGCCGCAACACGCGTTCCTTTGTCAATGAAGCCATAGGTTGAAATTGCACTGTTGCTCTATATATTTTTGTGTATTTTACCTGTTGTTTCCGTTCTGACGTTATTCGCATTTCTCTCAAATACCCTCAGACGTCGTCTCGTCATGACTTTACTATACATGGGGGGTGAAATGGCTTCTGCCATTTCACCATAGTTGAGTTTTCTGCGACAGCCTCTTCCACTTTGAACTGATGATCAGGACCGGCTTGCTAGAAGCCGCGTCTTAGCATTATCTGGGTGAAAGGAAAGCATTAGGGAGTTCTTTAATATAGGGTCCCTAACGCTTGGAGGGCCAAACACCTGGGCGTGTGACACTCCGCATGAGCACAACCACTGCACATGCGCCGTGCGACTCCCAAAGTTGTTTATAGCCGATTCACACGGCGGACTGAATCGCTATTTTCGCCCGCGGACCATGTACCACCTGATCTACGCGTCACAGAATCCTGCGATCTTTCCGCTAACGTGCGGACAGATAAATTCGAGTGTCTTTGCACTCACAAAGTTTTGACGAGATATCGCCCTGAAAGCGTTTAGTCTGGCAACTTAACAATGTTCTTTTTTTCAGATGATTTAAACAAAAACGGTGCATCTTTGTGTTTCGTGCGTTCCCTGGTTTATTTTGTCGAGCGATTCTTGATTCCGCTCGTGAAAGAAGCCGTGCAGAACTTTTGTCCGGCTTGTGCGACGCAGGTTCCGGTACTCCTCCGGGTCCATGTCAAGAAGCTTCCGTCCAAACTCGCGTAGCACACCGCGATAATTCTTTACGTCCAATCAGAATTTCACCGAGCGAGACCTTCCTTGTTGCTGTGGTGTACTTGAGTGTTCTGTGGAACCGCAGAATGTGTGAAGGCATCTCCAAATTCCTTTCCGCGAGCCGTGATTTACGTTGCTTCAACGCCGAATCCTTCTAGAGCAACACCATGCCTGTGTCACTGTCATGCTTTGGGGTAGTTAAGATAGTGTCGATTTGCGCGAAGCCTATCACGGTGTTGTGTACGCAGAGCTGGCCAAATTACTCATATTTAGTAATTAAATTACATTACTAATTACTTTTGCTGAAAATTGCTGAAATGTAATTAAATTACATTACAAATTACCACAGCCAGAAAGTAATTAATTACCATTACAAATTACTTTTAAAAGTAATGACATTACTTTCGCATTACTTTTGTATACTTTTAAATATAAAGGAGCTATTGATAACTTCCTTTTACAGATAACTTTATTTACATTATTTACGCAGTTCATGGCACACAGTTAGAACTCTCTGTTGCATGTTTACCGATGGACAGAGGAACGCACGCGACTGATCCGTTTCCCACCCCAACCCGGACAACTATTTTTGGGGATGTTTGAGGACCCTACGTGGATTATCCCTGGGAGGGGGGAGAACAATTGTCATTGTTCGCGAAATCGCGTCGAGGGCCGTTCCACCAGGGGCCTTAGATTGACCTGTTTCCCCTCCTTCGTTTCCCGAGAATGTCGAGCAGAAAAGCTCGAATGGAAGGCACTCACCAGCCCTATTTCTCACAGTGGAAGATAACACAGAGAGGGTACGCAGTATGCATCAGAAAAAGTAAGCGGAAACTTTCAAGAGGGGCCAGAAAACGTCGAATGCAAAACCGCAAAACATAGGTAGAGAATCGCGCTGTGCGGGTTTTCACAGTTCAAGAGAGTGGCAGAAAATGTCTAGCTGATAGCGGGCGCGAGAGTCGCACCAGCCGCATTAGCATCAGCAACATAGCGGTGGCCAAAGAGCGTTTTTTGGAAAGGTGTAGAGGAAAAAGAAAAAGTAAAATAAAAACAAAAAGCGCTCTTGTGTATTGTGGACACAAAAAATATGCCTGGTGCGAAAAAGTAATTAGGTAATTTAATTACAATTACCGTCGCTGGAGTAATTCATTACATTACTAAATTACCTGCTACAAAAAGTAATGAATTACATTACTAATTACTGGAACAAGTAATTAAATTACTGTAATTTCATTACAGTAATTGCATTACTGCCAGCTCTGTCTGTACGTAACAGCGACGCACGATTCTTTATCGCGGTAACAGACGTCAATTTCTCTCTTGGACAACGGTGCCACTATTCAATGTTGAAATTTGGCGGCACTCTGGGGTGGTTAACAGGTTCGGTCCGTCTTCGCTGGCGTCTGCTCGTCGTCTCTATCGAGTCGATGCACTTGGATGACGGACGAACCGCGGATATGACGTCACGTTATCAATTCGTCCGCGGATCAGTCCTTCGTGGAAATCGGCTATTACGGGACCCAATTCTTTGGCGCTCCCAATTCTAAATATCTCTATTCCCGAAGTCAGCGCACCAGCTGAGCAGAACTTGAACCGATCTCAACGAGCTGGTGCGTCTCAGCCTTCGCAGTGTTAACAAAATATGGGCTGTATACGCGTGCACATTTAACGTTTGTGTTGCTCATGTCTGTTGTGCTATACATAAACCACAGAGCTATTATAATGTACGCTAGAGGTTCAACTGGAGCCTGTGCCTATGCCACTTTCGAGGTGCAGATTGAAGCAAACAGCAACCAGTCTACATTTGCGGTGCTCCTCTGGATTCTAATGAGAAAAAGCGCTTAAATCTTTTTTCGCGCCGGAATATAACATGAATAAGTTTTGTTATTTTGGTCGTAACTAATAGCTTGTACCTTTATTAATATTGCAAACATTTCATTGCTGTAGTTAAATTATTCGTTCTCACAAGTGAACGAAGTTAAACTTCGCTATATTGCAGGCTCAAACCTCTCTTTAATAGCAGGTATGTAAATAAGAGTGAAGATTCTAAGCAAAATAACAATCCAAAGGAAGGAAGAGTGTTTTGAAGGTTCACCAGCTTTTTTGTGTCGCTTATATCATGCAAATATGCCTGCCCTGTCACTATATCATAATGACCCTGCCGTGCATCTTTAGGGGCATTGTAAAACATTTCAAACGTAAGAGATAAAGTATGTGCGCTATTAACATTGTTTTTTTTTTCTTCTGCTATTTCTCTGCCGGACAGCTTTTATTGGGCATTTGTTCTCGGGCGTCTTTCTTTTTTTTTAAGATTTCAAGCGTGTGCGTGATGTTTTTATAACAGAACAAGCATCTTCGCACATCTTCATGATCAGAAAAGATAAAGCCGTGTTTATTTTTCTGCAAATCGGGCTATATTACGTGGCCTTCAGTTAATTTTGAACGTCTACATGCACAGGGAGTTAATGTTCCTGTGTTTCTGCGCAGTTCTTGCCATTTCTCTTTGCTTTCCAGGTGACTCTTGTTCGTCCCGCAGGTATACCCCATGCTGAAAATCGCCGACGCGGTTTTCGCGCTAGCTCTGTCTGACAGTGCGCATAAATGCATGTATGAAACTGTTTTTGCTCTGTGTTTAAGGTCATGTATTTGAGGAAACCCGAAATAGGTGACCAATTATTTCTTCTGCCTGGCGGAGAAATGTTCTAAGCTACCTAGTACGTACGCCTTATTCGTGATATTTGCTCTTATAATCAACCACGAGGAGAAACCGCACTCAGCTTTTCCCATAGAAATGCATTACCGGAAGTCAACCTTCGACTGGTCGCCGTCTGCTTCCATTTTCATCAGCACACTAGCGACAGTTGGACATCTTGCGCACATTAGAATAACTCAATGACACCGACACGCGTCCCCCTAGCAGTGTTCTACAGAACGGCGTTCCAAGAAACGGCGTTCCTGGAACGCGTTCCTTCTAGGAGGAACGAAGGAACGCTGCCGTTCCTTCGTTTGTTCGTTGTTTGAATTGGTGAAACTCGAAAGGGAACGCGTTACATTTTTACTGGAACGGCCTTCTTTTTTGTCTAGTGGGGTCATTTTTTATTTAATTTCAGATAGAAGCTCAAAAAGTATCAAAACAATATATTTACGAAGAGCTGGATCGTATTAACTTTTTGGTTGCTTATTTTAGGGTTTATTTTGTGTGGTTCTTGCTTCGTAACAGTCCGGTGGAGGAGAGCTAGTCGACATCGATACCGCTTTCGGTGCCCGAGACTGCGGTTCAAAAGGCAACACTTTTAATCGAAGAAAAAGACATTGAAAGTAGGACGTTTCAAACTCGGCTACTTTCTCTGCCTCCACGAGTTCCCCCACACCCAGAAATCTAAGGCCGACTACAGCCATCACTGAACTTCCACAAAGAGACCTACAGTTACAACAAAAGAACAGGTTATCTGACATAAAACACGCCCTCGTGTACCGGAGATTGGTCAATTAAAATGTACACACAAATTAACCTTTATTCATTCTCCCCTTGTCCCCCACCTTCGAACTGAACAACGAATCCAGCCTTCACGAAGAAGGACTTGTCGTTTTCAAGACTAACCTTTCAAAAGCCCTGCCTTCTTCTTCACTTGCTCGTCTTCCGGACAGCAAGATCGAGAAGCAACTGTTGTTAAGCTCAAACAAGGAACTTTGCTAGATTGAAACGTGTAAGGTTGTTGTAAAACGTCCCATCAATTTTGGGGTAAGAGTATACTTGTTTCGTCTAAATCGCTCTTCACAAACGTAAATAATGTTAATAGCTAAAGTTTTAAAGGTGAATATAACAACAAATGAAACCCTGCTTCCGCTTGTTTTCTTCTCCTGGTGCTCTTCCATCAGGGCATTCAAATTCCCAATCTCCCATTTGATGGGATAGATTAAAAAAATCTTTCCTCGATCTAACTAAATTTGGTAATCAGGAAAATACAAATGTAACCTATATCTACCGATACGTTTCATTGTTTTACGGTAACGGGAACGAGTTCCGTTTTCGCATAAGAAACTTGTAACGGGAACACGTTCCGAAATTCGGAAGGAACGAGGAACGATATCTCGTTTCTTTTTTTCCCAAGTCAAGCCACCGCGTTGGAGCTGCTATTGGCTGGTCGCAGGCGCAGGCACATCACCTCACGCCGAACGCGCACTACCCATACCAAGTGTGGACTTGTTTCTAAGCAGAGCGTTGGCCTATACACTTCTACTGCTGGGCAAACGAGCGTTTGGATGGCACGGAGAACTTCGCGCACCAAAAATTTCGGCGCCCATTTTCTATCTATCCCGTTTCGATTTTACGCCACCCCAGGGCAAAAAAGCCATAAAAAAGGTCGCACGTAACGTTTGACGACCCGCATAAAAAAGACAAGAAAGAGAAGTCTCGCGACAAGCTTTTCGCGCCTCACGCACTTACGCACAGACTTTCTGCGAATCCGTTAAACAGTAGAGAAAAAAAAAAAAAGACCAATAGACGGATTTCCCTAAGCGTTCCACGCATTGGTGACGCCGTCGAAAATGTAGATCATAGGAAAAGGAACGTGTATACGAGACAGCTTGTGCCGCTTCGTGTTCTGCTCGAGCAGACCCTCAGCTTGGTTGTCACTCGTGTAGAGAGACTAGAGTTCCCTCGATGCATCGCGGCAGTGGCGGCGTAATGAATCTAGAATACCTGTGACATCCGTCTTTTCAGTCCGACCTAAATATTGTAAATGAATAATGTAGATAACGTGCTCATATGTGTGGGTGACCTGGACGTGATTTGAACACGCCATCTTCAGGCCAGCCGAAACAATTTTCACCCACATTCACATTTATATATAATAGGATGCTTCGTCCGGTCATATAAATGCCAATACGGAGCGCACGTTCGTTTTCTTTTCTTTTTTCGTAGGGGCTGCAATGACGTCAGAACGCCGGGCTCTGATTGGCTCGATTGTAAGTGTAGTGAGTAGACCTGAGGGCAGCTGGCCTTTCACACGCTATTATTCCAATCAGGGCCAATGAGAACTCGGTGTTCTGACGTCACCGAAACCCCTGCGGAAGACGCACACACACTTGCGCTCATAAATCTTGACCTGCGTTGATCACTTTACGCAGTGGCCTAAAGCGGAACCGATAAAAGACTCGACAAAGCAAAAATAAAACTTCCACATTGAAGGAAATGTGAGTGAGCCGATTCGGTGCACCAAAGGCCGAAACTTTGAACCTTTGCTATTCCAGAACCTCTCCCAATTATACCTGGAGTCGATCCCTTTCATAACATATTTCGTAATACACGACTAGTGTCCTCAACATTGCGAACAGAACACAGGGTCCGCACAGTCGAGAGTGTGGATGCTGGATCACTCTTCAAGCTTTCAAATCAAATACAGAAGCCAACTGCTGGAGCAGTATTCGTGGAAGGCTCGTGAGATGTGAGAGCCGTTGTATAACTAACTGTTTTAGGTTATTGATTATCAAACTACCCGCACAAAAACCTTTTCAAACATATACACTTATCTGTTCTAGATGACGGGGAGAAGACACCAGCACTTCTGAGGACTTGCTTGTAGTCATTAACAGCTTAAATGTCTCAAGGCGTGACTTGCGATGCTCACGCCTCCTGCTTCGTGATTCGTCCTTTGGCACTCTTGCTGCATTCTGATTTGCTGAGGACCGATAATGCGATGCATGGGACTCGCCTCCCCCTGTATTTATTTTTCTTTAAGCTCCCGGTTACTCTATGACTTTTAACGCCATTTTAGTTATTCAATTGTATTGAGACGATACTGCATTAATGAGGCATTCGGTGTTGGCCGAACTAAAAACGGTGGTATGTAGATCGTTACGCCATAAATTACGTATTGGGGACACCAGAATGATTGCTTACGCCGTTTTGTATCTAGTCTTAAGTCGTCCGGCCGTATCTACCGAGGCGATTTTGCCCACCGCCAAGCCTACCCCTCAAGCTCAGCCTAGTGTTTGAAGGTCGGCATGTGAAAAATAGGTACCAGCCGATTTTTTTTATTTATGTCGTTGACATTGGCGCAGTTTATCAAAAAAAAAACTTGAGAAAACTAAAAAAAACACTGCTACCGCGCGCGGGAAAGCACAGGGCAAAGGTTCACCAATAGGAACAATCATGTCAATTGGAGTTCATACGACACTCGTGAAACTACTCATGACTTCGCTTGGTTTGCCATTTTCTTACCTTAGCCCTTGCGATTAGTCGAAGCCCCGACATCATATTGCCTGACCACGCTCCCAACCGTAATTTAACTGCAAATCTCAAAATTCAAAATCATCATTTAAAGAAAAAAAATTGCATTATATTAAATTTGATTTTTTTTTCATAATACATTTAAGAGTGTAAAAATGAACTGGAAGGCAAACTGTTTTGATTCAAACCGTCACTCTTATACAACCATCAACCCTCACCAAAGTTTGCAGAAACCTCCTCGCAAGTACAAGAACAAAGAAAGCAACCATAAAACTGACCTGATAACCATATTCTGGAGCCACAAACTTGAAACCAACCAAGAAAGCTTAACTCAAACTCTCGTGAAGGATAAACTTCAAGTCCTAGAGTTCTAATTAATAAATGTTCAATATTACATTTTAACAATATATTTAACGGCTGAGGAAGTGGCAGGGGCAGTATCGTTTTAGAATAATCTTAAGAGAAATGTTTATTTCATATTCTTGTTTCAAGCCAAATCGTCCGCGATAACCGCTAAAATATGTTGCGTTGATGTGTTATTTCGCATTTATTTCAGTTAGGCTCTACCTTTCTGTATATGTTTTCACTACATATCTTCTATAGCGCGTTAGTTGTATTTTGTAACTTGTTTTTCATATATGTGGTGCACATGTAATGTTTTATTTTTTCATAATTTCTTTGATGCCTGCATCCCGATTGCTCGTTCAGGTGAATCGAACCTCGTCAAAATAAAGGTACTATTATTATTATTATTTTCAATACACAATGTTAGATTAATAAAACACTAGTTCAGCTGTCTGGTAGAGCATAATGAAAGAGGCACCAAGGTGGATCTTGAGTTCGTCGTTTTATAGTAAAAATGAATAGATGTGTGTAGTAGCTCCAATTAAAAAAATACCTATTCGTGATTAGAATCTTCGAATAACATAACCCCACCAACTATCGCCGAACACACCTTTCATGAGATATGTATCATAAAAAGGGGCTTGTGACGATGTTGGGTGGGGACGCTCTTTTATTATAAAAATGAGAGGCGTATAATCGTTATTTTGGTTTTCTAATCTGCCTGTGGTGAACAGATTGATTACGCGCCCTAAAACGGCGATAAGAAAAAACACTATATTCCACTTGAAGTATTGTAAATATATTTTGTTACCATTCATTTTATAGAGATTAAAACCCATTCCAAACATGCGGGTTTTGTTTAACTGAACGTAATATGCTCGATTCTTGCAAGTCCTGGGAATGTTCATGTGAAAATTTCGAATATTTCTTTAGGTAACAAAACAAAACTTGTTAAGCTTGACCTATCCATTTATCTAATTTGTTCTTTTAAAATCCACAATCCTCAACTGTTTGGTTTATTTTAATAAAAACCGATTCCCCCGAAATATTTAGGTCGTCTGCTGTCAAACTCCACATATCTCCATATCGAAACCTCTTCAGGGCGCGCAACAAGCAATAATTATTTTTTTAGTCATATAAAAAATTAAAAGAGATCCGCACACTGATAGTACGCCAGCAATCCCAGTCATCGAGTGTTACTTTTTCTTTCTTTTTTTCCTGACCGTCTGATCCAATAACGCACTTACCAAACAAGCAGCTGCCAAAAGGAGCCGAAGGGCACACACCTCCGTTAATCGAGCCTGGTTCTATCTACAACGCCAAATAAGCTCTAGACGAAACGCACGCCGACCCTTCGACCCAAACCTCTTGATGCGCCACCGAGAGCGCCTAGCACGTCCGGCAAAGAATCGCCGCTCGCTCCAACGCGCACGCACTTCGCTGATGGACATGGAGGGGTCTTCAATTACGGGCGTGCGCACTACAGGGCAGCAGCAGCCGGGGACGTTCCCGGGTCTATTGCGGTCGAAGGAGAAACGAGCCACCGCCTCCTTTCCAGTCCCGTTATCTTCCTCTCTACTGCACTTTTTTGTGTCTTTTTTTTTTGTGCACACTCCAAGCCTTAGGAAAATATGCAGGCACCCGCCTGACATACTGGCACCTTTTTCACCCCTGCCAGTCAGGAGCAAAATCTCTCGGGGCGCTATATTGAGGCCCCGCTTGAAGGAGCAATAAACCCAGAATGGTAAGGTCTCCCTCGGTCAATATTTATATTCAAATGTGTATTTATTATAGCTTCGATATTAAGGTACTAGAATATAGCGCAAGTCGTAAGCCGTCAACTTAAAACTGGTGCTGTAGAAGTGATTGCTCTTCACGAGCAACATCATCAGCTCACGCCAGCATGATACCGGTGCATTTGAAGCTGTTTTTGAGTAAATTAGTTTAAATCCCGTTGTCAAGCAGGTCACAATTATCTTGTTTAGTGAAATGAGATCAGATGGCGTGTGCGTCCGCATCACAAGAGGCTCCTTGGTTGAGCATTGCGAAAGTGGGTACTGTGTACCACGGGAATGCGTCATCGTGCGGGCCTTAAATTTTTAGCATTCTTGGATACGTTACTGTTCAACTGTAATTTTATTACCATTGAAGCAAACTTGCTCCAAAAGCAAAAAAAAAAATAAAATAAAACTGATAGAAGACAAAAGGTAATGATTCGCATTAGGAAGTACTCTCAAGAGGTAATGTAAATATATTGAAATACATACCTTTGTGAGCTACCCGCCTGCAACGATGTTAATGTTACAGCATTTTTCAGCACTTAACTGTCTTTGTACTTTTCGTTTTTGACCGTTGAAGCTTCAGTGTATGAACTGTCACGTTCGTCACATTTCTTCACTTTGTTTTACCTACTTCATTGCTCGCATTGGACGAACTTCTGAAAGTCATACCAGTCGTTTATGTTAATAATTTGCACCATTACCAAGATTGTTAGCGCTTTTTTTTTCTGCTGTCAAAAATATGTCGGTACATTCATCTTACCAAGCACTGAACGAATCTACTTGAGGCTAAATACCAAAATTTTCTATGAACAGTCGACATGTGTTCTCATAAGGTATTTAATCAACATCAAGTTTAAATCTTAAGCTTATTAACGAAATTTTATTTACGCATCTTTTTTCACACAGCACGCGAATACAATCACTTCCGAGTTTGACAGCTACCAGCACACACCCGAACCTTTTCTGAAACGCCATTACTAACCATTTTTGCAATGATCCATGACCTATTCAAATGTTTCTTTTGCTGTAATATTTATAGTGGTCATGTGCTACAGTTTTACTGCCCATTTTATATATGTTTTCCCCTCTGTAATACTTTTAAATCCAAAGGCAAAACTACATCAATAAATGTAAAGATCGCATTGACATTATTTCGATTTTCTGAAGCCATCATGGCTATAGAAGGCGCCCTCATTTATGTGTCAGCGATGGCGCCAGGGTGCGATCTCGAAGTTTTCAAGTCTCCACGAGTTAACAGAAGACAATGAGGCAGGCAATAAATCAATTTTCGCCTGTTGGCAAATTTATAAAACAAAGATCTAGCATGATAAACATCGAAATGCATTTGTGATTGTAATTATAATTTGTTACAATCTGGGGGTGAAAGGTAGATAAATTGCAACAAATATTTTTCACAAATTAATAAATTATGATTACCAATAACCAAAAAGCGTAATTCGATTGCAGTAATTCACCTTCTGAAATATAAATACTACCCATGTTTGACACGGAAGAATCTCAGAGGAAGATTATTACTTTCAGTGTGTAATCTTTAGCAGATAACATCAATAATAGAACCGAATATCGTTAATAATGTGATGTTTAGTTTGCTTTACCAGACGAAATACAATTTCAAATCAGGCGACCCAACCTATAAAATTTCCCACCATGCACCTTCTCTCAAAGCTTATATTAACCTCGAATATTCTATAATATGCGCCGAATCACTATTTATTGTGCTACTATTTACGAGGGCTAATCATAAAGTTCTTGGGCTTCTTTGTTTTAGCCAAATTGCGGCTGCAAATGCGAACTCGACAAGTTCATTCCCAGCAGTAGACCTTGCTTCGACTGGCCCAGCCTTATCTGCCGGTAGCTCCGCGGCACGGGGCTGCTGTTAGTTGTTGAAACTGTCGGTTGTACTTCACACGTACACGGCGTACGAGCAACAAAGTGTGGTTTGTTTCTTATGGAACGAGGGATGAACGCCCATCGAAATCCACAGAGAAATGCGGCCTACGTATGGGGAAATGTGTCTCTTTTTCAGAAGTGTGAGATGGTGGTGTTGTGAGTTTGCAAAAGGCCGTGAAGACTTGTATAAATGAGCATTCGGGGAGGCCGCGTTCGTCGGTGACTGGCGATAACATTTCCCGCGTGGCTGCAGTGGTGACAGCGGATCGACGTGTGCATCTCGAGGATATTTCCCGGGAGCTTGGCATTTCGCAATGGAGAGTTTACAGCATCGTTCGCAGGTCCTTCGGGGAGCCGAAGATTTCATGTCAGTGGGTGCCCATGCAGTTGGATGACATAATGAAAGGCATGCGAATGGTTGCTTCACTGAATCGGTTGTAACGGTAGGCCGAGGAGGGTGAACGTTTTCTGAGCCGCGTTGTTACTGGCGATGAGACGTGGATCCTGCATTTCATGCCGGAATAAAAGCAACAGAGCATGTTGTAAAAACATCCGGGTTCGCCTGCGAGAGAAACAATCCGTTCAGTGCCATCCGTTGGGAAAGTTATGCTAACGGTCTTCTGGAATCACTGTGGACCGCTCCTGCTGGATTTCAGGCGACAAGGCGACACCATCAATGCCGACAGTTATCATTCTATTATGTCACATCTGCTGGCTGCCATCAGGCGAAAACGCCGAGGGATTCTCGATGTGGACAACTTGGTTATCCTCCATGACAATACGAGGCCACAGGTGGCAATCAAAACCGCCGACAAGCTCCGGACATTTCACTGGGATATTCTTGACGTACCCCATGAAGTACGGACCTCGCCCCTAGTGAATTTCACGTTTTCGGCCCGCTGAGGACGTTCCTGGCAGGACAACGATTCACGTGCAACGATGAAGCCAAGACAGCAGTTCGAGGATGGTTGCACAGTCAGCCGGACGAATTCTGTCACAGAATAGTATAGGATAGCACGTATATTTGAGAATAGAATAGAATAGTACGTATATTTGTAATTACCCGTAGCTACTTAGGTACGGTGTTGCGTATGGCCCGCGGCAGGGTTAAACGCCGTTATGAGTGCGCCCCCCCCCCCCCCCCCCCGGACCATTTTCTGCAATGTCTGCACCTGGCCGTTTGTTTTCGTCGAGCGCCACTCGCGGGTTCAGGTCATCTGACTCAGCGAGCCTGGCGTCATCGTCGCTTCGGAAGCACGCCTGCCCAGCAAACGAACCAGACGGGCGCCGTAATATAACATCCGAGCGACGTAAACAACGGCTAAGGTTTCACGACCGAACCACCAGTGCACGATCCGGGGCGATGAGATCATCTGGACGCCTTCATTCAACGCGAAGACACGAAGGGCCGAAAGTCAGCACGTCACGTCTCGGCCCTGGACGGTGTTTTGACCAGCTGCGTGAATTCCAACGAGCCGGTGTTTTGGTGAGACTCTCGGCGCCGTCTAGACCGACAGTGAAGTGTTTACGGCGGCTGAGTGTGCGTAACAATGGAATGTGGGGCGGGATTTGAACGGGACACCTGTCTGTGATTGGCCGACCATCCGCCGATGTGGGGGTCCCTACCTAGGGACCTAGGGAGAACCAAGTGTTTAAAACCAGCGAACTTCGACCAGCAAAGTCTCTCTCTGTTCTTGAACCAACTGTACATCATGTAAATAAACAGTGTACTTTTCGATAGAGATCGCGGCTCATCGTTGTTCCTGCTGAGCTCTAGCCCGGTGCCTGGCACGAGTCGCCCCTCCACCACCACGGACACCGCTCGGTCCCAACAACTGGATGGCAGCGGTGGAGATCGGCTCACGGTCGTTGGACACCACGGTCTGGTGAGTGTTCAAGTTTGCTCGGGGGTTTGCCAAGTTCTATTTTCTCGATAGAGATTATCCAGGGGGAACTTGAGGACCTTTGATTTTGGTACTGGTGAAAGGGAAACGTTTGTCGTAGTACCTGACAGTATAACTAATTCCGAGCGTGGGTGCCACTCATTGCAGAGATGGACTGGACAAAGCTAAAGAGGCTAGAGCTAGTGCAACTGGCTGATGAGTTCGGGCTAGAGATTCCTAGAGCCGCTAAACGACAGCAACTCATTGATGGAATTCTCGCCTTAGATTTGGATCAAGAAGACGTAGTAGACTGTTGGATGCAGGTTGAAAAGAAAACGAGCGACCGAAAGCGGGAGCTTGACCTAAAACAGCAGGAACTTGTTCTAGAAGAAAAGAGGCTCGAGCTCGAACACCGGAAACTCGAAAATGGACTGCCGAGAAATGAGGGAGCCGGACACTCAGAGAAGTTCAAAATGAGTAAACTGATGCAGCCTTTTAAGGTGACTGAGGACATTGGTCTTTTTCTCGTAAACTTCGAACGTACCTGCGAAAAGATGAACTTCCCACAGGATTCTTGGCCTCAGAGGTTGCTCACCCTCCTTCCCTGTGAAGCTGCGGACGTGGTGGCCCGTTTGAGTAAGGAGGACGCAGATGACTATGCAAAAGTCAAAGCTGGCTTGCTCCGCAAGTATCGTCTTTCTACCGAGGCATTCCGACAGCGCTTTCGAAGCATGCGTAAGAAAGCAGGGCAAGGTTATCCCGAGTTTGCGTACGATTTGCGGGCTAACCTGACGGAGTGGCTGAAAAGCGCCGAAGTGTACGGGAACCATGACCGGGTCATAGAATGCGTGGTTCTAGAGCAGTTTTATCGTTGCCTTCCGGACACGGTCAGATTCTGGCTTCAGGATAAATCCGACGTAGGCTCTGTAGAAAGGACGGGAGAGCTCGCGGAGGAATACGCAACCCGCAGGAAAGCGGGAGAGACCCAGGGTGAATCAAAAAAGTCACCGGGTGCGTATAAGTGGTCGAAGGGCAAAAATGGCCGAGATACCCGGGAGCCAAATGGGCAGACAGAAAAGACAACTCCGAAAGAGGGGAGTAGTGGTGAGTCCGAACACAGTGACAGAGGGAAGCGGGAAAAGAACAATGCATTTGAAACCCGCAAGCAACCCATTTGTTACAACTGTCAGCAGAGGGGACACATCGCCGCGTCTTGTCAGAAGCCTAAAGTAGTGCTTCACTACACGGATGAGTACGACAACCTGGAACTCCTCGAGCCATACATGCATGACCTAGAGGTTAATGGGAAGCCATGTCGTGTCCTTCGCGACAGTGCAGCTACTGTTGACGTTGTCCACCCTTCATGGGTTAGACCGGAAGATTACTCCGGGGAATGCGCTTGGATAAAGCAGGCCGTGGAGGAACAGAGCGTTTGTCTTCCCATGGCGCGAGTGACCATAAGTGGTCCCTTTGGAAAGCTAGAGACAGAGGCAGCCGTCTCGAAAAACCTGCCACAGAGCTGTCCTTACTTATTTTCGAATAAGTCTGACCAGATGCTGCGAGAAAAGGGCCTCGCGTTCAGTGAAAGAACGGTACACGCCCTGACGAGGGCTAAGGCGCGCCAGATAACGGCCGAAGCAGCGTGTCGGAGAGGAGAGTCTAATTCGGGGGAACCGGAACTAGCAGAGAATGAGCATCCTCTTTTCGACACCGCAAACGAGGCGGTTTGTGAACCCGACTTTGAACCTGGGATGAGTGAGGCAGAGGGTGATCGAGCTCTCAGAAGTGAGCAGGAAGGATCGGAGCTGGAGGGGCCCGGAGGTCTCGTACTTCCACCAATTTCATCCAGCTTTGAAACATTGCTGGGAGTGGAAAGATCGCTCCTGATCACCGAGCAGCAGACAGATCTAAGTCTACAACAACTTCGGAATACAGTTCGGGAAGGCGTCAGTAGAAAGAACATTTCCTACTATGAAAGGGCGGGTGTGTTGTACCGCACTTATAGAGACCGAAAGGGTAGACTGTTGGATCAGCTGGTTGTAGCCCAAAGGTACCGGTCGGACCTCCTGCGCTTGTCGCATAGCAGCTCGTGGTCTGGCCACCTTGGGGTCAAAAAGACTAAAGATCGGTTGCTCCAGGAGTTCTACTGGCCGGGGTGTTTTCGCGACGCCGAAGCGTTTGTAAAGTCGTGCGATGCATGCCAGAGGTTCGGAAAGCCCAACGAGAAGCGTAAGGCGCCCTTGACGCTCGTGCCTCAAATAGCGGAACCCTTTCGCCGTCTGGTTATAAACATTGTGGGCCCCCTTCCCGTGACCAAATCGGGGTACAAGTACATTCTGACGATCCTTTGTCCCGCCACAAAGTTCCCCGAGGCATGCCCACTCAAAGAGCTGAGCTCGGCCGCTGTCGTAGATGCGCTTCTGTCTGTTTTCGCGCGAGTCGGGTTTCCAGCGGAGGTGCAAAGCGACCAAGGCAGCGTTTTCGTGAGCGCTCTCACGACCACATTTCTGGAAAAATGTGGGATTCGTATCGTGCACAGTTCAGTGTACCACCCTCAGTCGAACTCAGTGGAGAAGTGGCACTCAGTGCTTAAACGGGTCTTACGCGCTCTCTGCTTTGAACAAAAAAGGGACTGGGAGGCATGCTTACCCACGACAATGTTTGCATTGCGCACGGTGCCGCACGAGGCTACCGGGTTTAGCCCGGCGGAACTAGTGTACGGACGTTCACTGCGTTCTCCGCTGCGTATGCCTCGGGAATGTTGGGAGAATCAGGGAGAAGACCCCAAGGTGGTGGAGTACGTACTGAAACTCTTGGAGCGCCTTCAGAATACCCAGGAGATAGTCACGGCCAACATGCAAGAGGCGCAGCTTCGGGCGAAGCGTTATTACGACAAGGGAGCCAGATCCCGTAAGTTCGAAGTAGGAGACAGTGTAATGTTACTTCGGCCTTCTGTGAAAAATAAATTGGAAGTACAGTGGGAGGGTCCGTCTAAAGTGGTGCAAAAACTTTCTGCGACCAACTATGCGGTAGAAACAGGAGAGCGACGAAAAAAAGTTCGAATATACCATTCGAACCTGATGAAACCGTACGTAGGGAGGAAGGAGACTGTTAGCTTAGCTTGGAACATGCCGCAAGAGGTCCCCACTGAGTTTCCCATCTGGGAAGGACAGAAGGGCGTGCTCGGGGTGGACTCAGTGTTGGCCGAAGCGGTAAACACTGAGAGGCTCACAGAGGAGCAAGTCAGTGAACTACGAGACCTAGTAAACGAGTTTGAGGACATATTTTCAGATCGGCCGGGCAGGACAGAACTCGTCTGTCATGATATTCAACTTAGCCAAGAGACCCCCATTAGGTCAAAGCCGTATCGGGTTTCGCCTAGACAGCGCGAAATAATGGCTCGAGAGGTTCAGCGCATGCTGGATCTTGGGGTTATTGAGGCGGGAGAAAGTGACTATACTTCCCCGTTAATCTTGGTTGAAGTACCGGGCAAAGAGCCTAGGCCCTGCGTCGACTACCGAAAGTTGAACGCCGTGACTGTCGACCAAACATACCCCCTCCCTAATATCGAGGAGAGGGTCGAGCAAGTGAGTGCCGCGCGGTTTATTTCCACCTTAGACCTCGCCCGCGGTTACTGGCAAGTGCCGCTCACAGAAAAAGCGAGCCGGTGCGCGGCGTTCATTTCGCCGCTCGGGACATTTCGCCCGCTTATGCTTAGTTTCGGGCTGAAAAATGCTCCGTTCTGCTTTTCGAAGCTGATGGACAACGTCCTGAAAGGAATCGAGGGGTTCGCGCTACCGTACCTAGACGATATAGCTGTCTTTTCAGAGACATGGTCCGAGCACCTGATCCACCTGAGGGAAGTGTTTCGGAGGTTGCGGGAGGCTGGGCTCACCGTGAGGGCTGAAAAGTGCCAGCTTGGACGGGCCGAGGTTTTATATCTGGGGCACGTGGTGGGTCAGGGGTGTCGCCGTCCATCCGAACTCAAAGTGGAGGCAATCGAGCACTATCCTAGGCCATCAACTAAGACCCAGATCCGTTCGTTTTTAGGCTTGACTGGCTATTATCATCGATACGTTGCTAATTACTCGCAGATAGCCAGTCCACTCACGGACGCCCTTCGTGGAAATGCCCCAAATAAGGTAATTTGGACTGAGGATAAGGAAGAAGCTTTCAGCAAGCTAAAGAAGGCGCTGTCGGACCGCCCTGTTTTGAGGGCTCCAGATTACGCGCAGCCGTTCTATGTGCAGTGCGACGCCAGTGACAGGGGAAAGGGGGTGGTATTGTGCCAAAAGGACGAGGGTGGGGAAGAACACCCGATCCTCTACGCCAGCCGCAAGCTGACCACACGGGAGGAGGCTTACAGCGCCTCCGAAAAGGAATGTGCTTGCCTAGTCTGGGCTGTACAAAAATTATCTTGCTATCTGTCGGGCGCTAGATTTACATTCGAAACCGACCACTGCCCTCTTACCTGGCTGCAGCAAATGTCACCAAAAAATGGAAGGTTGCTGCGATGGAGTTTGGCACTTCAGGAATATAACTTCCATGTGACCTACAAAAAGGGGAAGTTGCATTCAAATGCCGATTGCCTGAGTCGTTTGTTCTAGGGTGAAGCGTTAGCTCTTTTTTCATGATGGTCCATTTTTTGTGTGTTTATGGGTGAACGAGTGCGTATGTATAGATATTGAAGTTCCTGTCATCTAATATGGGTTTTGTATGGTCTAGCTCTGCTGGTCGCACACGCACGCTGGAAAAAGTAGGCCGCTTTTGGTTAGGACATATTTTTTTTGCGTGTTTCACTTGGCAGCCCCTCGGGCGGAGTTGGGCACTTGCTGGTGTTTGGGGTCTGACGGTTCGTGACGTCGTGAACCACTAATGCCGTTCTTCCGAGAGTACAAGGGACGGTGGACCCAGACCTGGACTACGGTCAACGACCCTCGCAGCGGGACAGCTCTCTCGTTGGAGCGGTTGCTGACTGCTCCATCTCAAGACCCTCTTCCGGTCGGTGGAGGAGCTGTTGCGTATGGCCCGCGGCAGGGTTAAACGCCGTTATGAGTGCGCCCCCCCCCCCCCCCCCGGACCATTTTCTGCAATGTCTGCACCTGGCCGTTTGTTTTCGTCGAGCGCCACTCGCGGGTTAAGGTCATCTGACTCAGCGAGCCTGGCGTCATCGTCGCTTCGGAAGCACGCCCGCCCAGCAAACGAACCAGACGGGCGCCGTAATATAACATCCGAGCGACGTAAACAACGGCTAAGGTTTCACGACCGAACCACCAGCGCACGATCCGGGGCGATGAGATCATCTGGACGCCTTCATTCAACGCGAAGACACGAAGGGCCGAAAGTCAGCACGTCACGTCTCGGCCCTGGATGGTGTTTTGACCAGCTGCGTGAATTCCAACGAGCCGGTGTTTTGGTGAGACTCTCGGCGCCGTCTAGACCGACAGTGAAGTGTTTACGGCGGCTGAGTGTGCGTAACAATGGAATGTGGGGCGGGATTTGAACGGGACACCTGTCTGTGATTGTCCGACCATCCGCCGATGTGGGGGTCCCTACCTAGGGACCTAGGGAGAACCAAGTGTTTAAAACCAGCGAACTTCGACCAGCAAAGTCTCTCTCTGTTCTTGAACCAACTGTACATCATGTAAATAAACAGTGTACTTTTCGATAGAGATCGCGGCTCATCGTTGTTCCTGCTGAGCTCTAGCCCGGTGCCTGGCACGAGTCGCCCCTCCACCACCACGGACACCGCTCGGTCCCAACAACGGGTAATTACAAATAGGGGCAAAAACTTTCCGATTCGCCCTTGTACATGTGCCAAGAATACAGTTACTGAAATTTTATATTTCTGGTTTAGCGGTCTCTTTTATATAAATGAGAGTAACGGAATATTGAGGGTAATATGCTTTTGTTGTTTATTCGTTCAGGAGAAATAAATAAATAAATAAATAAATAAATAAATAAATAAATAAATAAATAAATACATCAATATATATGTATACATGTTGCAAGTTTCATATAATTCCTAGCGTTTGCACGTTATAAAGGCAATGGATTACGCGCTTTTGGACAACTTCAGTGGAGAATCGGGGTTGTGGGAGCTTCCAGGGAGTGGGAAATAAAAACATCCTCCTAAAATGTGGCACTAATTTCGAAACAGATAGTGAAGCCGTCGTAAACTCTTTAAATAAAATATCATGCACACTTGTCTACATTATTGAAGTTATCCATGCAATACCGCTGGTGACGCTAGACGTCAGCTTACACCCCCCAAAATACTAATAAACATGGCGTTAATATAGATAGTAAAATATAATATCGTGCAAAATTATCTACCATATATAAATTTCAGTAAGAACGGCTGGCAAAAAGTAAAGAAATTTATATTCAGATTGAGAAAACCTCCATTCAATGAGAAGCTGCACCGCTAGCTTTCAAGTCTACACTCTGCTGTTGGAGGGGCACATGTTATTGTGAGATGAATTTGGGTGAGACAAATTCAATTAAATAAAATTAACGACGTTTCGTGCCTTGATAAAGGATGACAATGGGGTCAAGTATAGCTGCCTCGGTGGCTCTGAGGCAAAGCGCCGGCCTGCAGATCCTCAGCTGGTGGACTGGAATCCCAGCCAAGGTCCCACCCAAACTGACTGAGGATTACCGAGGAGAAGGCGCCGTGTAAGCGAGCTTTCGGTTTCAAGTCAAAATATCCCCAGGTGGTCGAAATTATTACTTAGTTTTCAACAGCAGGGTGCAAGATTCCCGTTGTTGGTTTGGCCAGTAAAACCCCTAATCTTGAATTTTTCAGAGAAGTATCCTCTTCCTCTGAGGGTTTTCTTTCACGAGGAAGACCCAGGTCTCGTAGGTCCGTGGTTACCACTTCTTACGAACCAAAGTGGACATTTGGGAAAATTGGTACATGGAAAGAAGCTTCTCAAAGACATGAACAAATCCCAACACGACACGGAGCGCAACTTAGACCTGGGGCCCTAATCTGGCACGCTGGCAAAAAAGTCGGCGAGAAATCCCGTGGTTCTGATTGGCCGGCGCCAAGGTCAAGTCCGCCGTCGGCCAATCACGCCGGCCAGATTTCTCGCCGAGTTTTTCGCCAAGTGTCCAGATTAGGGCCCCTGGATTGGCAATTCCACATTATTGCACACATCGTCAAGCTCGCGTCGCTGGAAGGCCAACTCTTTTTCACATCGGTGAAGTGACGGTGCACTTACGCAGTCTTCCTCCCCCATCGCCATTATGTTATACAGCTCTTTTCATGAGCTAGTGTAATTTCGTTTTTTTGAAGATTATGCTTGCTTTCAGCTTTAGACTAGGCGCAGCCCAAGCTACGAGCCAATAAGACCTTCAAGCATCGTCAAAAAAGCCCACCGTTATGCCTTTTATTCCTTTCATTGGTTAAGCGATGGTAGAACACGCACTGTAGAACACGCACGGTAGAACACGTATTTTTAGCGACATACCGCGAACCTAGAACACGAGCTTTTCTCGCTCTCTGGGTTTTCCCATCAGCTCGTAGCGTCGGCTGCGTCTGGACTTAAGGCAAAAAATAAGTATACGAGCAAACTGGCATATTTTGCAGTGCATGGCGAGGTTGTTCGAAGGGCAGTTCCTGACAGACGAGGCAATAACGAAACTTTCTCCGAAATTCTCTATTGTATCATTTGTTTCTTTTTCTCGATGAATGAGCCAGCCGTGGCCAGCCGTTGGATGCACAGCTTCCAGTCCACTCAATAAATATCGCATAATTACCTTAAAGAAATAGTAAATTACATAATTATTATTTCTGAAAGCAGCAGGAACGTAATTAAATTACATTACAAATTTCGACGGAGGGAAATAATGTCAGTAGAGCAGATTGTTGGGCTAGTTGGTTTTGGAATTTGGAATACATTTTAGCGCTCAAAAACAGGGACAAAGAGGCGAGAATAATGACATGAAATAATGACATGATACGATAATTATTTTTATAAACTAATGAAATCACGTCTATTTATTCTTTTTGGGTCCTGAAGACACTAATACGTGCATTTCTTTTTCATGTGTATACATCAAAGCGATGGTCACCTTGTGGCACTAAAACACCAATATGGGCTTCGAAGTGAGAGTTGAAAGGTTTTCGTGTTTGAAAGAGAGTGTCCTTCAGACCATAATATTATTATATAATATGATCTGAAGGACTTGAATGCAATTATATATAATAATGCATATTATTATTAGTGCAGACCACTGAAGTGTTAAAAACGACGAAGAGCTTCTTTGTGCTTTGTCATTACACTCTTAGCAAGTCCCGTGTATTTGGTGAATATTTGGGGTGAAAAATACGCTTTTTTCATAAATTATCATATATTTACACGTTGAGTAATGAATAATTCATTCAAAAATCATACGAAGTTGTAAAAAACGTACTTTGGTTCGGTCATACACGCATAACCGCGTAGCTGACCTCAAAAACATGCATCACCCCCGGCGACGACCGCAACATTGCCGGCTATCAAAGCACTGGAATGCTTCGAGACACACCTAGAAAGAAAAATGCCGCGGAAAGAAACACGTCTCGGAGAAAATATGCACCAAAAACAATTGAGCCATGCCGCAGCCGTTGGCGCAGCCCGCGGTCGTCAGGTGCTGCCATTGATTCTGGTCGAAGGCAATGCGGTTTCCCTCATGTCGCCCAAATTTGTATTTAATTTAGGGGTCTTGATAATAGTTTCTCACACAATTAAAGTTATGGGACTAATTACTCATTCTAAACAGTTAAAATGGTTATAAAAAGCGTGTTCTCCATCTGACCACGTGACATTGCAGTTGGTATCATTGTGGCTTCAACCCTTCAGCTGCAAGCGAAACGGCTGTATGTGTAACACCAGGAGGAGGGGAAGGTTCCGCCGCTTCCCATGTACCCCCTCAGAATTAACGGCGCTCCCTGGTGGCCGCATTATTAACACTTTATACAAGTGTTACTGCATCTGTAGGTCATCTTTAAGTTAGAGCAGACAGAGAAAATCTGGACATGGCGCAACGCTGATGTACGCTGGAAGATAGAGCCGGTTTTCTTTCGTTGTTTTTGTTTGGTCGGAGAAAATCTGGCAACAACGCACATTTAACATGGTGCCGGAATTGTTTTGGTTTGACCGGACGCGAGAAGCTCCGCGCTTTGCGAGCACATGTAGAGAATACCTGACTGGAGAAGTTCCCCTGTGATGTTCTCGGAAGACGGAAAGTATCCTTTGTTATCGTCGTGTCTGCTTTGAAAGCGAAGGGAGTCACAGGGTCTACGAGTGCGCTACCACAAGCCAAGTTTCACAACAACGCTGCGTTGACTACGGCGATCTCGTTCTGTTTGGTGCAACACGGCGATGCGAAAAAGAGCTGAAACGTTCGTGGTGTGTGGTGCGGTGCTTGGAGGTAGAAACCCACACTAACACGGAGCTCAAATTCGTTGTTGTGGGGTTGAAATTTAACGGGTACAGTCCCCACGTGGTCAGTTGATCCGGTCCAGCTGGTCCGGGAGGACGCAGCTAGCGTTTCGAAAAGTAAATCTTCCTTCGTTCCGTTTCAAAATGTGGAAAATTCCAGACGCATATTGTGAGTAAAAATCTGCGGGCGTTTTTAAAAAAATTACGTCGTTTTAATTGAACAATGAACTCCGGATTGCTGTCCTAAATCTGCCGTTTCTATGCTTCGCGTTGTTGGACTGCGTTTGCACAGCGGCGCACACTGCTCGAGTAGATTATACGGTCCTACAAACGGCCGGTTATACAGAATTCCAGGGAAACTCAAGTCCCCACCGATATTTTCCTGTAAATCTCGTGTGAGTTTGTTGCCCTCATCATGCGGTGTGAATAGAATAGATCAAGATTTCCTAAATGCCCACAGATGCATGAACTGAGACCACTTTTTTACGTAGTGAACAGAGCGCTTTTCCTTTACTTTGGGAAGAGGCGTTGGTGCATTTATTTTGGTACAATCACTTGAGAGTTGAGAAATTGGGGAGAGCTTTCCCAACTTTGTCTCTTTTCTCTATGGCACTGCCCCTAGTTTAAAGTTCCAATTTCAATAGGCATACCTGTTAGCAGCTACAAACTGCTCTAAAAAAAAAAGACAGGGGAAGTCAGGACGGTGCTGACTACGCGTGTATCGTGCTTTTCGCCAGGTGACGGGGTAAATGCTTTTGTGAGGTATGCGGAATATGCAAACAATTTTGTTATGCCCGTCGTTTGCGTCTCTCCAGCGAAACAAGTAAGGACCTTCAAAGGCGCAGTCAAAGGCCAAGATTTACGATAACAGTGCGTTTGCTGCGGTGGTCCGTGTAGTTATATTTTACCCTGCTCTCTGCAACACCGTGCCATGACGAAGAGCTGAAATGGTCATGGCTTGTGCAGGCCTATCGGTTGACAGAAACCCGCATCGCCCACATCGGCCCCAAGTGCATTTGGGCTGTTGATGCTCAAGCCTTTCATCCTCGTTCATCCAGTTATCCAGTGTCAAAATGTGGAAGATGCCCAACGTGTACTGAGGGCGGGAACTACGAGCGTTTTGCCTTGCTTTTATAAGTGAAACGAAGGCAGCTTGATAACTGCCCTGCGTACTCGAAAATGACGGAAACAATAAGTTTCAAAAGGTTGCGTACGTCACCTATGTGGGCGAGACGGTGCACACTGTTTAAAGGTTTGCAGTATCCACGAGTGGTACCAGGAAAACGATGTTAGCAGAGAAGAAGCTCGCGATTCAGCATAATTCAGTGCCACGGGCCCGTGGATCTTCAAACCTCAAAATGGTGGCGGTAAAAAAAAAGGAAAAAGAACGCATCAGGGTTACACCAGTGATTACGGATAACACCGGTCATAAACTCCCAAACCCCACCGCTCCACTCGACACTGACACCGACACGACCCAGGAGGCACGCCAGAGGAATGCCCAACTTGGGCAAAGGTCTGGCAAACATAAGAGCCCAACTTCGGCGCAGTTAGGTTTTTGCACCATGGCACTCATCAGTGCCAAAGGACGGTGCCTAACTATAGCCTTAGTTGGGCGATCCTAGGGCATGCCAAAGTTTGGCTCTTCTCTGGTACGCCAGAGGAGTGCCAAAGTTGGTGCCATACTTGAGCCATAACCGCCATAGTAAATCCTAATCTGGGAATCCGGGGCATGCCAAGGTTTGGCGTTTCTCTGGTCCGCCAGAGGAGCCCCAAAGTTGGTGCCATAATTCAGCCATAACTGCCAGAGCAACGCCTAATTTCGGCATTTGGGACGTGCCAAGGTTTGGCGTTTCTCTGGTCCGCCAGAGGAGCGCCAAAGTTGGTGCCATAATTCAGGCTTAACTGCCAGAGCAACGCCTAATTTGGGTATTTCGGACACGCCGAAATTTGGGGTTGTCTGGTACGCCACAGTAGTGCCGAAGCGTACCATACTTGAGCCATAACTACCAAAGCAACGCCTAATTTCGGTATTTCGGCCTCGCCGAGTTTGGCTTTTCTCTGGACCGCCACAGTTGTGCCAAAGTAAGTGCCAGACTTGAGCCATAACTGCCGCAGTAAATCTTAATTTGTCGATTCGGGGCATGCCGAAGTTTGACTTTTCTCAAGCTACCCACTGAAGTGCCAAATAAGTACCACAAAGAAAGCCGAGAGGCCAGCCCAAGTTTCGAATATCTCTGGTGTGTCACAGAAGTGCTCTTTCACGCGTCCCAGAAGAGAAATAAATTAAATAAGCGTTGGAAACACGATGGTAAGATGTCATCCCCTCCGTTCCCAAGCAGGACGGCAATACTTTGCAGTATCGTGCCAGTGCCGGCCAAAAGTCGGTTTCAATATCGCTCAACTGTCCAGTTTTGCACCACCGTTTGATACCCGGCAGGTATTGCCGTACAGCTGTTTCGCCCCGGCTTAGCGTTCGCGCAATATTGTGCGAAAACTCCACGATGCGTCGGCTTCATATTGGCCGAACGTCGTGCAATTATGTGTACGTTGCATGTCATTTGTTCCATATCCAATCACTTATACGGACAAACAAATTTTTTTCGATCGCTCCCAGAAGTTTATTAAACAACTATCAATGCACACAGTGTATTCTCAACATATTTACAAAGGTCACACTTCTCTGTAAAACGAAAAGCAAATTATAAAATACAATTAACACTGTCCTCATGCCAAGCAAAACTTATCACACAAAAACCGCGGAGATTGAGAGGAAAGCAGGACGACTCTCAGAATCATGCTTGCAGTGCACTTACTAATAAAAGAGCGATATCATGTATTCCTTGATAGATGCATAATCCAACTCAGGCACCCCACAAACGCATTCGAGGATTCGAGGACTGACGTCTCGTCGTCGGCGAAGAGCAGTTTTTGTCGAAGCGTGTCCAACAAACACATCACAAGTATTGCACAAACTCCGGTGCAAAAAAATGCCTGTTACAGAAAAATTGGCATGGGTGTATTCCGACCGTTTATAACGAAAAAACACAGCCGCGTCTGCAACGCACGAAAGCAACAGAACACTGAAGAGCGGTTCGAAAACCGGACCTACGTGGCCCGCTTATTTCTATGACTAGTCAAACGGCGAAAACGACAGCCCCAGAGATCCCATCAGCGTGACAGAGAAAGTCATGTGAAAAATTTTCGTCCAAATGTTTTTGTCCTACGCGTCCTACGTAGAGAGGTCACGCTGGGTCACGTGTTTCGCTTCACCCTTTTGATGTGCTTAAAGCGGCTGTCGAGCTCGCTGACAGCCACACGAAGACACAAAAGCAGGTCGGGAGGATTTGCAAAAGGCGAGGTCGAAGGGGAATCAACAACGCATAAAAGGAAAGGCCGCTTCTGCCGGTGACCTTGTCGCTTTGCCTAGTCTATCAGCGTTCGGCTTCCATTGAGGGCCTCAGAAAGATAATCTCATTTCTTGAGAGCGAAATGGGCGGGATAGTTATGTTTTTCGGGCTTGTCGCCATTCGATAGGCCTCAATCATTTCTGTCCCCACTCGCTCGCAGTGGCCTCCCATGGCTGTCGTGCCGGTGAAATTAGGAGAGCAAAAATACTCCAGAAGCCGGACGAAGACATGATAAATGTAATAACAAAAACGGCTTGACATAACAAAAATAACAATTTAATTAAACGTTTCGCCTCCCATGCGGGACGCATCTTCAGTAGAGCGCAGAGCGAGTGAGATTCGCAGAAAAAAGTTCGGCTATTTAGGCATAAAGTTTGTGTACACGTCCGGCAGGGGGCCACGGTTCTTGTTTACCAGCGATGAATCACTGCCGCGTTTGTCGCTCTGGATGAACCAAGATTCCAGCAGCTTCCTCGGTCCCCACCTTTTATCCCTCGCCTTGTCAAAGTAAGATTAGTGTCCTTACGCCCATGCATGGTCGACGAGTTCGGACTTGAAGCGGGTGGCGTTCATGGAATTGGCGACATCCCGTGCGTGTTCTTTTAGTCTTGTTTTTCTTTTTCGTTCCGTCTCTCCAATGTAGGAAGCGTCCCATTCCTTGCACTGCACCTGGTAGATCACGACCCTTTCTGCCTCTGGCGGGGTCGGGTTTTTTGGCTTGGAGATAACATTGGCAATTGTTCTGTAGGGTTTGTATACAGTTCGTACCCCCAACGGCCTAAGGGCGCGTCCCAATGCCTCCGAAACCCCCTTAAAGGGCAACTCCGGTCCATACTTTCGATTTTGGGATTATGACTGTTTTTAGTGCAGTCAGCGTCCCTGAATTGAAAGGTGTAATTTTTTTCTCGTTATTGTGCGTAGTTTTAAAGACATCGACGTCTCAAAGTTGTGTTTCGGGCGCGGCCGACAAAACCGAAACTAGCCGCAAGAGGTTCCGGCAACATTGGAAATCAGCCGCTATGTGGACGTGACGTCATGGTCGTTCTCGTTCAACGAGCACGCGGACCGAGCGGCACCTACGGCTACCTCTGTTGCGCTAGCCGTCTAAAAATAGAAGGTAAGCTGATTTTGTTTTAATTCTGCATACGTGGTAGTTATCCAGCGCATGTAGCAAGAGTTAGTGAGTATACCCAAAAGCTAGCGACTGGAACACCCGTCAACTCGTTCGGTGCCGTGCTCGGCGGGTGCCGCCGTGCGTGCGCTATGCCGTGCCGTACTCGTCGC
>NW_024609835.1:210979210-211348175 GCF_016920785.2 Ixodes scapularis | reverse complement strand
GCGTTTTGCGAGCACATGTAGCGAATACGTGACTGGAGAAGTTCCCCTGTGATGTTCCCGGAAGACGGAAAGTATCCTTTGTAATCGTCGTGTGTGCTTTGAAAGCGAAGGGAGCAGACTTGGACGTAGTTCAACTACTCTACTCAAACTACTGTAGTTCAACTACTTTTTCGAGTAACTTGGTAACTTTCAATTACAACTTGATTTGGGTAATTAGTAGTTTAATTTAACTACTTTTTTCAGGTAACTTCTTCTCAAATTACTAACTACTTTCAAAATTATATAGTGCTAATTTTGCCCATCACGAAAGTTTGAGCGCAGAAATGAATAAGACGCCGGCAGGTAAAGTGGCATTCCCGAACAAGTGGCCCCCTTGTTCGGGAAGGCGTCCTTGGGCCAAGGTGGCGACGAGCAGCCAAGACATAACACCGGCAGGCACGGACGCAGGAAGAGATGCTTAACAAGCCTTGGTCGGGTATTGACCTAATCCGGTAATGCACGCAGGCGCAGCGCTTCCAGCTGCAACCGTGAAAGACGGGGCACTCCGAGAGTTGTTATTGTTTTCGTGTTGTCTTCTTTATTGAGTTCTGACTTAAGCGGTAGGTTCCACGGGAGGCGCCACTGGAATGACCTCGCAGCTGGGCGCCTCTTCCCATGGTCGCCTTGTCGTCAGCGCATACGCCTTTGCAAAGCCGGACTCCCCCACGCACAAACCCTGGCACGGATAATCCGTTCATGGGAGCACGTTCCCGCTTCTAGCTGCAACTCTATACGAGCGACGATGCTTGTTCACGTAATCCTTCGCGTCCTTCCGACCATCCATGCCTGGGAGACCTCCTCTTTGTTAAAAACAATTTACTTCTCAGGCGTGTCAGGCGCATCAGAATATTGTAGTCGCCGAGGAGGATTGCGAGTTAAGGCGCGTTCACACTCTTGCAACCAAGTACGACCGAGAAAGACTTCTTGGGACCGGATGCACTGAGCGGAGCTGGTCCTAAGAGATCGCAAAAGGCTTAAAAACCGGTTTGGTCTCTCTCGGTCGCACTCGGTTGCAAGAGTGTGAACGGGCCTTTACCCTTGGGAGATCATTTTGTTGGACCCGGCGTCAGCGGCGAAGTATACTTCGGTTCATCATCTTTAAACCAAAACAATTTTTTTTCAGTAGCGTAGCACTAGCACTACAACGGGACGCGCAGTCGTCCGAATGATCTCATCGTCGTGGCGCGAGACTTGAATCCTTGATGGTCTGGTGCACTCGCTCAGCGTACTCTCAGAACGACGTCGGAATAAAGAGGGGTCAGTCATAACAATCTCAACTTGACGAAGAAAAAAGAAAGAGGAGGAAAGTTTGTTATAAAAGATCCTCTACCCGAGGCAAATCTCACATGTTTAGTCATGGACACCTAAGATGCCGACACTCGCTTACCCGACCTTGCACAGCCTGTTTCTCAAATTCAACGCTGCCGTTCCATCCAGCCCGTCGGTGGAACGTCTATTTAGCTTGGCTGGGGACGTCCTTAGAACGAAAGGGGGAAAACTCTCTTATCAAGAACTTTGAAAGTCAATTGCTTCTGCGAGCGAATAAACTATTTTGGCGAAAACGCAAGCCATAGAGAGACTGCATTTATTTTAGGCTCGCAGCGTTTTCATTGATCAAAACTGCTGTTCATTTTGCTACCAAAAAATATAAAAAAAGTAACTTCGAAAGTAACTTCAAAGTAACTCGCTACTTTTTACAGTAGTTAGTAGTTTACTCAATTACTATTACAAATGCGTAATTTCTACTCTACTTCAATTACTTTTGGCGTCGATACTCAGTAACTTAACTTAACTACCTTTTTTGAGTAATTTGTACATGTCTGGAAGGGAGTCACAGGGTCTACGAGTGCGCTACCACAAGCCAAGCTTCACGACAACGCTGCGTTGACTGCGGCGATCTCGTTCTGTTTGGTGCAACACGGCGATGCGACAAAGAGCTGAAACGTTCCCGGTGTGTAGTGCGGTGCTTCGAGGCAGAAACCCACACCAACACGGAGCTCAAATTCGTTGTTGTGGGGTTGAAATTTAACGGGTGCAGTCCCGACGTGGTTAGTTAATCCGGTCCAGCTGGTCCGGGAGGACGCAGCGAGAGTTTCGAAAAGTAAATCTTCCTTCGTTCCGTTTCAAAATGTGGAAGATTCCCGATGCATATTTTGAGTAAAATGCTGCGAGCGTTTTCAACAGAATTACGTCGTTTTAATTTAACAATGAATTCCTGATTGCTGTCCTAAATCTGCCGTTTTTATGCTCCGCTTTGTTGGACTGCGTTTGCACAGCGGCGCACACTGCTGGAGTAGATTATACGGTCCTACAAACAGCCGGTTATACAGAATTCCAGGGAAACTTAAGTCCCCACCGATATTTTCTTGTAAATCTCGTGTGAGTTTGTTGCCGTCATCATGCGGTGTGAATAAAAGAGATCAAGATTTCCTACCTGCACACAGATACATGAACTGAGACCATTTGTTGGGGAAGAGGCGTTGGTGCATTTATTATGGCACAATCACTTGAGAGTTGAGAAATTGGGGAGAGCGAGCAAGCTTTCCCAACTGTATCCCTTTTCTCTATGACACTGCCCCTAGTTAAAAGTTCCAGTTTCAGTAGGCATACCTACTAGCACCTACAAACTGCTCTAAAGCAGGTAAAAGACAGGGGAAGTCCGGACGGTGCGTACTCTGTGTATCGTGCATTTTGCCAGGTGACGGGGTAAATGCTTTTGCGAGGTATGCGGAATATGCAAACAAATTTGTTATGCCCGTCGTTTGCGTCTCTCCAGCGAAACGAGTAAGGATCTACAAAGGCGCAGTCAAAGGCCAAGGCTTACGATAACAGTGCTTTTGCTTCGGTGGTCCGTGTAGTTATATTTTACATTGCTCACTGCAACACCGTGCCGTGACGAAGAGCTGAAACGGTCACGGTTTGTGCTGGCCTACCGGTTGACAGAAACCCGCATCGCCCACATCGACCCCAAGTGCATTTGGGCTGTTGATGCTCAAGCCTTTCATCCTCGTTCATCCAGTTATCCAGTGTCAAAGTGTGGAAGATGTCCAACGTGTACTGAGGGCGAGAACTACGAGCGTTTTGCCTTGCTTTTATAAGCGAAACCAGGGCACCGAAATAACTGCCCTGCGTACTCCAAAATGACGGCAACAATAAGTTTCAACAGGTTGAGTACGTCAGCTATGAGGGCGAGACGGTGCACACTGTTTAAACGTTTGCAGTATCCACGAGTGGTACCAGGAAAACGATGTCAGCAGAGAAGGAGCTCGCGATTCAGCATAATTCAGTGCCACGGGCCCGTGGATCTTCAAACCTCAAAATGGTGGCAGTAAAAAAAAAAAAAAAGCATTAGCGCCACTCCAGTGATTACGAATAATACCGGTCATAAACTCCCAAAACCCACCGCTCCACCCGACACTGACACCGACACGACATACGACAACAAACTCCATCAGAAACTAGCCTCTGTATCAAATCGTCCCAGAAGTGAAGGCTTCACCTCCCGTAAGCGTACTGCAACTCACGGAACTGAAGTGTTGGGCGAATGTCCTTCCCAAGAATGTATAAAAAATGCTTTGCGCAAAGAACATTTCCATGTATTATTGAATACATAATGATAAAATCATAATAATTTGTTTTTCTATCTGATTCAAGCTGGTAAGACATCTCACAACACTGGTCGAGCATGAAAAGAACAAAAATTTGAACTTTTTCTAGACCCGTTTGAGACTTATAGTTAATATATCGTTATTTTACTCAACGGACACAATAATAGATTTTGCCTTTATACTTTTTAAATTCAAACAGTTTTTACATACGGATGTCCATTGCGCCCTGTTTTTGTCTTCTATAAATCTGTAACGGTCAGCGACCAAAAAGCTCACCCGCACATGTAAAGCTTATATGCGGCACGGGAAAAAAAAGAAACACATTGAGTAGGGAGTGTCAAGCGCAATGTCGTTGTTGTGTTTGTGTATGTGTCGGTGTCGTGATGCTTGTGTTGTCTGCGATGAATGTAGGGTTGCCGTCTACTCGTGATCATTCGCAACGTATTAACGGAGTCATTTTTTTATAGGCTGCTAGAAATCTTACTGGGTGGCGCAAGTCACCGCCCAATACCAAATAGTTTGCTCGAGTTATTTGTCGATGTAAGTTCGGCATTCATTTTTCTCTCTAGTGGTTCCGTCGTAGCTACCGACGCCGCCGACCGCCGACGACGCACGTACGTAATTTTACACGCAGCTACGTCCGCCGCTTGCAGACTGTTTACTGTGTATAAGAGACATCGAACAAGAAGAAACGCGTGCTGCGCGCTCTCAGTTCGGCTCAAAAACGCGCGGCTCGCTGGGCTCGTCTCTCGCTTGTTCTCAGCTGCTGGCCGCCATGTTTTATTAGAAAAAGGCTTAGCCGTGTTTTGCGGAAGGCAGACAAGGTGTATCGTGCTAAAGTTTACAGGGCACCTCATCTGTAGACGAATAACGCACATGGCTGCATGTAAAACGAACAAGTTTTGACGTGTCCGCTAGGGGACAACGGTTTACACGTCTGGGCGTGTTATTTTTGCAAACAGTGAAGTTTTTTTTTGTTTTTTTTGCCTAATGTTTTGCCTGCTTTATGATGTAATAAATCTGCAATTACTTTTCGTAGAGCATGTTGTACGCGTTCTTTTTTTTTTTGGCGATGTCATTATATGAAATGAGCATGAAGGTGCCCAAGAGTTCTGCTCCTGTTTATATCTATTTTACTTTATTTATGGGTGTAAAAATGCTGTAGACTGGTAAATAAATTCACGGCTTTGGCTTCAATCACGTAGTTAAGCCTTTGTCTTCACCTCTATACACTGCTTGGCTCGAGAAAATCCAAATATTTTTCAAACAAACGTGAAGCTTCAAAATTTAAATTTGTTTTAAAACGAAGTCACCTCACAAGTTTTCTTTTACTATTTCAAAAGCTAAGTTTATTGGTTAGTCACTGAAGTAATTCCGTCCCGATTTTGAAAAGGGCATCGTTACTGTCAATGGCCTAGGTCGGGCCGGGCAGCTCGTTCTCCCATAAAGTCATCAATACTGCGATGAGCTGTGAGAAAGTTATCTTTATGTGATCTGTGGCGAACGGGATCCATTCTTTTCGAGCCCATTTTGAATAGGGTTGAGAGAAGTGTCTGATATTCTTCTTTGTAACTCAGATGCAGTTTAATCCTTTTGCCACAAGTGCACTGCTCCGCGCCATCTCGAACATTCCTCTCAAGCAGCGTTTTTCCTATGCACCAAAAAAGTGCGTGTTATTACACACTGCCCAAAAAAGAGGCCGAACGGTTTTTGTTCAAAAACGTCGCAGGGGAAAGAAAGGAACTCCGTAGAAAACCGTGTCCCTTTCCAACGAACCATCGGCAGCGTCTGCGCCTTTGCTTTTTGCTGACTGTACTCCCCAATTTGAAGGAGAGTGAAAATGTATAGATGCATACCGTGGGTGAAGTGAGAATAGACACTAGTTTACACTGCACCTGCTTTGCTCGCTTCCCGTGGGTTTCCACTAAAACAAAAACGGTTTTGTTTGCCAACGTCAAGGTTGCATGCTAAAAATTATGGATCTCTAGCACTATCTTCGAAGTTAACTATCAACCATTTTCGCTCGCTTTTTAGTTAGAAAAGGCTGACGGGTGGCTTCGTCAATGGTTGCATGCAGCTCATGAAATGCGGAGTGAATTATTATGTTCACTCCTCTTGGTTACTGCTTCATTTTTCGGCTTTGGCCCGACAACCCGTCGCCGAAGGGTTGTCGGGCTTGCTTTGTGATTGTTATCTTTTCGCTACCCGTGGTGTGCTCTGATTGGTGCGTCTAAAAAAGGCGAGGTGACGACGGAAGGAAGCATGAACGAGAAGGGTAGCTTGGTGCTGGAGCTGGTTCAATCAAGATTTGGAACCCAAAAAACGCGCTTTTCTCCCAAAGGCCGGCTCCCTGCCTCCCCGGGTCCCACGCCGCCCAAAACATAAGCAGTGCCTGGTGGTTTTGTACTGTGCATTTGTTAGATCGCATCTTGAGTTCGCGTCCGTAATATGGAACTCTATTGCGATGTCACACAGCAATATAATTGAAAACGTTCACCGTAGGTTTATACGAATTTTATATGATAGACATATTGACCGCCGCCGCTTTTACGGCTAAAACTCTTTTTTGCTGGATAGCAATCTTTTAGTTCTGCATGATAGAACAGTTGCTAGAGATATGCACTTTTTACATCAGGTTCTGCATTGTGCTACTAACTGTTCAGACTTATTGATGGCCTTGAAATCCCGAGTGCCCCCTGGGCGGTCATGCAGCTACCGAGACAGTTTTTATCCTAACAGGCGATCAATCTGTCCGATGACAAGGTTGCAACAAACCTTTAATGCTTTGTTTTTAGACGATGACATTTTTGTTTGATTTTATTACTTGAGAAACATGCATTAATATTATGTGTTCATTCATTGGACAGTGCACTGCCACCCTGGCCACTTGGTTGTTGGCAGGCACTTAACAAAATTATCGATCTATCTATATGCTAATGCCGCCATCTGATAAGGTTCGGAACAATGTTAAGATATTCTAGACTGCCCATGCCATGTTTTTTGTTCACTGTGCCTTAGCGCCCTGTTATTTCCATTCATTATTTACCCCCGAAATGCAACTAGGACCCCTTTACATATCGTAATTGAAGCTTGACATTGATTTGTTTTTAAAGAGCAAGCAGGGGGGGACAATTTTTATGCCCTGTTGACTCAGGTTTTAAGACAAGCCATCCTCGACAACGGTGTGTTCTTTGCATTGTAGCCTGGTACCGTTCCCGAAGATGTGGCGCCTTGATTTCGTCTCGTCTGGAGTTGTGTGAGAACCATGACCTTGCAGCGATGTCTCTCAAGAAAGTTGTTCTACATAGGCTTAGCCTTTTGACTTGAATTTGAGAGTTACCGAGATTTCTACGTAAGAGGTATTGCACCTAGATGGCGGTATTTCAAAATTGGGTTTTATGTAATATATCTTTCTATGTTCTTCTGCTCTCTCATTGTTTCCGTCTCTCTCTCTCTCTGTATCTCTCTTCTTCCTCTCTCGCTCTCTTTAACTTTGTCTGCCTCGTTCGTGTTTTTTTCAGTGTTAGTGCATTCTACCATGCAGCGATTGCAACGTAATCTTACCTTTTCTTTTTGTTAAATATCTATACCTATAATATAGCATTTGGAATAAGAACTAATTACAAAACTAAATCGTACATATCTTAATTACGGTCTTAAAGCAATTCTTATTATTAAATGTCTGCATATTATATAATAATTGCATATTATTATTATTACTGAACTCGCCACCTGAATCTGGGATCCTAGCCCTTCCGCAGTCAACGGAGTCGGCATCGGGTGCCAGGGACAGTGCACACTCCACCCCTGCACCACTAAAGCCGGCACCTCCGAGGGTTGAGACGAACTCCACTGCATCATTTCAGGATGGTGCAGGTGACGGGCGAGTGGCACGTCTGTGGCCGACGCGCCCGAAGGTTCGAATTCCCGCGCTGACTGGAGCATCTGAGACTTCGAAACTGAGCATACACTGTTGGAAATTCTCGATGGTGGAAAGAAAATGGAAAAGGCTCATACAAGCGTAACCGTAATATGGAAATCCTATACAAGCGAAAATGCGGCTCCAGTATAGTGGATTAAGTCGGAACAATACAGGTTGGCGGAATCATACAAGCGTGTCGTATTATGGGACAGTCCATACCAGCGAAGTGGATTAAGGCGGAACCATGGAGGGCGTGCGGAACCATACATGCATAACGTAATATGGGACATCATATACCAGACAAAAGGCGATACCAGCATGGTGGAGCCACATGGCTCCAGCATTTCGGTGTCGCCTTTTCACTGTTGTACAGGGCGATGTAGTTTTAAGCTTTACATATATGTTTAGAAAGGTCGGGAAAGCTAAATTAATGCGGTTTGTGCAGACGAGTTGTACAGCCAGGCATACGTTGTACAAGGGACCTAATCGTAACAATCAGTCGGATAATTAAATAAAATATGTTAATCAACTTTTTCATTAGTGAAAATGAGCATATCGTTTCAATTAGCAACTTGCTGAGTCATTGAAAGCCACAAAATCAACTATTTTTAGAAGGATATAATGCAGGGGTAGCATTTTACGCGTTCCGTAAAAACGCTTTATTTGGAGGAGTTTCTAGGTTTCAGTTTCTTATCGGAGCGCATCTCTCCGCCCACGGTCCTGTTCCGCAGAAGCTTGGATGCGCAACACACGTGCACCTTGCTTCCCTCCATCCTACTTGGGAAGCGAGGGGGCGGCTTTGCACTGCGGCCACCGGGCGGCAGGATCGCAGACGCAAAGATGCGCTCTGGTAAGAAATCGAAGTCTAAAAACGCGTCCAAATTGACGATTTTTTTAGAACGCCGTAAAATGCTGCTCCTGTCTTATATCTTTACAGAGAAAGTTGATTTTGTGTGTTTTGATGATACTTAGCAAGTTTCTAATTGAAACCATGGATCTATTTTCACAATCTAAAATTTTTAGAAACATACACTTAAAGAGAAGCTGAAGCGGTTTTTCATTAGAGGAAACACATTAAAATATTTCTTTTGACCTCCAGGATATCAAATATCAAAATTATTCCTCAATTTGGTTAATCGAGGCTGCATATAATCATTTTTAAAGTACTGCTGGAGGCACTTCCCTGGAGAGCGTTGTCACAAAAGCAGCTTTCGAAATCTTTGCTCTCGCACCTTCAGCGCCTATCAAAGCTATGCACGCACATGGTATTTTTTAAAAGGGCAGAAAAATATGTCACGACTGGTGCCAGTGCAGGCGAATATACCTAGAAAACTTGCTATTGGACACGCGGCCCTTCAGCGACACACGCTTGGCAGCCGAAAGGTCTACTTACGATGTCACTATTGGCAGGATGTTTTTTGTGTTTTCTCACGTTTAGTTATATCTTTGTGGAAAACGAACGGGATATCCAGATTCGCGGGATAATAACACGCCAGAATGAACCTCCATCTAGTTTTCTGAAAGAAGTCTGGCGCTTCTCTGTAATAAGCCGACTGATCATTACGAATTAGCCTTTGATACTATGCCGCCCTGGCCATATAACTCACGTGCACAGACCGCGTAAATGTCGCTTTTACGGCTTTTTAAAAAGAAATCTGTAAAACATACAAACAACCACTTTGTAGAATGTCCCCCAATACGATACGATTGTATGGTTCCTTCCCCGCTTGTTTCGTTCAAGAAGGACTTGCGGATATCCAGCCTTTCATTGGAATGCTAGATGTCAGCGAGTCTCTACACCAGTGAGTGGTTTCAAACAAGCATGATGTTTGCACACCAGTAAGCTCTTATCTGAGGCCCTCCAGGAGCACTAAAAGCAGAGGCGAAATGTAGTGGCCTGGTAAATTTTGTTGCAGGTATTTATTTTTAGAAGAATCGCATGCATCAAAGTTGAACTTTGCTCAAAAGAAGATAATTATAAATTCAATACTGAACAATGGTGTCCCTTGATCTGTCAGACCGAACTCCCGTTCTTACCACTTGGGAGTTCCTAACTTGTGCGTAGAGGATCAGCACAACCCAAATTTGTGCTGCGAGCGCACCTGCAATATAAAAGTTGAATAAACATGAGATGAAAAATGAGACGTTTACAATTCTCTGTAATTTGAAATTAGAGCACAGACCTCGAAAAGGAGGATGGGAGGGTATGCCCCTCCCTCTCCCCTCCTCCTCTTCTGCTTCCTCCCATTTAGCGGGAAATTTTCCTTTAATTTAGAGGGTAAATTTTCCACTAAATTTAGCGGGTTAAGTTTTCCACTAAATTTAGCGCGGAAATTGATGTCACGTGACCTCAACACCAATGCAGTTTTCCCACTAAAAGTGGCGGGGAAAATGACGTCGCATGGCCGTGACACGTCATCCATAAAAAAAATTCAGTTTTTCAGCTAGACTTAACGGAAATATTAACGTCACATGACCTCAACATTAATTCAATTTCCTGCCAAGTTCAGTGGGGCGGTTACGACGACAGCGACGCCACGAAATGCGGAAACAGATGCCTAAGAGCTTCGCTCAAAAAAACTAAATGCCTCACGTGAAATAAAGTGTAAATTAGAGACAAGTCAAAGAAAAGAGAATCTAAGATGCCGTTCTCAGATCCTTCATTCTGTCCACTCTCAAATGTTTTGATTTCAAGAAATGTTGATCTCTTTATTCATACCCAGGAAACCCCTCCCAGTTTCAGCATGACTGCAATAAATCAATGCATGCTAGACCTTGTGAACTATAATGCACATGAAAATGAATGTTTGCCACATAGTCATGTATGAGTCGGTGGCTCAGATCTCTAAATACATTTGTAGTGAGGAACATTCTTGAGTAAAACTTCTGGCCTTCAAATTCAACAGTTTGAACTTCCATAAGGAACACTGTATGGCAGATTTTTTTTGTGACACATCAGAAACGGTACAGCATCTCATCCTTGCATACCTAACAAGAATTTGCATTTTTTTTTAGGTATGGCATGTGCTATTCTAATGCCCATACAGCCCCCTTTAAGAAAATTCCTTTTTAGAGCTTTTTATTGGCTCTTACTTAACTCGCACGACAGATTCGGTAAGTTGAATTCTCAATCGGCATCAACAGTTTTAATATTGATGTAATAGCGAAAGACAAGATATATGACCTTGAGTACGGCTGAACAAGCACATATGTTTGAAAAAAGTACTGTCCAAAACTCAAGTGTCAAAATAAAAATTAGGTAGAATGTGGATACAATTATGGATATGGTCATGAATAGTTAGCAGATTCGATATAAAGAATATGTGCGAGACGCACGCTCAAAGAAACCTGTTGCATCTATATTCATGCAAATTACTTCGCAGAACCCAGCGCTGCAGTCTCAGGTGGGAGTTCGCTCATTGAGTCTACCGAAAATGAGTGTAGACGGAAAAAGCAGTTTGATCTGCGACAATGAGCATTATATAAGTGGCATGTCATTATTACTGTTACAGTGCCGAATGTTTCAAAGTGCCGGTCGCATCATTCTGTGAGTTCCCTTCGTACATTACAGGGTTCGGATCTCTCGTATGCCATGCGAGAAAAATGATGAGCTGGAAATGTCTAGCGTAGTTCAAGAAAAACTACTTCCAGAATCTTATTTCAGCATCGTAAAGAATATAAAACGTTTCGAGAGATAAGGTTAGTGCGGGAGTTGAATACACTAAATACTTAGTTTTCCGAAACCATCTTGCCGTAGTAAAGGTATAAAGTTCACCTATGTAGTGCTAGTCATTACGGATGATTACTTTGCATTGCATAACATGAACATTTATTTTGCGACCTAAAATATTTACAGACTCAACCAATTGAATAAGTGGAGCACTTGGCATTGAAGATTGGTCTCACCATTAATAATTTTCATAAACCTAAGTATTTCACGAAAATATTTGGTGCGAGCTGTTTAAAACACCAGAACACTTTTTAACACTAATAGAAAGCCTGTAGTGGGCCACAACTTAAGCAGTTTTTACTTCATTATGAAGGGCAATAACAAATATGTGAAGCTTAAAACTAGGCCTGCACTAAATTGCTTTTTTAAGTTGAACGTGCTATGCTCGGTTCAATATATTATCTTTGCAGAGCTGACAATGTGCAAGTTCCCATTTTTTTATATTTCACATCTCCCGACTGCTGGGTGGGGTAGGTACATAAGATTGATGACACCAACATAACACAATGAATATTTTAAGAATTTGTTTGGGTATAGCACGAGCCAAGCGATCTGCGGGAAGTTATTTCTGTGACACCGTCGAACTTACATCCGCGGGCTTTAAGTTCACATGTTAATCATGTCTGCAGACTCCTTTTTGTAATCGGAACTCCATCCATCCCGATTTGAATATGTTTTTTTTTTTTTGCATTTTAGGCTTAGTAGTACTTTTGCTGTTCTATTATTAGGTAAGAAGAATGATTATTTTAAGTGGCATACCTAACACCTGGTGGCACGAGGACTCCCCTGTCGTGACGCTGATCGAAAGTCACAGGCAGGGGAGATACTGCCTTGCTCTTATTGCTGGGAACACCTCTGCCATGGTCCTGGCCAGACCACAGAAGAAGATTGAGTCCAAGCTTGTGGCCACTAGGATCTCCAGATCTTGAGGCAATTCTTGAGCTGAAAATAAAAACAAATCACAATCAAGTACTTGGCAGAGCTACAATAGAATGGCTAGCATATTCTTTCTTGATCTGCACATAGATCCTTTTTAGTCATAGTCACCCCCCAGGACAAGGCCGCGTAGGCCTTAAAATGATTGATACCGAATTAAGGCGAATGATCAAATGCATTCATTTAACCCTCTTTCATCCCAACCTAAGAGATTTCTGTGAAATATTCCCATTCAACTGTAAAGACTATAAAAAATCTACTACTGCAATGCAGAGCCGTATAGTGGGAGAGTTTAGCCAGTGGGTGTGGTGACGAAGGTGCCGGAGAGGAGGAAAGGGAGGAGAACGCCGAAGGAGGGAGAGAGAAGGCAGCAAAGAGGAGACGACCACCATTTTGACGCAAAGCTGTCGGCACAGAGCACTGTTGAGGCTACGCGTCGTCTGCTACGGGCTTATTTTTTTTTTTTTTTGCCTGAATAAAAGCTTGCGTTCAGACATGGAGGAACTTCTTTCTTTAGGTTTTTAAGCCACCGAGGAATAACACTATATCATTTTATTGCCCTCCCCGCTCAGCTGAGAGCAGCCTGGAGTTCACGCGCATGCGCTCACGCCTCTCGCTCTGTGCCGCGGGCTGATTAGCTCACTCGGAAGGGATACGTTACGGCAGCGAAATCATAGACTGCCAGACTCTCCCCACATATGGCTCTGCTGCAATCAAAAGATTTTCCTACCCTCGTGCTCAGCGAATGTTGACTGGGGATACAACTCCAGTTCATACAATCGCTGAACTTGAGGGTTGAGTGTACCAGCAGAGGGCAGGTGTTTGGATAGAAAGAGTTTAGTTGGCGCACAAAGAGGCTAACGGATACAAATGGGTACTACTTTGAGCAAAATGCCAAAAAAGCGTGGATCTCGGCTTGACACTAACAGCAGCACACAGTATCTATTTTACTGACAAAGTGGTACTAAATCATTATTTTCGGCTACCTAATATTCTTCCTGGCTTGATTTTTAGGAAAATCTCTAAACTTACCCTTAGCAAAAAGAGGCCGTACTTCAAACGAAGTTGAAATATATTTAGTACGAATATTCATTTTGTATTATTTTGGCCGCATTCGAAATACGCGCGTAAGGTATTCAAAATACATTATAAATATGAATCAAAAAATATTTTAGATATACCAAAAATATTCCTTCACACTCAAGATGCCATTTTTGCACTAAAAACCGGTTACACAATTGTTTTTTTATTTTCGATTTTGTCAGCAAATAGTGTCGCTGTGGTATTTGAAGGCACTACTAAATACATCTCACAAAGCTACATTAGAAACGAACACAAACACAAACACAATGACGCACTGAACAGCTCATTCACAGTCCCGTTGACTGCTCTAGAGCCTTATATAGCCTACATATTGAAGGTAATCATTTTTTCGGTGACCACCTCTGCGCTTATAAAGGTTCCAAGTATTCGATCTTCTCCTCGGGAGTCTGTCAAAGGGGAAACCGTGTTTTGAAGTTCGTGGACGATATCTCTTACTAAAAGGCATTGGTACAACTAATAACAATTCGGCACAGTCCCTAAAACAATATCCACACAAACGGCTCATAAATACATGTTATTGCTTCCCTGCGTAGCACCACTCAGGACGAAGCGAATCAAGGCAGTTTCTTCACTTTAAGATACTGTAAACGACATTATTTTAGTGAGGACCTAATTCTCGCAAAGTTCGCGAATCGCCTACAATTCCGAAAAATAGGTCCCGCGGCAAAATGTAAAAACATTAAAATCTATATTGCGATCCCAGCGCGTCGCGAAAATTAGAATTTGCGAATTATTCCAAAACTCCAACTTTGACCTAAATTTTGAAATATTGAGCCCGGGAAAAATAAATATTTTACAGTAGTTGTTTTGCCTTTCCTTTTTAGTAGTTGACTATTTAATACGGTAGTTAATGTCACTGTATTAAAGTCACTATTCACATCACATACAATGGTGAGTATACACGTTCAGTGAACTACCATTGTGCTATCAAACCCACGCCAAACGTATCTGTTCACAGCACCTGCTGAAGCTTTCCAGCATCAGCAAATGTTGTGGTTGTAGTTCCCGAACCCCGTTTGTGATTGGTGTGCAAGGAACTGATCAGGTGTGTTCTTGATAGAAAAAAGGAAACAATAACATAAACTGGGCTGATTTATCAGTGCGATGCTGCGCGATTCCATTGACAAATTAATCAGATGTTGTATTTAGGCGCTTCAGTGTACTCCATATCAGCTTGAAGTGAACTTCAGAAGGGGAGCTTTTCAATATTTTGGTAGTTTAAGTCAAACTACCAAAGTATTGCAGTCAAAAGGTACTTAGAGTATAACACAACAGTATTTACGATTTTCAGGTATTTTAAGAGTATTCTGCACGTATTTGTGATTGCTCCATTTTGTTAGGGTTGGAGTATATTTTGCATGAATTAAATAAATATTTCAAGAAATATATGTGAAAGGTATTTCGTGCCTATTAATTTAGTATTTACATATTTCAAAACGCATGAAGGGAACTTCAAATGTAGTTTAAGTAAAGGTATTTTAAAATGATTTTTAGAAGTATATTTTAGTACTAAGTAAAAAAAAAAGAAGTTTATATTTTCGGTATATTTTTCGTGTACTTACAATTATGAACTGTATTTCAAATACACTCAAATTAGAATGTGGTATATTTCAAACGTATTAGTTTTCGCTAAGGGTAGAAGAACAATTAAGACAACGGCTAAAAAAAAAAGCAATGGCAAAACCAACAATCGAATTCGCCTGCTCTCCAGTAGCACGACATCTATGGCAGGCAGACCTGCAGAATGAGCAAGCACTCTAAAAGACAGAGTATGCCCTATGTATATTTTTTTTTTCATGGAGCAAAGCAAGCGCTGGAAGGAGGTTTCACGACATTAACGAAATTTCTTGCAATCAGTTGAGAATAAGTTAAAGCAGTGAACTTGTCCTTGCCCCTGGCATAACGTTTTAGTGTTGCCCATGGAAACTCACATAAATTTTTAAATAAAAACAAAAAAGACTAACCTTCATTAAAAAAAATTAACTTTGGCAAAGAAAACTTACCTTGAGCAAAATATGTGCGATACAGTTGTACAGCGTCCATTAGTGTGCTTAACCAATTTTGAGGCAAATTGGCGAGAATGAAAAGAAGACGTTTCAGTACAACTAAGGGAAAGACAGAAAAGATGCATACCTACAACAAAAAAATTTAGAACGACCACGGGCAGGAAACTTTGCTGAGGCTCTCGGAGCGACTCCCTGCAATGGGCCTGCGCAGACCACAGAACAAGATCGGTCAGAGCTTGCAGCCATAAGGTGCTTCATACCATGAAGTTACAGAAGCGGGTGAAATTGGAAGCAAAGTGCATTTCATTTCTCTGTAGAACAAAGAGTTTAGTAGCTAGTTTGCATTCATAAGGTGATACAGTCATGAATGCAGACTTTTCAATGCAGCACTATATCCCCAAATTGTTAACCATGCCGGGCAACACTAAAAACGGAGAGCATTATTCCAAACTATCTCAGCTTAAAGTTAACCACGACAGAAGCTTCAAGCCATCCTTGCAAATTCAGTGCACAAAGCAAGCCATGTGACCTTCTAGTTGTACGCCATGGTACGTCGAGCTTATAATCATGTGTCATGCTGTTTTTGCTGCAATGGCTTGTTGTGTCAAAAGTGGTCCAGCTTAAAGAGACGCAAAGTATGGACGTTTGTGAGTTGGGCCCTCACCTAGTCTGCAGCTACATTGCAAAATAGGACGTTCCAACCGGGATGTTTGCCGCCTGTAACCACACGACCAGCTTGTGCCCCGCGAATGTTCAAGCTGAGTACATGTCCTCGACAGTGCCATTATTTGACAAGCATTTTTATGAATGTTAAACATGACTGACTTACAGAGAGACTGCACCTCAACGACTAATGACTTGGGATACCTAATTGAATACTGATATATCAAGTAAATGCCAAACAATTACCTGGCAGGCCTTAAATTTTTTAAGAGGCTGGGTCGACTCCGCATTACGTTGAAGGAGTCGATGCGTAATAGTACAATACAAACAAATGCACCCCCAAAATGATGTGTTTTTGAAATTAAGATGCACAATGTTCTTGATTCAGAAAGTGCTTCAGCTGTACAAATGCATATGCAGTAAGGGCACTCGCCAAGCCTATTACACTCAGCTCTGTGCAGGTTAAGCTAACTTAGAGTATAGAAATACACGCTCACTGACACCATGAGAAAGGCAGTGAGAAGTCTCCGTTGTTCCACTACCAGCCCGTCTGCTACCTTCGATGACGTTTCAGCGCCTCATGCGCCTGGAGCGAGCACATCTGTCCAAAGCGGGGTAAAAAGCACAAACACGTGCAGGAGGGTGCCAGGCCATTCTCTTTTTGTCATCGGCTATACTACATATTTTTAGTATGAATTATTTTTAAGTGAGAAAAAGTATTGCAAATATGCAATGCACTTTTGACCATAATACGGAATTCTGATAAAGATAACAACAGTTGCCATTCACCATTTTCCAAATAAGTGCTTTCACCTATCGGAACATTTACACATGTGGTGCGTGAGTGGGTTCAGGACTGAGAGGCTAGAAAACAAAGCGCTCACAAGGCTTGTCTGGCCCTTCCAACCACGTGGGTATATTCGTCGCAAATCCCCAATTTTTAGACAAAATGATTTAGAATGAGCAAATCTTGTCTACGCCCGCGGTAGAACATTGAATTGTGATTCCCCCATATTGTGCCAACCATCCTTCAACCTGCGGTACCACCTGCAAATGAACTATGTTGTGCTGCGGCATGGAGTCCATGCTGCCTGCTTCAGAGGAAAACCACTGCTCATGTTGAAGACGACATCCCACAATGTACGGGCAACAATGTTTAACAAACTAAAACAAAATTGATAACACTCAATAGACACAGATAAGCTCACAAAGTGTCGACACCATGATTGTAGTTGTTGGTTTTACTCTTGCATGCAAAAAAAAGTGACTTCTTCTTTCATCCGATGTACAGTAAAACCCCCTTATCTTCGTGGCCCCTATTTCTTCTCGAATCGGTCACAGAGGACATAATCGCAGCCACTGAATTCCGCAAAATTAAAGGCTGCGAAAATTAAAGGTTCGCCAACATTAAGGAGTTTACTGTTCTTCCGTGTGTCACATAATGTTAACATTTCAAGAAGGCTGAAGGTATTGGTTTAAGAAAAAAATTACCTATGGAAAAAATGCCCTTCTCCAGGTTAGGCACATGAGGTTCTTTTGCACCACCTATAAGGTGGCAAGTTTGTTTCGGCAGAGCTTTTGGTAAAACGGAGCCACAAAAGTAGCTATACTTGGCGTCAACTATTTTGTGCTGCATTATAAAGCTAGAGGAGATTCCACAGTGCTTCAGCACAGCACTGTTTGTTGCGAGAGCATATGTGGTTTAGTGTTGCATCCCATTTGCATGATCTAGAGAAACTAGCGCTGACAGAGTTGGAGCACTCCAAATAATAACAGCCGACTGTAGAAGCATTGAGAGATGCACACCTCAGAACTGTGAATTTCTTAAAGGTGGATTAGAGCGAAGGTAAAAATAATATGTATACTTACGGCGGCCATACTTGCCTTTCCCAAGCACGACCACTTTTCCCTCGGTATCACCATCCAGTAAGAAGCACCATGCAACACGCCCATGAGACACCGCCAACTCCTGGATTGAATGACGACTCGCCTGAGGTCTTGGAAGGAGATCCCGAACACTGCTTTAGGCCAGATGTTGTATCTGGTGGGGCAGGGACTAAAAGTAGAAATTAACAAATTTATCTGAAGCGCTCATTCCTATAGAATAGCAGTATTTTTTTAGGCCAGTGATGCGTTTTAATTAAACACAAATGGTTGGTTTATATGATGAACCAGCAGCCCCTATTTTGCTTAAGTGTGACGCAGTGTCTAACGTTACGTCCGACGGAACCCGAAAAAAAATTAAAGTTACGCCCAACGTAACTGTCAAGCATTCGAGTTACGTCCGACGTAACCCAGAATAAAAATTAAAGTTGCCGTATTTACTCAGAAATAGGTCGAACCCTATTTGTTGGACCCACCGAGAATTAAAAAAAAATAATTCAAATATAGGTCGACCTTTTTCTTTATTTTTAAGAACAGGGGAAATTTTGGGCAAAAGGAAACAAACCTTTATTTACATCACTCTCAGCTAAATCACGGGGCGAGGCCAAAAACTTAATCACGTCAGAACTTCTGGAGATGTCATCGTCGTCCGAAGCTTCGTCAGCTTGGTAGACATCCTCGCAAATTCGCAACAATACTTCACTGACACCGTTGTAAAATGACGACAAGAAGAAACGAAAAAAGGTGCGAAGCGACGTAAGACAAACTACAAAGACGCAAGCAAAGCCGCCGTGTCGCCATGAGCAACACGCGAGCCGAGCGTTGGCCGAGCCCGCCTCAAGCAACAAACAAAAGTAACCTCCGTTTTTTTTTCCGTTCTTTTTTTTTTTGTGGGCGTTTGCGAGGATGGAGGGCAAAGTGCATGGCGTATCGCGTTCCTGTCCTTCCCCGTTGCCCAGCAAGGGGAACGCTAGTGGCTAGAGGCGCGATGGCGAAACCCGATGCTCGAGAGATGCGCGCGATAGCAGCACCGGCCACCGCGGGCGGGCCATTTCGGTTGTTTTCGTACACCAAAAGCTTTTCGAAACAAGAACGGCGCGGCTCTACGGCAACGCCGGCTCGGTGACTCGATAGCTCCATGCATTCGTTAGGGTCGCAAAATTTGGTCGCGAATGTAGGTCGAAATTCTTTAATCACGATTTCCGAAAGAAAATTCGACTTATATTCAAATAAACATGGTAGTCAGCCGCGCGACGAGACACACATTATGAAAGCGATTGGTGCCAGCAACCAAGGCGATGAGCGACGTTTTCTAGACGCTTAAGAACCGAGCGGCGCAAGCAGCGAGAGTGAGAAATCTTCGTCGCTCGGCGCCGGCACTCGTAGCTTCTCGCCGTTGCTCGTCTTGTTGATCGCTATATTGCTTACATGCCTTTCAGAAAGGCGCTCTAAGTGCTTACCATTGCATTGAGACCAGCCTCGCATCCAACCGTAACCTGTCTTGACTTTTTTTAAGCCGCCCAGAGTGTAGTTAACATTGTACATACATCGTTTTCAAGCATGGCTCCTCGTTCATTGCTCGATTTACATTTTCGGTAAATGAGAAACTGCAATGAAGCACAATTATTCTAGTTCAAAATTGTCATGAACACTTGGCACGCATGCTTACACTGTACCGCACCTAACGTAATTTAAAAGTAGAACGAAAACGGGACGAGATTCGCTTACCGCTTCACGGAGACAGACGCCTTCGGATCCTAGGCCTAACGGCCGAACTTAGAAGTCGCCTGCGGTGCCTGCGGTCCGGCGATCGGCCGAGTCATGCCGGCCGCGCTGCGCTGCGCTGACCACGCCTGGTCGAACTATGAGAGGCGCCGTCGAGTTGAGAGCCAGAGACGCAGTAGAAACGGACCGTAAAACATCTGTCTCGTAAAACGCAGAATGAGCCAGCGATGTCAAAACCACTACATCGCCATCTCCGCGACGACCGGAAGCGTGGAAGCGGGGAAGTTAGAAAAGGCGCGGCAGCGGAAGCCACTGGGCGGAAGCTTTACGTTTCGGTTTCGCTTTTCTCCGACGCCGGCTAGGGTTGCGGGCTGGTGGGTTTGCGGCTGGTTGCGACGACGCGAGGGGCCACGAAAATATGCCGAGTTGGCCGAGTACGAGTCACGGCCCACGATACGAGCAACGGGCCGTTTGCCGCTGTCTACCGGCGATGCGGTATCCGCGGCTTGGTGTCACGATCGGTTTGTTGCCGTGCACATTGACTCAAAGCTCGAAGTTATGCAGTTCCGTTCCGGCACCAGCCGGACCATGTTTTCCGGTGCATCGCACGTGGAGGCCTTTCGACGCATTCCGTGAACGTAAAGGTCGTCCCCGCTGTCTTCGGTGCTGTGGAAGAAGTTGCGAGACGGAAGAAGCATCAAAACCAAGGCGTTTAGGACTACAGGTTGGGCCGCGGGTTCACTCTGAACGAGAGGCGACGTGTGTGCGCACGCTTTGAGGAAGCCTCCGCGTTTCGCCGCGCCAGAACTCGCCGATCGCGACCGGACCAACCGGACCCCGAGTCCGAGAGGCTCTTGCGCAGCCAGGAACGGAACGGCACTGCTCGTTTTGCGCTACCATTCAGTGCTCTGCAATGCTCGGGGCTTTCGGTGTCGTTCGTGCTTGCATTGAAGCCTTTGTGACCCCTTCGGACCTCGCAAAGGTTTGGACGGGGCCGCCCTCACCGAGCAGCTCCGCTATATTCCGCTTACTTATGATCGCAATAAAAGCTTGTGTTTGTTCTCGGGAAACAAAAATTGCGAGACCGCTCTCCGCGCCGGCGACGAGGTTGGCCACCGCCATGTTCTCAGCTGCTCACTCGCTCCCGCAGCGAGCGCCTTCCGATAATCCTCCCCGTTCCAAAATGCGATGCGACCTCCGTTTACATGGGCTGAATTAATGCGCACTCGCCATCTCGATCCACCTCTGTCTAGCGAGTTTAATGCGATGCGCTTTCTTTGCGCATTATGACGTTTACATGACCGCATATTGAATGCGGCAACTGGATTCAATGCGACTATGCCGCATTCATGTAAACGCGGCTTATGTTGTTGTTCGACATGTATGGTGTATGTAACGATACCGGTGGTAAACGATGGACGTTTTCGAAGGAAGATGGCGGTCGTCCTTCTGCTTGTATGATTTGGTTATACCGGTGGTCCTGTGGTATGAGCGTTTTTTGTTGGAAAGATGGCGGTCGCCTACGTCATCGGACGCAAAATCATACCAGCCTCACCGAATCATATCGGCGAGCAAACTGGCTGCTAGTATAGACAGACCCGGAGCCATAGCGGTGCCGGTACCTCCAGTTATGCAGAACACCAAACCAAACTAGCTGCATCCATAATAACAACAAATTATGTGGTGTCATACCAGAACTCTACAAGCAGCAGGTTTTTTTCTTGCACGTTTTCCAATAGGGTAGCGTCCCCGTCAGGGAGTCGGGGAGCCTTATTTGTCAACAAACTGGGACCGGACACCAGCTGTGAGGATGTCTCCTCTCACCTATCCTCCGTCGGGCTCGGCAATCTCGAGCGCCGGCGTCTGAAGACTCGGCACGACTCATACACTTCGTTTCATGTGTCCGTGGCTGCTGAGGACTTTGTGAAACTTGCTGACCATTCCGTGTCGCCGAAATCCTGAGTCTTCAAAACTCTCAGAGCCACCCTTCGACAACCCCTTCTCCATGTCTTAGAGGGCCCTCCCACGACCGACGAAAGTCGATGAGTCAAGTTGATTTATTTTATCAAAACGCCTTTGGCTTACGCTCAAACACCAAATGCTTTTTTGCAATCGTTACCCTATCCAATTATTTTACATTTTGTTGAACGGAAACTTGGTTATGCTGTGACATAAGGTCCTCCGATTATTTTCCACCTTGTTTCGTGGTGCACCGGCATGACCGCGACTTGGCCACGCGTGATACAACTGGAGGCGACGTGTTAGTGGCTGTTGACAGGCGTTTCCGCTCAAAATGACGCGAAGATTTGGAAAAGTTTCCCGAGAGTTTATGGGAAGAAATTGAGTGTGCAAAAAAAAAATACGCCTTTTTTTTTACCTGCTTTCGCAAACGACGCCCGACGACTTTCGCACGTGTCTCGCTGGCATAGAGAACACCCTGTAACGAGTTACACGGGTGTAATGTCTTAATGTTAGGTGTTTTTAATGCTCCAGGCATCAACTGGACGCAGTTTAGGGTTTCTACTGACAACTTTTATTGCAAGCAGAAAGGCAACGACCTCCTAAACTTTGTTCCTTTTTTATATCTTGCACAACATAACGATATTCTTAACCACCAAGGTAATGCCTTAGATTTATGTCTCTCAAACGGGGACTGCTTGCGTGTAGCCCGAGGTGAAGTCTTTACGGTTCCTCTGGGTAAGTATAGTCCTGCTCTTCATTTCATTTCATTTCATTTATTTACCTCAAGGGCGTCTTTTGAGGACGCATTACATGAGGGGGGTGGCAATAAATGGGAATACAATATAAAACATAACGTAAGAACACAAGCACAACCACATCTCGTCTAACCACAAAATAAAACAAGATATATATATACACAAACATACGTTCCCTACTCATTGAACAAAAGCACGCACATTTCTTCAAAAGCTGTAATATCTAAGTTGGTTACAAGATGATCTGGCAAGTTATTCCATTCTGTAATACATAATATTAAGGGAGAAAACATGAATGAGTTATTATTGGAGCGGTATTGAAAAAGTTTACATGTGTTATCGTTTCGAGGAGATATATAATGGGCTTTTTGACAATAAATATTTCTGAACTGTGAATTACTATGGTAAACTTGATGGAAGAAACACATGCGTTTAATTTTGCGCCGTGTGGCTAATGAAGCGAGACCAAGTCTCGATTTTAAGGCGGAGACACTACTTTGTGGAGAGTAATCGTTTAGGATGAACCGGGTAGCTTTGTTTTGAATGGATTCTGGGTTAGATATTAGATAAGTTTGATGTGGATTCCACACAACGCTTGCGTATTCAAGTTTGGGTCGAATTATTGTTTTATAGGCGAGTAATTTTGTCGCAGCAGGGGCCAGATAGAGGTTCCGCCTCAAGAAAGCTAATGATCTCGTTGAGCTGGCGATTATGTTGTCGATATGTTCATGCCACGATAATGTTTCAGAAATATGGACACCCAAGTATTTGTATAATGAGACACTTTCTAATCGTTGTGACAGTAATGAATATTCGCGAGATGATTTGGTCGAGTTGGTGGTAACGGTCATTTGTTTGCATTTTCCGGGGTTAATATTCATCTGCCAATGGGTGCACCAGGAGCTTATGGTGTCGAGATCGTTTTGAAGAATGTAATGATCTGTTGGGTCAGTAATTTTTCTGTATACAACACAGTCATCGGCAAATAGCCGAATAGTCGAGTTAATTGAGGAAGGAAGATCATTAATATAGATAAGAAGAGAAGGGGCCGAGGACGCTGCCTTGGGGAACACCGGAAGTTACTGCGACTGATGCTGATGAAGAACTGTTGGCTGAAACTGACTGCCCTCTTTCTGTTAGAAACGAAGCTATCCAACTGATGACTGAAGAATGGATGTGGAGAAGAGAAAGTTTAAGTAGTCGTTGGTGCGGTACGGTATCGAAAGCTTTCGAAAAATCAATAAAAATAACGTCGGTTTCTGCTGAGGAATGATTATTAAAGTGAAGATCCGTGGTAAATTCAAATAGTTGGCTGATACATGAATGATGTTTTCTAAAACCATGCTGGTTGGGAAAAAAAAGTCGCAATGGTCCAGGTATGAAATGATGTGAGAGTAAAGTACATGTTCCATGAGCTTGCAGGGTACACTAGTCAACGAGATGGGACGGTAGTTAGATGGATTTGATTTGCTGCCCGATTTGAAGATGGGTCTAACTTGGGAGAAACGCCAATCGTATGGTACCTCACCAGAATTCAGACTTTGTTGAAAGAGTATGCTCAATATGTTGGATGCTGAATGATCAATTAGTTTAAGAAATTTGGCCGATATCGCATCGTTCCCAGGAGCGCTATTGGAGGACAAGTTTGAGATAGTTTTAAGAATTCCTTCAGCAGTGAAAATAATTGGAGGCATCAACGCTTCATAAAAAGGTGGGCAGTATGGGGGGAGTGGAAAGATTTCGTGCGTAAAAATGCTGGCGAAGAATGAATTCAACGAATCGGCAGCCTGGTCATCACGGAGTGTTTCACCTTGGTCATTTTTGAACACTGGGCAATCTCTAGATTCTTTTGGATTTATTATCTTCCAGAATCGCTTGGGGTCTGTAGATAAGATCTGTGGCAAAGTCACCGAAAAGAAAACTTTTTTTGCTTTCTTTACTTCGCTTTTACACAATTTTGTGAAGGAGTGGTATGATGACCAAACATCAGAATTATTTTTTTTTTTTTTTGCATTTGCGAATAATTTTTTCTTTTTATTTAACATACGTTTTAAATTGTTATTAAACCAGGGAGATGTGCGATCACAACGAACTGAAGTTTTGGGAACAAATTTTTTGAGTAGTTTCATGAAAGTATTTTTAATGAGTATCCAGTTTTCACTTGCGGATCGGTCACAATTTGACGAAACGTAATACCTTTCAAAGTTCGTTATGGCTATTGTGAGTCCTTCAATATTGGCTCGTGAAAATGCGAATATCGTTTTCGGCGTATTTTCGGAGCGCGTTACTCCTAATGATGTTTCGATTTGAATCAAAGCATGATCACTTATATGCTCCATGATAGTGACGGACGTCACACATTCGGGTTTATTAGTGAAAAACAGATCTAATATCGCGTCACGACAGGTGGCCGAGGTGATAATTTGTTGGAGACCATACACACCAGTTATTGAAAGGAACTCTGTACACTGTCGAGAGTTTGCGCAGTCAGGGAGCGGCATTAGCGTTGACCAGCTTATTTCGGGATAATTAAAATCGCCACCAAGAAAGAAGTGGTCAGTAGGAAATTCCTTGGTGACAGTTCCAAGGGCATGGTGCAATGAGATGTTGAAATTTGAGCGATTAAAATGGGGTGGACGATAACAAACACCTACTATGACACAGCGAAAATCCAGTTTAATACGAATCCACAATATTTCAAGATCAGAAGAACATTCTACTTGCGAGCATGACATAGGTTTTTTGACAGCGATGATTACGCCACCGCCTCTAGTCAGCAGTCTATCTTTACGAAAAATATTGTACGATCTGTTTAAAATGAGCTCATCATTTCTTATATCGGTAGTTAACCACGTTTCCGTTCCAAGAATGACGTCTGGCTGGCTAGAGCAAGTGACGTTCTCAAGTTCATCCTGTTTTGACAAAATGCTTCGAAAATTTGCGACAAAAAAAGAAAGGTTAAGAGAGACAGCGCGATTTGGACGTTGTTGGTTTACAGCGAGTCAGTTGTTTGATGTTCCGTCTTGATGAGGCGCACGAAGCAGAACAACTGAGTCACTAGCTGCATCGTAAACATATGTCGCTGTTCCGGAATGTAGTTTATTGTAACTAATCTTACATTTTGCACCACTATTTCTAAATTGTTCAGCAAATTCCCACAAATTCTGCCTCGCAATGCGCACCCTATCAGAAAAGTCCTCCGATATCCTGATTTATGGAGACACGTTCTTCAGTTTAAAACCATTTTTAAGAACCTCTTCTTTACTTTGATAGCGCAGGAATTTTACGATTATCGGTCGGCTGGATCCTGGTCGTTTTCTGCCCAATCGGTGATCCCTTTCAATTTCGCCCATTTCTATGCCAAGTATTTCTCGGGCGAAGCCAGTGACGATGGTTTTAGCATCGTTCCATGACTCATTTGCTATTTCGGGTAAGCCTTTGAATATTAGATTGTTTCGTCTCATTCTGTTCTCCATGTCGATTTAGTACTTTTTTTTTGTTGATTCCTCGATTCGCGCTCCCATTGAGGCTTCTCCTCCACGCATCTTATGCAATTTTTCATCAGGAGACTATATCAGGATGTTCCACCACCTCTCCAGTGTTGATTGGTCTCCGGTCTTAGAATCCTTTGATGTAAATGAGCAGGTAGCTTTCTTTACAAGATTAATTCAAGAGGCCATATACAAATTCATCCCTTTAAGATTTTTAAAGAAACCCGGCTTTCCTAATTGGTTTTCAGATGAACTCAAAACGCTACTAAAAAGGAAAAACTTCCTCCACAGAAAGTTTAAGAAAAGTGGTCTCCCAAAGTGGGAGGTAGAATTCAAGAGTGCCAGAAAGAAATGTAAGATAATGGTGAACCGTGACCGCCTGGCATATCGCGACTCAGTGAAATCTGACCTTGTAAAAAACCCTATGAAATTTGGAGGTCCACTGGATCACGTTCCTGGAAGGATATCCTATCGACATTAGTTTTGGATCACCATGAAAGAGATGCGGAGTGCGTGCCCGAGCTATTTGCAAATCATTTTAGTTCAGCCTACAAAGGCAGCACCGTCTGCTCCATCGCCACATTTCCTCGCTTAAATGAATTCGGTGACCTACTAAGTCACAAGAATGTCGACGAGGAATGTGTAGAGCTAGGTATTAAAAAAATGAAAGCCCCTCTATCTGCGGGGCACGATGATATACCATCTGCAATTCTCAAAACGTTTCATGATATACTCACTCCTATACTCTGCGCAATATTTAACAACTCATTTAGGTCAAGAGTATTCCCCAAATTGTGGAAGATTTCCGTGGTCGTTCGGGTTCTGAAGTCGAGAAAGAAAATTAATGTTCTCAACTATAGACCAATTTGCCTTCTCATCTCATTTTTCAAACTTTTTGAAGCAGCCATTCATTAATTTTTGTCTTTCAAATTTGGAAACTTGCCTCTCCCTAATCAGCATGGGTTTATGACCGACAGATCAACGTCTACAAATCTTGTAAGTTTTATGTCTACCGCATCCCAGGTAGTCTGCAAGAGAGGTCAGCCAGACGTGGTCTACTTTGATCTAAGCGAGGCATTTGACGTTGTTAATCATACAATCCTCTTATCAAAGCTTTCCGCCTACGGGGTCTTTGGCACAGTATACGACTGGCTTCAAAGATATTTGTCAAACAGGGAAGCGTACGTTCGAGTCAACAATATGAACTCTTCATTGTACGGGGCAAGTTCTGGCGTTCCTCAGGGATCTGCCCTAGGACCGCTCCTGTTCACAATGTTTGTAAATGACGTCTCTGGCGCTATTTTTAACTCTTGGTCCCTGCAATGCGCTGATGATATTAAGATTTCCAAAAAATATTTACTCTAGATGATTTCTCTGGGCTTCAGGAACATGCATCTTCTTTCTTTAGGTGGTTCTCAGCCAATTATCTTATCTTAAACCGCGCTAAAACCAAGGTTACGACATTTATTTGGACGGCACAAAATACGTTTTTCTCATATAGTATTCATGGTGAACCCCTGTCCGGGAATGTGCAATGAAAGATCTGGGAGTTATTTGCGATCCTAGCCTGCGATTTTCTAGTCAGGTAACTAAGCTCGTTAACTCGTCTCTGCGCACGCTGGGTGTTGCCTCTCGCTTAACGAGGGACTTCAAGCATCCTTCTGCGTTTCTCACGCTGTGCCGCTCGTTGTGCATGCCCCAGTTAGAATATGCATCAGTTGTGTAAAACGGAATCTCTAAAACCAACTCCTTGGAAATAGAACGAGTTCAGAAAAATTTTACATCCACCTTGAAACATCGCTGCCTTATAAACGATGTTCATTGTTAAACCTATGATGCAACGTTAGAGCGTGTTGACTTGCAGAGCCTATTATTTTTGTTTAAAATGTTGCTTGGTTCGATTAAATCACCAAGCCTAAATCATCCTTTTATACTTCCAAAACATTTAGTCGGTTAAGCCCAATTATTTTTAGACTGACTGAGTGTTATAACTAATACTCTGAGAAACTCGATATTTTTCGCTCGAACAACGGGGCATTCCTTATTTCTATTGAAGACCTGTCTGGCGGGTGAATAATGACTGTGGTTCACTTTAAGATAAATTTCGGAAAGCACAGACATTGTTGGGTCTGGGCTTGTACTACTGCTTTTAATACTATTCGCTTTGAGTGTCTCTCAAACTTCTTTTAAATTACTGCAATTTTTCTTCATCGTACACAAGACCTAATAATTATATTCTGTTATTATTCAGCTCAGTGTATGTCGTGTAGGGTTATATTCAGTTGCTGTAAAGTGCAGAATTCTTCTATATTTGTGTTGTATGTATTCATCTCCATCAAGTGTGCCAGTACCAGGACCGCAAGTTTGTTCCTGGGCACTATAATAAACATTGATTATTAGTATTATTATTAGTATTAATATTATTATTATTATTATTATTATTATTATTACATTACTCATTGCAACAAAAACAAATTTTAAACAATAACTTTATTACACGGATGTCCCTACTTCCACATCCTGGCCTCGAACACCTGTGTGAAATTGGGTGGTTTCTCTCGGGTAGACGCTGCATCAAATGTTGTCTTTCGTCCTGATCTGTCATTTTCCTTTAGCTCCACCAGATCGAGGGGCTCTTACCCGGTTACTTCGGAGACGGCCAAAAGACTTTTGATGGCGCTGTGTGCATGTACATCGCTCTGTGTAGTCTCATGAACCTCTTCGCTCCCCAAGATTCCTTTGTGTCCCGGGGATCAGAAAAGAAAACGACTGTAATTACGCGAGGAAATCCTGCAGCCCCTATTTACAAGATTCGAAAATTCAAATCCACGTTAAAATAAGTTACACACTTTTTATGAAAACAAAAATACAACATATTAAAGCGAAACGAATCATTAGCCTTTTTAGATTGCATCGAAGGGGGGGGGGGGGGGGGGGGCTAGATGTGAACTCCTCAGTTTCAATAAGTGCGAAAATCATTAACGTGGAAATATTTATTTAATTTTATATTCTGCTCATAATTATTTACATTCATAATTATTTATATAACCATGAAAAGTCTACAAAATTGAATTACCTTCCAATCGCATCCCTCTTGCACCTGGAACAGGAACTTGAAACTAACGCCATATAATTCCAAATCTCCCGATCTGAAAACGATACATTTTCGCCACATAATATGCTCACGTTTGTAAACAAATTATGATAAAAAAGCGTCAATTATTAACTCCACGTGACAGAGTATGGTTAACATTACGAACGTTGTCCTGATCTGCAGAAAAGATCAATGTTTGTAGTGAATAGCTTCCGATAAAACAACCTCTCTACATTCAAAATTATCATTCCCTATCTCTTTAAAAATGTTTTACAAGAGTAGGAAGTGCTTCCAGTAACATTACATTTTTAGTAGTACCCCTATCGCGTACTTACTAATCTGAACAATGTATTCGTACTACACTCAGCTCATCCATGTGAAAATAAATCCTACCACACTTAGTACCCTACTTGGTTTTATGTGTAGCTCACCGATGCGAAGTAAACACCAAAAAAAAAATCCTTCCTTTTGATTCTGACCAGCAATGTTTATTGACTGCTTATGCGTTTGCGTTTAAGGCATATGATACCCGCCTCGTGTACCAATATAAAAATGATTTATTCCTTTCGAAATTTGTAAAATCAAGGCAGAGAAACCGGTGCCAACACGCGGCAACATAAAATTTTCTCAAAAGTATATTGAGTGGTGGAATTTGCATTGCTGTATATTAAAATGTATTCTATTCCTTCTAAATATTTGGGCATATGTTTGGAAAAAAAGTTCAATTTCCTGCTTATAAGAAAAAATGTCAAAATGTAAATTCGATCATCCACTGGAGAGATGGTTTCACGGGTCGTTTTAACTTGTCGCGGTTTGTACAAGAAAACGAAATTAAAAATTGTGAAACAACTCTACGTAATTTGATTTTTATTATATGAATAACTGCTTGGTGTGTTTACTGGCCAATATAAGAGAGGTAATCTCGAATACAGCCATCCTTAACATTTCGCACCTGCGTATCCTTTTCTTCGTTGTACTAAATACAGCATTCTATAAAGCAATATAAGCACGCAATATAACTACCATTTGTCGGATTTCTACTTATTTGTTAAGCTTTTGCTCGTGTATCGCTTACACAAAAAATAGAGCTTGGCATTTTTAAATCGCAATGTAATGCGGTTACTAAGCTACACATTTAGTGAAACTCGAAATTTCCGGAGTGCAAGCTCCAGTAGTCCTTTCTAAATGTAAAGTGGCAGAAAGGTTTAGGCTTAGATAAATGAAGACACTTCAATTTGAGGATTAGTTACCATGAATAGTCTAAGGGCGTTGCAGAACTGTAAGTTCAGCTCTATCCGAATGTTCATTAAAAGAAACACGGCAAGCAAATCATGTCGAGACGCAAATAAAAATTAAGAATGAGAGTGTTTTAAGCAGACACGCAATGAAAGGAAAATAGTCGAGAAAATTATTGAAGAAACTAACTTTTGTATGCTTTTCGTGCTTTCTTTTTTCTTAGACAATCTCACATGGAAAACTCCCATATGCGACATAACTACTAAGTCAAATACTTCACTGGGATATCGAATACGAAACCTTAAAGAAGCCACCCCAATAGTAAAACAGAAAGCACATGAATCATTAGGGCGGTCCGAATTCATTTCTAATTGGCCCGTGCGGAAAAATTACATGAGGTATGGCTTAAAAAAAGTTTAGAACATAGTTGTAAGATTTATTTATCACTACTTACTCTACACGAGTATCACAAGGTTGCAGGAACAACAAGCATTGTGCAATTAAGCGTCCGGCGTAGATATCACGGCTCGCATTACTGCAAAAGCATTACCACCATAACTCAGCACTTAAAAATACCTTCTTTCTACCACCACATTCTTTTAGGTTAGACAGCTTATGCAAGCTTGCATACATCTATGCATTGACAATTCATATGCAAACTCATCGGTCGTTTTGATGATTTTGGAATGAAGAGGCTTACCTGGCTCGGTAGTCACTGCAAAAAACGCCGATCATTCTAAAGAAATTCTAACTGCATACTTAAAGTAACAAATTATTTGTTATTGATTAGTAATTTCTATTGAATATATTATCTTGTTTTATGCGTATTTGTAGAGTACATGAATTGACATATATTTCTCACTCACGGGTACTAAGTGTTGTACTACTTATCGTGTGTTTTATTGAGTTTTTAAATTTGTATTGGTGATTATGTTGATACCTATATTTTCCTATCAATATTTTTTCGTGAGCATTCAATTTGTATTTGCCTTCTACGAACTTTTTTTTTTATTTTTTTATATATGTTATGTCGCCCGTCCCATGTGTAATTCCCCGTCACGGACACTCGGGGCAAAATAAGTAAATAAATAGATAACTCAACGCAATAACACTGACCTGGATTCTAAAATATTTCCTATATATGCAGACATGTTTACTTAACGGTCTAATTTTGTTAGCGATAAGCAAACGAACCAGTAAAATATACCGTATACACGGATTCATCAAAAGACTAACAAAATATGTTCCCTGTAACAGGGTCAAAAGACTTATACCACAGGACTACTTTTTTTTTTAATTCTAACTTAAGGTTAGCACCCAGCGTCAGTTGATACTCAGGATTTTATCGCTTGTTTATTTTTCGCAATAAACATATAGTGTCATTGGAGTTTTGTTTATGTTTCTCTACATGTATGTGCTTTCCACCTAGCTTCTTTTTTTTTCAACAGTATTAACCCGAGTTTCCAAAATCAATGTTATTCCACAAACACCAGGTCGTGTCTTTTGCTGAACTGTGTGATAAAAAATTATTGGGGTCCTTCATCTATAAATTCCGCCTCGGCAATTCGCCGGCTCTATTGGGCTGGGTGCACAAATATTGGCCAAAATATGCTGACTACATGTTTATTCAGCTCAAAAATGAATTGCAAGACAACTCCGCTAGTGCCTCCACACACAAAACAGGACAAAACAAACGCGGATTGTCAATAGCACGTGACGACTACATTTTCGTCTGCGAATCGATAGGTAGTCTCGCGATCGCCTACGTTTGCTCGGGAGCACCAAAGTCACCTTCGTTTCGGCAGTGTGCTGTACAGCATTAAAATCTGCAATAATTGTTACTAGTATAATATGACTACGCTCTCCCCAAACATCGCTGTAATCGGATTCCGCGGTTTAAAATGGCATTTTCCAGAACGCCCTAATGCTTGGCAACATAAGTGTATGTAGTATAGAGGAGTCTTTAAAAGATTACACTTGTTTGATGAGCTTCCATCATAACTCCGAAAATTCGGTCTCCGAAACGAATCTCTGCAGGAATCCGCGTCATTAAGCATCGCGATCACAAGCGGTCAGACAATTCGAGGAGCTGGCCACGTTTGTCAAGTTGACCTAATTTGATAACGCAGACCGGGCTGCCGCACTGTCCAGTCTGCCTTTCAAGGCGAAAGACAGCGAGGGTGGGCCAGAAAGACTCGGTGCCAAGATATTATCCATCTGCAGCAGCAGGCCAGTGGAACACGGTAACAATGGCATGCAAACACTAGTGCCATCTAAAAGCACAGCCACACCTCCAAGAGGAGGTTATGTTTTACTGTCCTTAATTGACGTGCATTCGTTTCTATTCATCATCAAAAGTTGCTTCCAACGCACATTTGCTGAGTACCTTATTGCGAGTCCCAATTACCCAGCTTTTCATTAAACTAAATTCGGTCATTATTTGTCTCCTGTTTCGATGTTAACTTGCTGCAGAGACAACAATGTTGATCATATCCGTATTCCATTTCCTTGCAAGGTATGCAGAGTATTTTCTTTTTAAGCTTTACAGACTTGTCTAAAAAAGGCCGTGAAAGCTACACTAATGCGGTTTGTGTAGGTGAGTTATGAAGCAATGGGGATGTAGTATGGGGGGGGATAATTGTACAGTTCAGTCAGATAATTCACTGAAATAAGCAAAATGTGTTAATCAAATTTTAATTTGTGAAATAGACATAAGGTTTCGACTAGAAACTTGCTCAACGTCATCTAAAACAACTAAGCCAGTAATGAATAGAAAGACTGACTGCAAGGGAAACCCAGTAGTACCCTAATGTTAACACTAGTGCTGCAGGAGCAAGGCTACTGGTGCGATAAGGCGCCCGCGCGATTTTGCCGGCTCGTACCACAGCCCCCGCCTTGTGCATGCTGCACGAGTGGTACCCTTGGCGCAAAATTACGTTTCTCATGCGCTCAATGTATTTGCAAAATCATTGTTTGAACAGTTTTGGATGACTCTCAGGAATTTTCTAAAGTTCAATTTCACTAATTAAAAAGGTAAGCAACAAATGTTACTTAATTCGTCGGCTAATCGTTAAGCTTAACGCCATACACAATGCCCGCCTAGCCATACAACTGACCTGCACAAGCCACATAAATGTAGCGTTCATGGCGTTTTTTTTCTTTAAACAAACCAGTAAAGCATAAAAAAACACCTTGTATAAACTTCCGACAAAAACGTTGAGACACCTCAGGAACTACAGTGGAAGGCAAAAGCGACCTAAGCGTTAAGCGAACAAATATTTAATTATCTTTTGCACCACGCGGTTTCTAAAGTTTTTTGTTAATTGTTTTATCAAGAAGAACGTAAGTGGGACATAAAATGTAGCACCGCAATTGCATATTTGCCGTTTCCAGGAACAAAACAAGTTCCGAATGATGTAATTATCAGTGAGACATAATTGCTGATCAGATAATCCGTCCTTTCGCCTCTTTCGAGAAATTAGTCGAAAGGTATACTACGACGCATTTAAACATCTTTCAATGATACGACAAAATGTGGTGGTAGTTACGTGGTCCACGGAATATAAAATTGTCCCATTGCTTTGTGGTAGCACGTCCAAGCCTCTATGGCGTGTCGAACTTCCTCTGGATTCCTGAGGCAGACGAATAAATAATTGTGAGCAGCACCAGAGGCTTTATTTTCGAAGTTTCGAGCAGAGCCTGCTCTTCTTGAAGTGTATGGAAATAGAAGCTGCAGGATAGTTCGGTACAAGATAAAGAGAGAGAAGGAAATCAATAACAAAGAGGAACATGTTGACCCCCAAAACAGACTCCCACAAGGGGGGCCACGTTTGCAACAAAGCACAGACATGCTATAAAAGCAAAACATGGAAAACCCCGCCAAGGGAGTCTCCATGGGAAGCGAAGCATATATGATAAAAGGCGGCGTTTCCTTTATTCCCACGCCTACCATAAGAACAGAAACAAAGACTATATAATCTAAACTACGCGGGTCACCACAATAAAAAAAAAATGCCAGTGAAGAGAACAGCGAGCGCCGGAGACGAAGAGACGACACAGGAAGCCGTAAACCACCTTCTCGGACCTTCTCGTTGTAACTGGACACGTCGCGTGCAACTGGAGCGGGGTCCACAGATAGTGCGACTATATTTTTGATGAGTATTTTTAATTTCTTTGACTGAACCATCCTGCGCTTGCGTGGTTTAAAGGCCGGTCCTTTGGGCGGCACCGCAAGCTGGTGTCGTAAACTAGGGGTGGCTGCCACGGTCAACCGCTGAAAAGAAAAATCTGCATGCCTTCGATAAATGCTTGCTTTGAATGAAAATTGCACGAAGTTTCACAAGACTGCCACTGAAGAACTAGAGCAAAATGCAGAGGAACGGCTTCAAAATGATTAGACATTTAAGGGTACACTCAACTCCCTGAAAACATTTTTAAGTGCCTAACCAGGATTCGGATCGCGAAAATTGCGCTTTCAAAAATATATTTCAGGGCAGCAGTTGGGTCGTGAAAGTTATTTCGTGTTAAGAGTGCTTTCGGAACATTCTTTATTTCGAGATGTCAACGCCGAAATAGACGCATGTTTCGGAATATCTTCAATAAGTCTCGAGACGTAAGTAACGCTTTAAGTAATTTTTTTTACTGTAATTTTATTTTGTGGTTTAGCATTAAAAATATTAAGTTCATTACGGCCTCCAGAGTTGGCCGTCATTCGCAGTGAAACAAAAATGCGCAAAATCGAAAAGTAGTATATTGTAACCTGGCAATGACGAAGTTGTACGTTTATTGGAACGTGCAGGATAACAATGGTCGCAAAATTAAGGTGGTTTTAGTAAACGAGAACAGTTGTAAAGACTCTAACAAAAGATGTTGTGAGTCGGGTTGAAACAGGATGGGTTAATTAGAAGCCTCTTGAGGGAATATGATAAAACGACCACCTGAATGATAACGAAGGCTAAGATCAATGTGTCAGTAACATTCATATTAAAAAAGAGCGCAAAAAAGACGGGACGAAAAGGCGAAGAAGCACACAGGACACGCGCTAACTGGCAACTAAACTTTATTCAATGCTTCCAACTTTGCTATCGCTATGCACGCGCTTAGTCTCGTCTCAACAAAAACAGGGCGTGCCGCCAAATCAGCAGATACAGGCCGCCCACCGCCTGTTCCAAAAAGTCAGCAAAACAGCTACATCACTCCGCCGCACAATCCAAACGTGGAAGGGAATCGAAAAAAACACCGCGTTAATATTACCAATTTAGATAGTGTTAATGACACTGTACTCTTTCGGCTGCAAATACGCCGATGCGACGCTTATGCAAACGTCTTTGTCACAAGCATGTATTTTTGACGCCTCCAGCAACTCTCGGTCTATCCTTCCTTTGTTGCGTTCCCTCCACCTGCGCACCGTCCAGCGTGGGGGAACAACCAGAAGTTTTACAATGCCCCGGCAAGTGGGAACAATAATTGTAGCCAAGAGAAGTCGCATGTTCTCGAAGTCGATCATTTAAGCAACGTCCCGTCTACCCTATGTAAACACGACCACACGTTAAAGGAATCCTGTAAACCACCTCAGTGGCACAAGGCACGAACTTTGTCACGTGTTTCTTGCTACAAGCATGTTTCTTCACTTTCGACCCGCTCACCATAGCGCACACTTTTGAGAATCTGCACGAGGCAGTGAAAACAACGTCCACGTCGAAGTTAGAAGCTATCCTTTTCAGTATGTGCGGCACCTTATGAATGTAAGGTAGCACTACAAAATGCTTTGGTTTCCTCTAAGGTACAACGGAAGAGTATTTCATATTTTTTAGAAGGGATTCCGCAACTCCCTGTATTAAAACCGAGGGAAACCCGGAGTGTCCCAAGCGAAGTGTCTGGAGGTCAAAACTCTCACTGACTACATGCGGAAAGGACTTCAACAGAGCCGACCGGAGGCAGAGCGAGGCGATGCCCCTCTTTATCAATTCAGAGTGGGCTGAGTCAAAAGCTTAGTGCGTGGCCTGTACATCCAACACACATGGTCAAGGGACCGAAAAGACAACCGGACATCTAAAAATCCTTCCAACGGAAGTTCGTAGGTAAAATTTAAATGCTTAGAAGATCAGCTAAAACCCACAAACGTTTGATGTTGCCCTTCATGCGTGCTGGTTCTTGCAGTAAAGAGCCTCCAAAGATAATATATCAAACTGCTCGACTAATGAAAAACGGTATTTAAAAATTAAAATACTGTTTGACAAAGCCATAAGAGGAATCCCGAAAACTCTGCTTGAAATGGCTATATAGGCTTGGTTATAGAGACGATATGTTATTTGAAGACAACGAGCTCCCTCTAATAGAATTTGTCTCAACACCTTTATTTTTCATGTTGAAAGAAAATGAAAAACCCTTAAAATTCTTTGTAATACCGAATTGGAGGGCAGCTTTTGAGGACAAGGAGGGGAGGATACGAGAGGGGAGACTATGTCCCTCTTCTCCTCCGTACCCTCCCCTCCTCCTCTCCTGTTTCCCTCCCATTGAGCGGAAACGTTTCGCTAAATCTAAATTTAACAAATATTCCCCCACTAAACTGACATGTGACGTCACATGTCACGTCACACGTCAATGTAACATGACACGTGGCGTGAAAATTTACGTGCGCCTTCATTATGACAGCGTCCCTCTAAATTTAGCGGAAAACTACCCCGCCCAATTTAGCGAATAATTTCCCCGCTAAATTTAACGAGAACATTTTACCCTCGTGATTTGGCATGTGACGTCACACGTGGCACCACGCGTGACTTTACCCGTCAATTTTACGAGTGACGTCACGTGTGACGTCATATGACACGTGACGTGAAAATTCGCGAGTGACGTCGCGTGACGTCAAGTGTGACGCCATTATGAGAAACCTCCTGCTAAATTTAGCGCAAAATTTCCCGCCAAATTTAGCAACACATTTTCCTGGCAAATTTAACGGGAAACTTTTACCCTCGTGACGTCACGCATGACGCCACGTGTGACATCATTATGGGAAGCATTCCATAATGCAATGCGCGGTTACGCCGACGTCGACGCCGCTCAACCCGGGAACGTGCGCCTAAGAGCTGTGCTCTAAAACGTCAAATGACTTTTCAAAATTAAACGACATTGCAATTCAATATGATCACTCGTACTCAGTATAGGGCTTCCTTTGCAGCTCCACGTTCTGAGTGTTTCACAATCGCCGGATTTGAAATGCTCTGTCGACGGTTCGGGCTGCCGGTGTTCATCGCAGGCCCGTACCTAAATTGACTAAGCTTTGAGAACGAGCCGTGCTCCGGGTATGCCTGGAGTTTTCGCGATTTCGGTCACAGCACTGATTGGCCCCGACCGGGAGCCCGAATATTCGAGGACAGATTACTTGTTACAAAACGCAATCCCATTTGTGAGGAAAAACCCATTCAACCGTAATGAAATCCGCGCCGTTTGATACTCACCAGACTAGGATCCAGTCAGTCAGCGTATAGCACCGTTTCCTCAGCTGTTTGTTCTCTCGCTCTCCCCTTAATCTCAGCCAATTATACAAATTCTAACTCCATATTACTTCATGGCCCCTTTAAACGGAGTGCCGAGATCCGAGTTCTTGCATTCTTGCACTTTCAGAGCTGCCTGACTGGCTCAGTCAAATCGTATTGCTGACTGCGGTCAAGCTCAGAGTGAACCGACTATGCCCCTCTTTCAGTGCAGATATCACGCGAATGCCACAAACCGTCACTCACGGTGGGCGGCATTCGAAGTAATTAATGGACTGCCTTTGTGTTCTGTGCGGGGGTGGGGGGGGGGGGGGGAGGAATCGGTGGCCGAGTGGGTTAGCGCACACCAGCTAGGAGCGCGTGGAGCGAAAGCTCGCGCTGCAAAATCCAGGATCTTGGGCTCAATCCCCATCCTGCCCGTTTTGATCTGGATGAGCATCGTACCGGCATTGCCCGGTCGGGTATCACTATTGCGTGATACACGTTAGAAACCCCAGGCTTGTGGTTATACTGCACTGGCTAAATTTCTCGTCTACAGCTGGGAGACTCGTCGCCCGTTGAAGCAGACCAAGTTTTGGGCTGCATTAATATACACACAACCCACTTGTTTTGTGTGTGTTTTTTTACATTTTTCTTACATGGGATATATTTTTTTTACCTTTTTTTTTAAAACGCGGCTCGCTGTAATTTTTTAAACGGCATTCAGAAACATGTGTTATGCACCCATCCACAACTTTTATTTCGAAAGCATTATTCTTCATTGAAGCGAGCCGACGTCATCACTTTGAAGCGCGCCAAACGGCTCCTTCAATCCTTTCTCCAAGTGAATCCAGCTCCCAGATATGAAATTACACGAAAAGCCAATACAACGGCACGTAGTTTAGCCGGATCCCAAAGGAGTGGAGGAAGGCTGCTGGGTTTCGGCTTCGATACAATTGGCTGGCGCGCGTCGACGAGGCTCCCGTTGGCCGCAGACGACAAAAGCGAGCGGAAGAGAGACGTGCATGCTTTTGCAATCACAACTCATAAGAAATGTTTAGGCATACCTCGAGCCTTTTTTTTTTTGGGACATCAACCACTTGCAGATGTCCGAAAACAACTGAACGACAAACATCGCAATGTTCCCCAGATCTTAAATGACAGTCATAAAATTTCAAAGAGCAGTAATAAAACATTAGTAGGCGTATAGCGCTTCTTCCACCGATGAACAGTTTCTTTGCACTGAATCCTGTAAGCCGCATTCGTAAAATTATCAATTTTTTACTTTTCTTTTACAGAAGATACTAGTGTTCCCGAGGACTGTAATTGCCTTGATATCGTAGAACGAGAAAAATTAGGCTGTTCATGTTTCTCTGAGAGTTATTTTTTTTTTATTCCACGGAATGTCCCAGAAAGTTTGTCAAGCAAATGAAAGCGAGAGCGTGTGTTCCACAATCAATAGAGCAAATAGATGTGTTTATTTACTTGTTCTTTAGGTTAGCTACGAGTAACCCAAAGCTATCCGTTTTCGATGAGGCGTGGCTTAATCAGAAGCGAGCATTTCGTTTGAGAAGCAGTCTAAACACGAGAGCTGTCCCTCAGGATGCGCATCGTCTGCAGCGTTAAATACGTATACGCCTTCGCAAACACTGTGTCCACTGACTGGAGCTGGACGTACGTATGCACGCGGATGGTACATGCGATGATAAGTTCATCAACCACCTCATTTTGCTGGCTCGCCCACATTAGACGCATGGCCCCCGAAGGATTTTCTGCTTTTGATACGCACTCTTCTCCGCATTATGCCTGCTCAACTACACAGCTTGCATGATGTTAAAAATTGAGTTCAATATAAACTTTACCTGATGCGAAACTACAGGCTCTCGGATACTGCCCTGTCATAACATAAGTACTTGCGTAGGCACATGGGGCGTCCTTCAAAGTAAGGAACTTAATACAGGGGCTAAACTCTGTACTCATCTCAAAGTAAAAGGGGATGTAGCAAACAGGACTACCCATGCCAAAGGACACACCGAGCACAAACAATCTTTAAAAGCAACAAAACGCGACCTCATGACGTAACACGACGTTATCGTGTCATAATGACGTCGTTTGACATTACAATGACGTTATGATGAATGAGTGATTAGAGTATGTTAAGTGATGACGTCACGTCTACTGATAAAACATGTACGATTTTATAACGTTTCATAGAGGTTTATGCTTGCCACCGGTGTTCCCGTATAGGTAACCCTTTATACTTATTCCGTCATCCGTTACTCGGGTACAGGTCAACCTGTATCCTATACGGGTCGCCACCCCGGGTTAATTTGCCAACAGTAAAGAACAGTAAAGAATACAATGATTGCGGCGAAAAATGAAATATTCAGCTCCTTGTATCCTCGTAATAATATTAAGAATGGTCAATTAAGATTGACCATTTTTAATATTATTGTGCTCGTATAAGATTTGGTTATATTATTTTGCATATTCGCTGTAATGATGCCATTTTCATTGTCACCAGTAGTGTTGCTGCGAATTCTACCGGATCATAGCTTTTCTTTGCTTTGACTTTGTACCAGGCACGTAGCCAGGCCCCCACCAATCTTTCATTTTGCTGGGGTCTCCTCTCCACCCCCCCTTCATACAACATTTTTTTTTCATGGGCGCCCCCCCCCCCCCCCCGAAACAAAAATCCTGGCTACGTGCCTGCTGTATACTTTTGTATTTTATTCAAATTTTTGGTATTGTCTGCCACCCCCCCCCCCCCCAAATAACTCCGTAGTAAGTGCAATCTAGATAAACGTATAAATAAATAAATGTGTGTTGTGTGGCACTGACCTGGAGTTTCCTTGGTGTTTCTGTCGTCCTCTGGAAAACCCATCTTGGGTAAATTTACCATTTCTAACCTGCATCAGCTAGGTTCGATTCGTGCGGTTTTAATTACTTTTTCGTTGATTTTTATGTGTGCAGATTCCTTTTGTTTGTCTGTTTTTCTCGTGCTTATTTCTTTTTTTTTTTGGGGGGGGGGGTGGAGAGGAGGATTTTCCAGTGACGTGATTTTAGGACAACTTCTCTGTACGGGTGCCCCTTTTTGTTTACGACGGCGTCGTTAAACTTTCAAGGGGTTGACGATTGGTTGAAGACAGCAACGTCAGAGGGCGCTTTGTTCAATTAAAGAATGCGTTCTGGAGACAAACTTGCATCTGTGTTCCAACAAATGTTTAAAATATAAAGTGCGAAGTTGTGGGCATTTGGCTATTTTCAATAACGGAATATAAAACATTTGGTTATTTTAAGGCAAATAATCCCGAAATTTCAAGGATTTTACTCTTCAAATACCTGGCAACCTTGCGAATGAGTTCCTCCGTTCGAAGACTACTGCAAGAAGAAGAGTCCACGCGACATAAGCTAAGTTCGTTTTAGTATTGTGGATTTTATAAGTTTCTAAAACATATACGCATACAAATTTTTTACTTGTTGTTCCTAACCACATTAAAAAAAAAAAACGCTTTGTTTTGAGCTTGAGTTTACGACCGTTCTGATCCCCGACCGGACGGGGCTCTTCAAACAGAAATACACGTGTGGCGAAATTTATGCGAATATGCCGATACCCTTTGGGGGTAGCCGTGACCCCAGGAGGTGTTTAGAGATCTAACGATATAGTCTCATTGAAGTGTAGAAGTTTAACAACTCTTCCAAACTTTACAGCGAAATCATCAAAAAATCTTTAGACCAGGCACTTCGAACATGTAGAATCTACGCTAGCACACCATGATGCAGTGCTTCCTGTAGCATTTAGGATTTGATAAACAACGCGGAGAGAATACCTCCCTACTGAAAAAAAAAAAAAACATTTGGCGCCTATATTGAAATAAACAGGTCCATACCGGTAAGGGGCTAACCCTGCCGGTCACCAGTTTGTCAAAGGGGTCGCCCTATGGCTCAAAGGGGTCCCCCGTATGAGCCATAACGGTCACCTATTTGGACAAACAGGTCACTGCCTTGGCAAACGGGTCGCTCGTCTGGGCAGATGGGTAGCTCGTCGGGGCAAATGGGCGACTCATTTGGGCAAATTTGTCGCACGTTTTCTCATACCGGTGAGCATACTGCAAACTGTTCCGGTTTAATCAAACGGCTCTCCGGAGCTTGTTTGATATTGAACGTACAGATCGGCGGCGTGGGCACGCCTAGCCTTTCAGCCGTGGCAGCCAATATTTCCGGAAGGCTGGGAGCGCCGGTTCATCGATTTCAGATCGTCCGCGTAATGAAAGTAATTATATTTATATTTCAATTGCGCTGATGCTCGCTTATACTGCAACTAAAACTAACACTTATTTTTTGTTTTTGTTTTACGTAAACGCGCGACGTTGGTGAGCCGATATTTTTGACAGAACTTTAAAACTTTGTCCATCTTTGTTGCCTCAATTTACATATTCGGCTCGAATCTCTCTCGCAGAAGACGCGACCGCGTGAGGGAATGTAGTACGTCTAGACTCCGTTTCATTTTAATTCAAGACGCAGCGAAGGTAGCACGCGTACACGCGGCTGCAAGAACATCCAGCATTGCGAGAGCACGCCCGCCGTTGCAGCAGTCAAACTACGAGCTCGCGCCGAGTACTTTCTTCGCTCGGGCGCAAGCCGAGCTTCTGGCCGCCCCGCCGCCATTTCCAAGATTCAAGCGGGCTAAAACGCGTGCGCGCGCGCGCGCGCGCGCGCGTTTGTTTTTTGACGTTTTAAAAACACATCTCACTGGAATTTCTGCGGAGAGGGAGAGGGGCTGTCCCGGTGGTCCCGGCGCCCTGACCTCGCCCCCTCCCTCCTCTCTTGTCACCCCTGTCACGTGACCCGCAGCAACGCGCGAGCTACACACTGATAAGCATCGAGATCCGGAAGGTGCGCCTGGCAGCGCTTTTTTCTTTGTCTGCTTGTTGTCAGTCTTAGCTCGAACTTCGCTCGTCCACCTGCTTCGATCTGTCGTCTAATCCTGCGGTCTTATTAGGATGCCTCTCGACAACGTAATGGATGTGCACCAAAAAGCTATCAGTGTTCGAAAAGTCCTACGCCCATATCGGCAACGAGCGATTCTTCAAAAAGGTCAGGAATTCTTGCGGCTTGGTTGGGTTCGGCAAATAACAGCTTGTGCGCCACATCGTGTTGGAACTTCCAAGGAGCCGTTCCCTCTCGTTTGTGTTTGTGTGGTTGTCCTGCTTTGACCGTGTCGACAAATATCACGGATTACATCTTTCAAGTCCGCTATTTTTATGGTAAGTGCACTGCAACCCACTTCTTGGCAACAATTGACCGTTCTTCTACTCGTACTCTTCCAGATTATCTATATAATTATGCAGCCACTATTCTCGCGGCAGCCGGGCGAATAATTTCCCGAAAGTCTACCTTCATAGTCTAGAATTGCCTCGGTTCTTGTTGGCTTTGCTATCTTCTCAGTTGTATAAAAGCATAGAGTGCCTCCCACATTTCACAGATCGCTTGCACGTTTGTACTTGTCTACAGAAGACATAATAAACTTTGAGGAGACTTGAAACCAATCTTTTGTGTCTGTTTTCTTGTCCATTTGCAAGCACCTACGTGAGCACATTTCTTCTACGTGTTTCCTCCATGTTATAAATAGGTTCATTAGTTTCGGAACGGCTTAAATAAGTTTAAGGTATCCAACCTACCAGACGATTTCTATTTAGGGATAGCGCATAATTTCCCGATTCGAATGGCACGCTCAAACGTGTGGTCACGTGCAAAGTCGAACGGGCACCCGTATCAAACGAGTACCCGTATAAAACGGGCACCTGTATCAAGCCGGAACCGTTTCGAGCGCGTACCATTTCAAACGGCTACCCGTATCCCATAATCACGTTTGGTCCAAACAGGTCGACATGTTTGAACCCATTTGATTTAAACGGGTCGACCAGTTTGCCACCCGTTTGAATTTCAAATGGATTTTTTTCAGTAGGGCTATCTAAGTTTTTACGTGCTTCACCTGTCTTACACATCCATTAAGAAATATTAAAAGGCAATGTTCAATACACTTCTTGTTTTGATTTTTCCTACTCATTTTATTGTTGATAGGCCCCTCTTTCTCCTCTTCTGTGCTCTCGGTCACGGAATACTTATTAAGCAGCTTCTTTCTGACAGCTTGCATGCCATCTACCGAACTGGCGAACCGGTTCATGTGTAAGCTTTTGTGTAGAAATAATAATAATAATAATTCCTTTATTGCACAGTCTTTTGTACAGTGAAATCGATGGCCCACTTAGGCGCGCAAGCGCTTGTGTGCGGGACCATGGCAACCCAGCAACGCACTCAAACAGTGCATACATCTCGCTCAAAACATAAGTAAATGATGGCAGTCACATCTTGCTCAAAACAAGTGTACAGAATGTTAAAATCGTGGTGACGAGTCCGCTGGGAAAATAGATAATACATGAGAATTGATAACATTTATAATTCAAACCGACGACACCATTCCTTGAGCTTCTGTTTGGCTACTTTTAAAGATGGCAAGTCGCATCAATCTTGAGGAAGTTTATTAAAGTAGGAGGGAACATAGTATTTTCTTAAACGTCGTCCGTAATTTGTGTATACCATAGGGATAGAAAAGGTTTCAGAATGCCTTAGGGTCTTTTGTCTGGTGACTCTGTGCTTGTAATTATTATTATAATAATATTTTATTAGAACAACAAATTCCATTAATTCCTCTATTTGCAATATTTGGAGGGAGGCCAATTTTTCTGCTTTATCAGGGTTTTCATATTTCGAACCATAGGCAATGCAAGTTGCAATTTTATAAATTAGTTTATTTAATTTTTGTTTTCGGTGGGAAGAAGAGGAGCCATACACAGTGATTCCATACCGCAAGAGAGAGCAACCGAGCGCTTCGTAAATTTTTTTTTCTGATGTTAATATCACACAAATTTCTTAGTTTATACATATACGGCAAAACCAATCGTAGGCGTTTTACTAAATTTTCAATGTGGCTATTCCATGTTAAGTTTACATCAAAAGTTAGTCCTAAATATTTTGTTTCTTGAACATATGTTAATGAAGAGCAATTACAAGAACCACAGTCGCTTGAATGTAAAAAGATAGGATGTATAAAGTTTACTCTTTTTTGATGTGCCCGGAAGCACATTAAGTTGGTTTTGGTTTTATTCACAAATATTGTATTCCATGAAAACCAGTCTGCTAAACTATTTATATCACTTTGAAATATGGGAACAGCGTCATCGTAGTTTTTGTGTGCTAATACAATCGCAGTGTCGTCCGCGCATTGAAATAGCTTAGACTTGAGGAGTATTTTGTCTAAATCATTTATGTAAATATTGAATAGTATGGGACCTAAAACCGACCCCTGAGGCACACCAGAGGTAACGAGCAAAGGTTCACTAAAACTGCGTCCTATCCGTACTCGTTGTGCCCTGTTGTGCAAGTAATTCTTAAAAAACTGAAGAAAGGGACCTCTAAAGCCCATGTTTTCTAATTTACTTAAAGGGAAGCTGAAGCGGTTTCAAATATGAGAAAAAACACCCGAGCCTAGTTAACGAGACCTCAGCCGTCACGAATATCGTATTCGTTTGGTCATTTTCTGCGCGGATTAACCGGAAAAGCGCCTTCAAAGTGGCGTCGAAGCCACGCCTCTCCGAAGCAGAGGGAAAGGGGAGAGGGGAGGAAGCCCGTCAGCCGTCGTCACAAAAGGACCCGCTGGGGGACCCCGCCGCGGCTGGCCGGGCTTTCCCCGTGTGTATGTCAAGCTATGTCTTTTCGAGCCGTCGTCGTTCTGCCGCTGCATAGCGCTTGCTTTTATCCCTTGAGTGGTCATGCTATTGACTCAATCGCCTGACGTGTTGATTGTTTTCTTGTTTGTTCACGGGTTTGCGGAATTCTCGTGGCACCGAACCAAGCGACTCGTGCTGTGTTGCACGATGCCGTACTCCTGTGTAGCGCCAACTTTCACGAACAGCGCTCGTCCCAGTTGTTCTTCCCGCTTACTGTCATTTCCACTTCGTCACCGAGATTTTAAAGGGGTGGCGGGTTTCAGCACATACACAATTTTTTGTTCGAAACGTGTTTCGGACGGCGCATATGAAAACTATGTACGTATGGGTTTGGGTCTGAAGAAGGCTTCCCTGAATCCGACGCTCTGCCGACCATCTTTGAAAGTACGAAGGCAATTCAGCGCATTAAAAGTCACAAGCCAAGAGGAAACGTAACTGTCTAGGAATTGTATGTCGACTGTTCTAGAAAAAGAACTATTACGTTATTAGAATTGTGCAGTGTGCTAGAAAAGCCGCGATCATTTAGCTGAGTAGCGGGTTTCTACTCGCTCTCTTGTGTTAACCGCCTTATATTAGTGTTTTAGTGTTGCTTTCTTATATTGTTGAAGTGACCATATTTTCCAGACCGACTCCGGTCTGGGAAATCTGGGAAACAAAAGACAATCTTGGATAGCCCAAGATTATTTTTTTTTTTTTTTGCTTTTAATCTACTCGGCTACCCAGTCACTTGGGAGAAGAGGGCTTGCTCTAATAAGTAGTCACGCAATTCATACTGCGACTTTCACGGTGCAACTTGTTTTAGCATAAACTTTTTTTTTTATAGTTCCTGACATTATTTGAGGTCACATAATTTTTAAACGTAAACGTAAGTTGTGTTAAATCTTCCTTCCAAAGGTTCATATTCTCTTCAGGGGAGCCTTGTGGAAATACAAAGCATGTGACCTTCTGCTCTGAATCGAGTTCTTTTTTTTTTTTACAAGTTACGCAGTGTTTTCTGTATAAAGTTTGTGTAATGCAACAATTCTTTGTGCAGTAGAAATGCGATCGGACGATGATAATGCCTGGTGGCGGTGGGATGCAGTCAACAAATCTTGGTAAAGTATGCGAATGTAGAGGCCCAGGAAGCTTTAACGAATTCGACATAAAATTAAGGGGTGCGGGCACACATCTCCGCTTTTTCTAAAGCTATAATGGCGTAATATTTTGCGGCAAACAAACTAAACGCAACAGAGGGTACTGCCATGACAAGGATGGACTTTTTGCGCAGTTATTCGCATAGTGCCCAAGGACGGCAGCATCCCCCCTGGGCCGACCCTCGCGGAAGGGCCGAGCGTGGATTAGGGCCGAGCGAGCCGGAACTGCCCAGTGCGGGGGCTAGGCCGACCACTGCGAAAGGGCCGGGAGGGGTGTCGAGGCCGAAAGAGGGGGGAAGGCCGGGCACGGCGGCAAGGCTAAGGGAAGCGTAAGGGCCGAGAACGGGGGTGGGGATTAGAGCGATCAGTGCACGCGTGGCTCCTTCGTCGACGCGGGAATTCGTTGGAAAGAAAACCGATAGATGGCGCGCCCTGGTTTCGCTCCTTTCTGTTTGGAGATCTGTTTGGTTTGACGAGTCTGGCGTGGAGCACGGTGAAGGAAAAATGTGTTTCTTCCACCGCGGCATAAAAACCTTTCTTTTTTAAACACACATTTTGAGCGAGCGAGCGAGCGATTGTCACAGCAGAGTGAAGTCTGGAAAAGCGAAACAACGTAATCCCGCAACATGAGCTCTCGTGCATCCAGATCTTCTTGCAGTGCTATGAACTCGTGCTCTAGCTTTCGCTATAATACACGGGGCTCCTAAATTGTCTCAACATCTTTGTCTTCTATGTGCTTGCCCAAAAGGGCACGGGCACAAGCCCTGTTTGCATAGAAGCCTCTTGGCTTCCCTCTAGGCTGACTGGCACAGTGTCTTCACGCGGCAAGGTCAGGAGCTTAATTTCGTCGCGTACTACTACTAGAGCCACTCGATATGGCAGCGTAGCTGCCAGAGTAGCGCCACGCTTTTCCCTGTGCCGCCTCTCACCGCGATTGGTCACACGCGGTACCATAGCAACGAGCTGAGCTGGCTCAGTTTCCGTAGCAACCGAGTGACGACTCGTCACGTGACCTCCCAAGAGCCGTGATGTCATCGGTAAGATGGCAGCGCCCAGAGCTGGTGGATGCGAGTTTGTTCGGTGCGCGGAGTCGTTATGTGCCGCAGTTTGCCGACGATTTAGGGCTTCTTCGTGCTTTCTGACGTAGGTACAACGTGAAGATCTGAAAGAATGATACTTTATACCCATTCTGTGCAAGATCGCTCTGAATATTAGCACCTGTGCGACAGCATCAGTAATATCGCCTTAGCGGTGCTCGGGTTTCCGGATGTGTTTGAGGATCGATAAGACATTTAGCATGCAATTTTCGCATTCTCTTACCTTTATTTGAACGTTGGAGTGTCTGAGAATCGATGCGAGATCTATGCGTCGCATGTTGGTCCTTGGGGAATTTGTTTTTGCCCCAGGTAACCGCATGATCACAAACTTTTAGCGAGGAAGCTCCTGCGATGTTTACGTTTTGTACTAATCAATCAGGAAACCTGGGTTCAATCCCCACCCTTGCCCGTTTCGATCTGGATGAGCATCGTACCGGCCTGCGGTTGTGTGTCACTACTGCGTGGTGCACGTTAAAGACCTATAGACCCCAGGCTAGCGGTTATACTGCATTGGCTGCACTGGCTCATCTACGGCGAGTGACTCGTCGCAACTTTGAAATGGCTGACCAACTACACGCTGTATAAATATTCACACAACTCCCAAGCATACTAATCGACGATTTTACGATACGCGCAGCGCAAGTTCGTCTGCTGCTTTTAGTAGGGGTTGTGGTGACGTCAGAACGCCGAGCTCTGATTGGTTCTGAATAAAGAATAGTGGGTAGGCCTCAAGGCAGCTTGCTTTTAGGTCTACCCACTATCCTTCAATCGAAACCACTCAGATCTCGGCGTTCTGACGGCACCACAACCCCTGAAAAAAGAAGCAGACGAACTTGCGCTCCAGATAGCTTTTATGATAAAATTTTCGCATTTTTCTAGCTTCCTTTGAAAGTCTTAATTTCTGAGAATCATATCGAAAGGTATACGGCGCGTTTAGGGCCTAGGGGAAATTGTTTCAGCCCTGGGTCACCGAATAACCACAGCATTTTTAGCAAGGAAGCTCCTGCGATCTTTAACCTTCTTTACTAATCGCAAATTTTACAAATTGGTAGTTCTGAACATTTTGATATAACTTGATTTCGTTGCAATAGCTTGCATTTGATCGCAGTGTTTTTTTGTTTGTTTTTCAAGTGAAAAACTGGCGTTTGCTCAAGTGACGTATATGAAATGTCCTGGTATATAACAATGCATCAACACATACTGTTAAACTTAGATGCTCAGAGGTGTGTTCGTCTTTGTAATTAACAAGTTACAGACGTATTTATTTCTTACGAGTGTGATATTTATTTTACGCAGCTGGACCCGTTTTGTGCTCCTTAATGTCAGTGTGCTTGGATCCAAATATCCTCTTTACAATGCCTACAAAGGCCAAAATGATGTCAGCCGACCCCAACTCACGCATTGGACACGAAAAATGCGTCGCTCGGATGTATGCGCTCGTCAGCAATCAATTTGTCCATGGATGTTTGAATTCGCTTTCCTGGCCAATGAGTGTCCTGACAAAACTTACCATCACTTGCGAATGCCAAGTTCTACGGTGTGCTTAAAAAGCACGGTGAAAGCTTGGGGTCATCGCACCGGTGCCCTAGCCTGTCACGACTGCGTGATTTCACAGTTCTGTTTTGAGTTCAGGATTACAAGTAAGGAAGAAGAAGTTTAAAAATAATTTCGTGGCCCCTTTAACACGGATATGTGTGCTACACCAGATAAAAATATTGACTTTTTGAATGCCGGTAAAGTTCCGAACGACCATTTGGCCTGTCGGCAACAACACCTCCTATCCGGCGTCCGTCTCTTTCGATGGCGTCAACGATCCCCTAGAGACCACCATGCCGTCCTTCTTGGTTGAACCCCGTCGACGTCGCTCCTCACCAGTCGGTGAGAAAATCTCATCTTGAAGGGATGATCGGGTCTTGAAGAAGTATGATGCTAAACATATACTCGCTCACTATGGGGCAGTCGAGCAGCAGTCATATCCCGAGCCAATCGTCCTGTCGTGGCCGACATAATCGGATTTTGTTCCATCGGAGCGAAGTCCGAAAGTGCTAGGACGGTACGTTCGTCCCACAAAGCGGCCGCCATCCCGGCGGCGCCGAAAACCACTCGCCTTGTCCGTGCACGTACGATACCATAGCAGCTCTCGTCGCCCGACAGTCCCCGGGCTGCAAATCGTCTCACTTTTCAGAAAAAAACAAGCACCGTTCCTCCAGAGGTTCTTGCCGTACCGCGATGCCAAGCGTCTTATACCACTTTTCAATGAACGAATGGAGATATCAACTAGACTACAAAGGTTGCCGCCCGGCGTCGCTAGAAGCACGGTTACCATGGCAACCTCCCAGGCCCAAAATGGAGATCACTATCAGCGCTTCTGACGTCGTGCATCTAGATAATTTTGCGTCGTGTCCAACGAGGTAGAGGGGCTTAGAGTGATAAACCGGAAGTTCGGAAGTGGCACCCCCCCGGTTGCCGCCATATTTTACGCAAATGTGACCACTCGTCACGTGACCTCCCAAGAGCCGTGACGTCACAGGTAAGATGGCAGCGCCCAGAGCTGGCGGATGCGAGTTTGTTTGGTGCGCGGTAGCCGTGATGTGCAGCTGCTTTCCGACGACTTCGGGCTTCTTCGTGCTCGCTGATGCAGGTATAATGTGAAAATATGAAGGAATGGGATTTTATACCGTTTTTGCGCAAGATCGCTCTGGATCATCTGGATATTAACGCCTGTGAGACAGCTTCAGCTCTGCATTGCCGTACCGGTGCTTGGATTCCGGGATGTGTCCGAGGATCGATAGAACTTTGAGTGCTTTTAACATGAAATTTTCGTTTTCTCTTAGCTTTGTTTGAACGTTGAAATATCTGAGAATCTACGCGAAATGTATACGTCGCGTTAGTGCCTAAGGGAAGTTGTTTCAGCCCTCCGTCACTGAACAACCATAGCAACTTTTAGCGATGAAGCTCCTGCGATTTTAACCTTTTGTGCTAATCCACGATTCTACATTCAATCGCTTTTCTTCCTTTTTTTTTGTGTGTGTGTGAGTGCGAAGTGCACCCTTATTCTGAGCTACGAGGTTGGCGTTTTATTGAGTATGGGGAAGAATAAATCGTTGCAGGCACCTGCTTCAAAGCTATTCTAGGTGCATGCATAGATTAACTGCACCTTTTTCTGTTTTGTAGGATTTATTGCAGCTATACTCTTTTCCATCAAGAGTGCATTGTATTAGTCGGTCAATTATTTAATTGTTCTAATTACCTGGATAAGATGATTCATATTTGTGTTCATCCCTTGCCTGGAGAGCAGTCTTGTTGAAAAATGTTGACTACCATTCCTTTCGGTCTCTTCAATAGACTCTTTTTAAAAGTGTGGGCTGTCTATACTTCGCATCACCGTAACTTGGAAAAGGCCAACCGCCACAGCCCCCTCGAGCCAATCAGAGAGACGGAGCGAAGGTGTGTGACAAATCTGTGCAGACGAGCACTCTGGTGATATGCTGTCATGTGCCTCTCTCCAATGTGTGTATTGACTCACCGAAACTGTAGCCTTTGCCGTCTGCCAAATTCTGATGAAACAAATTCCAGTAGCTACTACTGTAATTACCCCAGGCTTTCATACTTTGGGTATTTCTTCGACAAGAATGTTATGTCCGCCATCCCTGTGAATTCGGCTCAGCACCTATTGGACTCGAATGCTGTATTGGCGTTCGACGTGAACTGGGGCCCATTCGTGTGCTTTGCGCCGAAAAAAATGGTGACGGTTGTGTTGCTTGATAAGGTTCTGCAAAGGGTCTACTGTGTCATACATATAGGAAGTGTCATGCTATATAACAATGCATCAACACATACTATTAAACTATATGCTCAGAGGTGTGTTTGTTTTTCCAATTAACAAGTTACAGCAGTGTGCTTTAATGCTATTATCATGTGTGTAGTTTTAAGTATCCTCTCTGCAATGCCTACGAAGGCCCCTGGAAGGAATAAATTAATAAATAACATTTTCACATCACTGGAGTTGGTTTTCGGATGCACCACATGTTCAGGAAAGGTTGAACGAGTGCAGCCCCTTGCAAGAAGTCTGCCAGTCTGGTATGACCCCTTAATTAATATTGAAGGGTCAGAGAAGCGAGTGTCCTCGTAAGGTCCAGAGCGTGCAATGGACACAATTCTCGGTGTGTAGACTCTCAAGGCATGAAGGCAAGCGGAAATATGTTTATCTGGTTAGTGTATCAAATATGTTTATTTCCACTTGATTACATAATTATTGATTCTTAGTAAATGGTTCCATAACGAGTTCTTTCTGCGACAGTCTCGTGTCAGGCGTTCAGTCGTAGTACCTGTGGACCTTGTTGTCGGATGACGCTCCTGGCACGTCAGTGTTCAGTTTGGTCGAGTGGCAACTTTGACCGACTGCTGCTGTCTTGTAATCATACGTCATGTGCGGCCACTGACGTCTGATGCACTGAAGGTGCAGGGCTGGCTTCTAATCCGAAAATTTTCCTGGTAGTTTTCGGCATCAATGTAGCAAGCTCGGGCATGTATTGCTTATTTGGCTGTGCCTTTTGCTGTACCGTTGACTTGAAAGCTGGCAACAATTTTTGTTTGCTATCCAAGTCTGGTGATGCTTGCAGTTCACTTTTGAGAGCAACCAACCATTCTATTCCTTCAAGTCACTCAGGGGCATTCTCCCTCAAAGTTGGAAATTGTGTGCTTCGTGGAGTGGACACAGAAAATTGGTGTCAGCAAATTTTTAGGTATTGTCCTTAAACGACAACCGACACCAAATTCACTGTCACTGCATCGCCGCTCACCTGCTTTGTCGTGCTTACCTCTTGTTGAGGTGATGGACATGAGGAGCTTTGGGGTAATCAGGGATTCAGAATCTTCGATTCAGCACTTTCGGCATCAGGGACAAAGGTCGCCGAAGGTAATCCTTAATCTCCCGTGGTCGCTCCTCGAGACGTAATCGAGGGTCGTTTGGCACGAACCCTCGCCGACCAATTCATTGGTACGGGCTGCTTTGGTAGACATGGTCGGCTTCATGCAGTGGTAGCAAAGTGGTTTTCGGTCGCACATTTGCATCACCTACATTTTCCTCGGTGTACTTTGTTGAGCACAGTCCTACACACGATGTCGGGAATGCTTCGGCGTTAGAGTGTCTCATTGAATTGGCATTGAATACTAAGGGGCAGCCGGTGGCGGTCGTCGTGTTATTGTGGCGTAAGTTGCCCTTGGTTTGTCAGATGCCGCTTCGCTCGCAGAAGTCTTGGTTGAAATACCTGTCAAACTTGTTCTGAAACAATCTTGGCAATCAAAATAAAAGCCGGGCCACTGATGGCAGGAAGTAGCTTCCTGATCTCCTCCCAGACAACGTCGTGGGTGATGTCGTGGATGCCTGGGAGGCTGGCGTCGAAGTAGTAGCTGGACAACTCGAGTGTCGAGACGCCGAAAAGTTGTTCATAGTGGCAGGCTCGGGCATGCAGTGCACATTCCATGTTGGAAGCCTCAGTGATATGAACACTTCGACTGTTGTTGGGGGGTTGCGGACAAGGCTGCCGAAGGTGTCGTCCCTCACGTGAGGCGCATGGGATTCTTAGGTTCTTGTCTTCTGTAGCATCAAGGTCGGCGTGGGCGTGGGCGTGGGCGCTCAATCAAGTGCAAAACATCCTCCACGAGTGCGGTGGCGCTCTCATTGGGGCAGTGTCCTGGACAGAATCAAGAATGCGGCTCTCTTTCGTTGATGTTGGCTGACGGATGCGCGCTTCAGCTCGATCTTGCAAACTTCCCATGACGTTAAGGAGGATCCATGGTTCTCAGACCAGCGCCGCCAGTTGCTTCCACGAGAAGTATAGGTTCTGCAGGAGCTGGTTGTCTGTCCACCCAATGTGGCAGGCGACACTGTCATATTGTTCAATCCAGTCCTTGACGTCTTCATACAGCTTGCGTGAAAAAGCGTCGGAGTGTGATTTGCGACGGGCATGGAAACAATGGTGGGAAGGGACACGGTTTGCTGCTACAGGTTTGTCATTGTTGGCTTAGTCAGCTTCGGATTTTCTGACAGGAGACCGAATCCCGGTGGTTTTTCCTGGTAGCAGCAACTGGCTCGGATTTCAGGTGCTTCGTGGTGTATTTCCGAGGTTACTCCTTGTGGTACTCGGTCGTCTTGCGGTTGTTCTGCCAGGCTCGTATCAGGACTTTGCCTACGGCTCGACAGGGGTATAAGACGCAGAATAGTCCGCCAGCCGTGTCCCATTATCGGGTAACTCGGCTGAAGAGCCGCCGGGTTCACACAGAGTGAAGGGCTACGGGTAAAGTGCCCAGCACCTCCACCTGAACATACGATTACAGCTGAGCATGACCTGCAGTGTCCCAGAATAGTGAATATTGATAGAAGATAGGACTGAAACAAGGATCCGTGACAGTATAACACAACTAGCAGAAGAGAATCTATCCTGACCACTGAAGAAGCTGCATTGCTTTAGTGGCATTCTGTCCGAATAAATCCTCTCCTTCAGGGTTTGGCGACTGCCGTGGACGAACTGAACTGAAATGGATGTGGGACCACTTTTCTGGTAATGAGCCACTGCAGACTGTTGCCACAAAGCGGCGTGAGCTGGGTACGTAACACGCTCGGTGAAATGTCCGGACAGCTTGCAATTCGCGTAACGAGCGTGGATGAAACGTTTGTGTTGACGAAACGTGCGACAGACCAGCGGGATCAATACCAACTGCAACACCTGTGCCCCGTGAAAGTGCACGTCTACGTCGGAACAATTTCGGAGGCAGCACAGCATCACCTAAAGCATGGCACAGGAACCACCAGCTTGAAGGCAGCTCTTCGGTGCGCCGCACACCTGTGCTCCGTGAAAGTGCACTTCTACGCCGGAACAATTTGTAAGTAGCACAGCATCATTCAGCACGGCACGGGAACTACCAGCTTCAAGGCAGCCTTCCGGTGCGCCGCACAACCGAAGTGAGCCCTGGGTCATTTGATCGAAGCTGCACCGCGATTGCACACCGCCAAGCACGACTCACGCAATTTCCGTCGCTAAACTGTGTATCCAAATATATTGCACACGCTTCACTGCAAACCTCGAAGGTTCCGACGGTCAACGAGAGCACAGAAACGTCGCCTTAAATTGTATCCTAGCGGTATCCGAATCAATCCGAGGTCCGTGCAACGTAGGTCAGATTGTCTCTTCCGTGGCAATATCCCGGTCGGTCACCAGCGAAATGCACACCGTTTCTCCGTATTTTCACGTTATACCTACGTCAAACACCACGCTGAACTCTGAACTCGCTTTCGACCGGCCTCATATGACGGCTTCCGCGTCTGAAATCAACTCGCCGAGACGAACGACAACCAACAAAGCATCCGACAAGCTCCGGCCCAGCTGGGGCCAGCCGCTGCATGGGCGCTGCCATATTTCCTGTGACGTCACGTATTTGGTTTGGTCATGTGACGTGTGGTCAAATTTGCGTACAATGGCAGCCGCCTTATGGGGGTCACTTTCGAGTGCAGACCGGAACCCCGGTTTATCGCTCTAAGCCCCTCTAACTCGTTGGTCGTGTCGCTACTCTGGCAGCTACGCTGCCATATAGAGTGGCTCTAACTACTACTTCCGACTTTATGAGCCCTCACAGTGAAAGGCAAGAGGCAGGACCTCAGTTTTTGTCTGCACCCCAGCCAACAGAAGAAAAATAAACTTACCATGATCCCAAGGATAAATTCGGAGTATACTTGATGTGTGGTGTCTGAGGTGGCCAAAAAAAAAAAAGAAAAATATTCCTACGAGGGAAACTAAGCCTATCGCACATATTACACATTCTGTGCACTCCGAATCATCTGTGCGACCGATCTAGGTAATTTGCAAAAAAAAGTCTACGAAGCAAACGTTTGGATACAATACAAATGAGGAGAACTACGGAATAGGATTTGCTCCTTTTTGATCCAAAGGCCCGACAGAAGTCTAAATTGAAACCCGGATCACACCGCTTACACCTCATACAAAAGACAGTCTGACAGACACGATCGAGTTACCGCGAGAACCGTGTTTCGAATGCCGCGTGCCATGTTTCTTCTTGAACTCATTGCCCTGCAGCATTCGAAGAACGGACCCCGCGGTGACTCGCGTTCGAACCTGTCTGCATACCGTCCTTCGTAGGATTTATGAGCAGTGTGACCCCAGCTTAACGTTCAGGTATATATTTTATCATGAAAATCCTGAAAGATTACGTAGTCGGGGGCGGTATGTCATTAAGCAAAAGCGACGGGATTGCCATGGTGGGGAAGAACAATCAGAGATGCTTAAAAGAGATATAAAAAAATTGCAAGGCGAGTAAACAAAAAGAATTAAGATTAATTAACCGCGTTTCTATGAGAAAGCAATTGACGTTGCACTGAGTTTCTATTTGTGCACGAGCTCACTAGGTAGCCGGACAAAAGCTCACCGGACAAAAGCTCACCGACAAAAGCTTACCTATTTTTTTGGCTAAAGACAGGCTGGGATAAAGTGCGGGCACGATGGACATTGCACCATTTTTAGGAGGACTGGTACCCCTTACCATGCAAAGGTGTCGACAGATAAGCCATAACAGGCGAAGCGACGATTTGGGACCAATATTTAGGTCACCGATATTGAGTGGAGCTGATAACATAAAACTTGCCGGAGTACCCTTGCGCCACGCCGAAGGAACTTCGTGGATCGAAGTTTTGAACCCGCTTTTTCAATGTTCTTATGTCACGCTAAACGCGCACATAAAGGTTATGCAGAATCTACTCATCGACATTGCAAGAACGCAGTGGCATATAATGGTCAGTGGTAAGCGTGTTTCACATGCAGCGATTTCGGCCCTAGAGCGGCGCGATTTCTGCCGTCGCGGCGCTCGTGCCGCTCAACCGCTGGTGCTGGCCAAAGCGCCGGGACGGCAGAAATCGCGCCGCTCTAGGGCCAAAACCGCTGCATGTGAAGCACGCTTTAGTCTGGAAATACCTTTAGCTTATTACTGGAAGCATGCTTAAATAGGCTGGTTTAGGCGTGTTAGCTTTGCCTCCAGAAGTTGAAGTTGCTCGAGCGCTTGTAAACTTTGTTTAATTTTGTCAAGGCGCGATTCAGCCTTCAGGTGTATTTCTGCAAAGTAAAAAAGAAAATAGCGTGGTAGAGAAATTATATATGTTTTGCTGTTTCTTTGTGCATATTAAGGCTTCTGAACCAAAATGGGTTCATCGGGACCGCCAACTAGGACCGCCGTTATGTCCACGCGTCTATGTTTCGCCATTCCGTCGTGGCCAAATGCATGGAACTTTCGCTCTAGATTATTATGTTAGACAAGCTTTGTACCCCAACTACGGGTTTATGGACAACATTTCGTGTCAGATGAGGAACCTCTTTGCGATTGACTAGGGAAAAATATATTCTGAAATGTGATTATAAAAAGACGGCTCTCTGACTACGGCACTACCGCTGCCACAATAAGAAGCAGAATGCCTCCAACATGGCGTCAAGGCACTGATAGCAGACGACAATGTTGGTTTTGATTTCGAGTCTAACCAGAAGTGAGTTAGGTGCAAAATCTTATACTTAAAGGCGCAAAAGAAATGAGCACAAAGAAGTAGGCGTGCACACTCGGAGCGCTACAAACAACTAAATTTTATTTTGAAAAAAAAAAAAAAAGAAAACGAACATATATACACACTTTATTATACCTCACCCCAAATGAACCTGAATTCCTTATTTGATGAAACGAGTGACGACGCACTCATGCAGCCGTCATACTCATTTACACTTACTGCCGCTTTTTTGGATTCCTACTTCCCCGGAATCTGTGTTTTATCCAGCAAAGGATCACGCGAACACTTATTACAGTGGACTTCGAAGTTCCACGAAGGAGACCGCTTTAGAGAATGTTGATGACCTATGCACGATCGGGTGGTGCACGGAAGCACCCGATGACAAAAGCTCCCTGTGAAATGACCACGACTGACACACCGTCCTTTTGCCCCGCCTTAAAATGGCCAGTTTCATCAGGAGCGAATGACGCGAATCCTCAGATAAGGTGGCCGGGTCCTCACCGTGACGGTGGAGCACTTTTTTCAATAAATGGGCACGCGAGCGTGTGTAACGTAATCATGCCGTCATTGGAACAATGCTGGTTGAAGCTTGCACAGGGATTCTGCACGTGGGGCTATCATGCTACATACGTACGATCGCCCATATGTCGTTGATATTTTAGACTACCGATGTAGCGCATCCCACATGTTTGTGTGAATGTTTTTTTTTTGTTTTTTTTTGTGCGCATGCTTTTTTGTCTTTGTTTATTTTTAAGCGTAATCTAGTTAGCTTCAATGGTGCTCTGAGGTAACGCCAACAAGGCCGACAATTTTCTTAACATTTATATCGACCCTTTTTTTTTTCGTTGGTAACCATTTTATTTTTATTGTCTCTTTTTAATTTTGACTGTAGGCTTCAAGTTGAGTTTCGAGCTTCGTGTCTCTCAGTCGCTTTTTGTCCTTTTGCTCTAGAGTCTTCTTTTTTTTATATATAAGCAAACTTTACCACATTTGTTTTGGGACAACCGGATCAGAGGCTCTAAACCGGATAGCAAATTCGAGCAGAAACAGACGAAAGTTTTTGAGAAAGGGGAGAGCACAGGGGAGGGGCGAGCCTGACGGCCTCGGAACGGATTGCTTACCAAGGTCGCCCGGCTAAACTCATGGCGTACCCTCTCTTTCCCTCAGAAAGGGCGAGAGACGTGATGAGAGAACAGTTACCCTCCCGTTTTCCCCACACAAATCTCCTTTGTGGGCGAAGAGGACTCGGCGTCCTTGAGCGACAAGGAATCCGTTCATTCCTAAGCTGATAGTACAGGGGGAGATACGCGCCCGCCGGATCAGTCATCACCTGCCCCGCTCTCTGCGCGTGGTTACGGGAAGGAGCGTGATCACGTGATTAAAGTTAGACGTGCGACTGGTTCACCGAGCACCTTAGCTTCCTCTACACTCTCAGCTCAGGGGTGACGGAGTCCAGCCAGCGAAACACACACAGAAAATGAGGTCGCGTTGACCAAGGCCACAGGATAAGGTAGGGGTCGACTGGAGGACGGTGGGGACTGTTCGACTGTTTCGGAGAACTTTCGCCATCGTGAACAGTGTTGCGCAACCGGGAACTACAAACGGGCAGAAACAGCTCTTTTCTCCAAGAAAAAAGAATTGCAAGATGAACATGCGGATATCAGGACATCGTGGTGCCAGTTTTTAAAGTTGTTTTAGTGCATTTTATTGCTTAGCGGACTGTTTTTATCGTGCGAAGTGGCTCGGCATATTCACCATCCACGCTACCTCTACTGGAAACGGCAAAAACGGGGATTCTAGAGCTTTAATCACCAGCAGCGCATTCCGTCTTAATGCCAAGTGCGATCTTGAACACGCGGATTGTCAAAACTTGTACCACTAAATAAGCTACGCTTCAGAGTAACGGCATTTGGCGGTATTGTGGCTTAAAATCATGGTTGGCAGTTATGTGAAGCTTTATCTGAAATCACAGAAAACGCTTTTTCGTCCTCCACAAATGTTTAAACAGTTCGCGACAAAGCAAAGCTATATTACATGAGCTTCCTTACACCAAATTTAATGTTGAGGAAGTCGCACTTTTGAATAATGACGATCGGCAGCTATGTCTGCTCTGCACAAGCACCAAAAAGGCGGCGCCCACAACAATGTCAGCGAACGGAGTGCCGATACTCTAGACGCAGCTCATTTAGTGGCTCTAGTCAAAACCATGGATATACTCTCGGCAGCCCCTACACACCTGCGGCCTTCCTTTGTTGTGTGCATACATGTCACTACTAGCCTCGACGGACCGAAGACGCGATGGACCGCCCTTCCTTCCATGTGAGTGACAAAGAGAGGACCTCTTGACCATCGGGGACATGTGTTCTTGCTACACAATGTACGCTTTATCATGATCCGATAAGTTTGGACTGCGTTGAACTCTGTGACAGGAATCTCCGACGAGTCCAGCCTGTAACCCACAGAGATCGGCCCGATAGGCCTTGTACAGCGCTAATTGTAAGTGTCCTTTTTTTTTATTCAAATAGACTGTTAGGGACAAACTGATTGGTTATTTTATATGTTCGAAGTCATTTTTATTTTATTTTTCCTGTTAAAATATGGGTGTCTTCGTGTCGCAAGATGTATGTCTAAAGCTGAATACCACAGAAGCGTTGGTTAACCCTTATTTGCCCAGATTCGGTTTGTCGGCTGGAAGTGGAGTTTAATTTATATCAACGCGCTATTTGAGTGTATTTGCCTGTAATTTTGTTTACTCGTCAAGCTTTTTTTACGTGCGTGATTTATTTGAAATGCTTGATTGATTCAAGCGTTATGTTCTGTTCAGCTGTAATGTTCCTCTCGTATAACAGGCTGTTTATTGAACTGTTAATTTCGTAGAACATTTGACACTGGTGAGCTGAAAAAGGCCAGCGATTTGGTTTATAACTTGTAAATAATATGAAGGAAACACTAGTACATTTGTAACTACATACTTCTGTGCCGCAAATGCCGTAAATGTAAAGAAGTTTTTTTTTTTTTTTTCAAATCAACGTAGAGATATAAGTGTTAACTTAAATGGTGAGATTGTAATTAGCAGGTCTTAAGGCTAGATGAAGGGTTGAGGAACCCTATGATGTTGCAAGAATAGGGCTAAACAATTTATGGATTGACCTTTCTACTATTTGATTAATTTCTTTAATCACTATCAATATTTAATACTAGACCGGTTGAGCTCTGAGTTAGGACAAGTCGGGCGAACAAAACAACAGTTAACGCCTATGCCGGGTTGCTGGAAACAGCGTCTCAGCTGAGACTAGGGAAAGCACTGTCAAAGCCAGCGCAAAAGCTGAGCGCGACTCATACCTCGTCTCAAGACGCGCGCGCCCCACCCTTTGCAGTGCTTTTTTTCACCCATTGTCGGCTGGGGCGCTGATTGCAGCAGGCCGGCCCAGGTGTCTTACTTGCTCATCTATTTGTTATATAAGGCAGTACTGCTATCTCCTAGAATACTCAAGTTTATTGTATACAAAATAACGAAAAATATTCGCTGGAAACGAAAGTTTTCATTATAGAAATGTAAACATTAAAAGAGTCGGCAGGCCTTTTTGAGATTTTGTGATAGAGAGCAACTGAATCGATTAATCGAACAGTTGGTTAAAGGGTGACGAATAATAAAGCTATATATATATTTTATTTCGATATTCATACTTGACAAGGGTAAGAGAGAACTGACAGTGACTGAAAATGAAAGGTAAACGAATATTTAAAATTACAGTGGTATGAGGTGGCCTAGTGGGAACTGGCATTTGAATTGAGGCCCTCGCTTTTGTTTCTTTTAGAACTGTGTGCCCAGAACTCTGCGTGGGATCCCATCACGTTCTTTCCCGGTTCACAGCTTGCAGGGGTGAATCCTGGCACTCATTTTTGCTTTACTTTGTCTTTAATTGTAATACTTAATAAAATGTATTGACGGTACACTTTGAATTGCATGCTTCTATATTTACCTGGATGCGATAAAAAAAATTTCACAGTGAATGTGGCTTGTTTACTGCAGCTTTCTTTTCAGATGTATATGTAGTGTTCAACTGACCACTACAAATACATCTGAAAAGAAAGCTGTATGCCCGCTAAAATGGCTGCCGATAACAGTACAACCCGCTCTTGAAATCGGATGCCAAAATTTAAATAGCCAGGGCATAAGGTTGGGAGCTAATATTGGATAAGCCAGTGATTAAGGTTTGATGCCAATATTGTTTGTAGGATTCACAATCAGTAGTGGTCCAATGATGGCTTAGGTGTTGGTGAAATTGTGGCCCAACGTTGGGCTTAAATTTTGGTTAAAAGGCGGTCGAACCATGGCATAAATGATGGTCCAATATTAGCCTAAGTATTGGTGGAATCGTGGTCCTACATTGGCATTAGTTAATGGTCCAACGTTAGATCGGGTAGCGGTTTCGAGAAAATCAACATTAGGCCAACATTGGAGCCAATGTTTGCCATTTGCGGGCCTATTTGGTCAAACAATGGTGTGCTGCTTGGAAGTTGGGGCGCAGTAATCGTCTAAAAGATAACGCACTATGTTTCTTTTTTTTGGAAGTGTTATGTGTTCTGTCGTCTGCTCTCAAGCACGTTCTCGCTGGACTGAATCATCGGTCTTCCTCGCGCAGATTCCGTCTGCGACGCAGGTGACTTCTACAGTCATCATATAGAGCTGTGACTCAAGCGTCCAGTGACTTCCAAGCATGCGTTGCCATCCGTGATCCCTCAGTTTTAGCAGACCGTTTTTGCACCTTCGATACGATACTTCAGCGGTGCGATCGGCCATGGAGTAGTTATGCCTGGGCGCGTAACGGGCCGGCTGGAACCACGGCTACTCTTCTCGCACCGATTACAAAATTTTGATTCCGGTGTCGTAGCGGGACTCAACAGTTTTAATCATGACTGAAAGTAAACATCTTGCTGTCCTTTAGCTGCGGCAAGTATATTTGAGATTGCTAAAATTCGTGATAGAAAGAAATGAAAAAAAATGAATAAATAAATAAAAGCACGAGATGTGCATTCTCGTTTTTTCTATTTATATTCCTAAGAAGTTGACGCAAAATACCTCATGCGTCCATGGCCCAGCGGATAAGAGGGCTACTACTTTGGCCTACCTAACGAGTGGATTTTCAATTAAAAATATAAAGGAAACCAACCCGTCCTGGGTTTCTAAACCCAGGACGGGTTGGTTTCCCTCATATTTTTCCTTATGAAAGTTTTGCTAACAAACTGTGCGTTAAAAAAAGAAAAGAAAAAAAAAAGGTTTCTAAACTAAACTTGTCCGACCAAACAGGTCCCCAAAACAGAAAGGAGCGAAAACAGGGCGCGCCATCTATCGGTCTTTTCAACGAATTCCCGCGACGCCGGAGTAGCCACGCGTGTGGTGATCGTTCTAATCCCCACACCCGTTCTCGGCCCTTTCGCCTCCCTTAGCCTTGCCGCCGTGCCCGGCCTTCCCCCCTTTTTCGGCCTTGACACCCCTCCCGGCCCTTTCGCAGTCGCCCGCCTAGCCCCCGCACTCGGCAGTTCCGGCTCGCTCGGCCCTAATCCACGCTTGGCCCTTCCGCGAGGGCCGGCCGAACTGGTAGTGACCCCCCAAGGACATGGCGTTGGCAGAACGGCGACCCAATCTTATCATCCGTCTCATCTCAGGGGAAGCTCTCCCGTCGCCCGAAGCCGATTATACTATCCCTTCAAACCACTTCAGCCTTGATGAACAATGCAGGCTGCACGCTCACGCGTCTAGCAGCTGGCAAGCACGAAGGCCGATGTGTGCAGAATTCCTGTCCTCTGACGACCGTTTTGGGATGGGTACCGCTAATCCGGCTTGAGGCGTCCCGTCAATAGCACTCCGTTTATTGTCAACGTTTTTGGTTACAATAAGTAGCGGTCAGTACGTTCCTGAAGGTACAAAGCCGGCTATGTCGCTCGCGTCCGCGCAAGCGGTTCCTCGTGTCTGTGTTTATTACTGCGGGGGGTCATTTTCCTACTTTGCAAACGGCTGGAACGCGTACTTTGTCATGTCGAGGGTCGTCTGGACACATTCCTTTTTCGGATCCACCGAAAGATTTCGAAAAATCAGAAGCCGAACCCGATTTACAAGAGCAGAAGACCCGGCACCCGGCTATTTCCGCAAGCGACGGAGCAAACGAGAATCGAGATGGTCCTTTCATGACGTAGTGGCGCGTCACGCGTGGCTAGCCAATGGCGTGCCGCTGCGGCGATCGCTTCTGATTTCTTCGCTTTTTTTCGCGTTTAGAGATTATTTTGGGTCAAATGGTTGTGATATTTGGACTCGGCAGGCAAAAACGCGTCAGAATCAACCATTAACTCATTATTTTCGAAAAGCTCTTCAGCTTCCCTTTAATAACAACTCGTGATCAATTTATCGAACGCCTTTTTTAAATCTAAAAAAAAGCGCTAAGATGATATAATTATTTTCTATTTTTTCGTTAATATAGTCAGTAAAATCTTCTAGTAGAAGAGTTGTACTTTTTTGCTGTCGGAATCCATACTGACATGTATTCAATAGGGAAAAGTTTTCACAAAATGATTGCATAATTTTGACTATATACTTTTCTATAATCTGTGATAGAACTGGTAAAATAGCTATAGGTCTGTAGTTGGACATCACCTTTTGATTACCCTTTTTGTATACTGGACGGACTAGTGCCACCTTAAACATTTCTGGAATTCTCCCTGTTTCTAAAATACCGTTTATTATGGCAAGCAGAATACTTTTTTAGTTTCTCAAAGTTATAGAATATATCTCTTACTCTAATTCGATCGTATCCTTCTGGCTTAGTGAGTGGCATTTTTTTTTTATTATATCACTGAGGTCTTGCTCAGTCATGGGCGGCAAGTAGGCAGAGTTTGGTGAACTAGAGACACTATACGGAGCACGTGTAGTTTTCGGTGCTTGGTTTCGCAGATCCTGTATTTCCTTCACAAAGCTGTGATTAAACTTATTGCTTAAACGTCAAAGTTTGTTCCAAAACGCTTCCGTATGACCTCATCAACGCTGTCTTTTGAGGTTTTCCCAATGATTTTGTTCACTGTGTCCCACTTTTTTTTTTTTTTTACATTTCCCTTTGACTGCTGGAACTGGTTATTGTGGTATTTCCTCTTCGCTAGCCGTATTTTTGCAGTTACTTTATTTCTGATTTCCCTAAACTCCCTGCGTAATTGGGTATCGTCAGGGTTTTGTTTGCAACGACTCCACAATCTATATTTTGCGTAACACAATTCTAGTATTTCTTCAATTATCCAGTTATTTCCTGGTTTCCGTTGCCTTAATTTTATTTTCCTTTTGGAATCACCGTATATGCGTCCAAATCTATCCACCATCAGTTCGTATATTGCAACATGGTCATGTTCGAGTAATGAGTCCCAGTCATATTCACAAATAAGGCGGTCTATAATTTTTGAATCCAAGACATATCTAAAACCATGTCCATCACTATTGTATATGGTATCGGTACTCAACACTTTTATGGTTATGAAATAATGATCAGCGACTTTCTGTTTTATAACCCCAGATATCGTTGTCAGATCACTAATTCTGATAATAGCATGATCTATACAGGTTCTAGTTACTTTGTTTCCTAAGTACTCTTCTCTGGTGTAGTCACGAATCATATTCTGTAAACCATAACTGGACAATAGATCAAGATAGTCTCCAACTTTGTACTTGCTGCGGTTCATAACGTCAATGTTCAGATCACCTGTGATTATTACTTGGTCATTGTTGTTGTATCTTTTTAGTAAATTTTCGAACTCGTTGTAAAACAAATTCGCATCCGCACTGCGTGGTCTGTATATGGCCACAACAAGAAACGAAAACTCATTTTTGCTCACAAACATAACTATAGTCTCAGCGTGGTCTAATGATACATCAACTTTTTCTGCTATCCAATCCTTTTTTATATAGATAAGTATCCCTTCTCCTTTTCCATTTTCTCTGCATACTGATACCGAGTGGAAACCCGGCAACTGATAAACTTTTTCATCTGCTGTTTTTATATGAGTTTCGGTTATAGGCAGCCGGCAACGGCCAGGCGGCGCCAGCAGGATGAGAGCGCACGGTTACACCCTATTTCGTTGTAACTTGGCAAACGGCGAACGATAAGCCCCACATTGCGTGCCGAAGGCTTCGAAATGCGCGACGTACACGAGTGCAACGCACACATATTGGAGCATGACGCAGCGAAAAGCCTGATACTTCTCCGGAGTTGAGGCGCGCTCCGGTGATACGCAGTCACGTTCCGATTGGCCCACCAGGGCCGTAGCTTCCGCTCTAGTGGCACGTTACGCGATCACGGCTTCCTGGGATACCCAGTATTTCTTGCTTCGGACACTAGGCTGGGACGAGTACGCCTGGCGTACTCGTCCCAGTGAACAAAACTGTTAAAAGAACCTATGTCACTGACATCTTCACTCATTTATCTCAATTTGTTCAGATCTGCTTCACTTTCAATCCGGATCACCGCAGCGCCTTCTTTTTGTCTGACAAAGATCTGCCCATTATTCACCCACATAAACTTATATTCCTTATCTCTGGCCCTGTTCTTTGTAACCCATAAGAGGTTCTTCGTAGTCGCCGTTAGATTTTCGTTTACGTATACACCGTCTCTTTTTAATGCCACTCGTTTTTTGATCGATAGGTCTCGTGTGTTCCTTTCTGTGAATCTTACGAGTATCGGAGCCACTCTTCCTTCTCGCGTTCTTAATCTGTGAACAGCCTCCACTGAATGTTCTGTTATTGGTGGCAGTTCTAGTTTTTGTGAGAAACTCTTCACTAAATCCAGTACATTCTCGTTTTCTGATTGTCTTACTCCATGAATCTCAATGTCCTTGCGCCGGGAGTATTGCTCAGTTCTGTTAATAACAACCTCCAAGTTAGTAACCTCGCAGGTTTGTTCCGAGATAATGACTTCAAGCTGAGTGGTTTTTGCTGTCAGCTCAGCAATCTCCTTCTCCTCGTGCTCAGATCTTTTGAGTAGCTCGTCATACTCCTTCAGCGCTGTTTCTAGTTTCGTGACCTTCTCTAAGACGCTCGTTAGATTTTTGTTCATTTCAGCTATTTCGGCTGCTACGCCCACTGGTTCAGGCTCCCCCAGCAATGGGGGCATAACGGAATTGTCATTCCCTGAGACACCAGACTGCCTTTCCTCGTGCACCTTACACGTCAAGCATACCCAGGATTCGAACGTTTCAGTTGTCATGTTTTTTAAAGCGTTTTTAGTCACACCCGAGCACTTCCCCCCGTGATACCTGTGCTCGCACACAGAGCATTTTAAGTTTATGCTATCTTTCGACAGCAGCTTAAAACACGAAATACATTCGTCCATCATGTCTATCAGGAGGTCAACAATACAAAACAGAAGCAGTCCAGCGGTAGTGCTACGTTACTAACACTACAGGTAAAATAATGAAATCTCACCTAGAAGCAAAAATGACGGTTACATCGTGCTCGGAGCACCCCGCTGGACTGCAGTCTGTTCCTCAGTGATCGACGCTTTTGTAGCCTTGCCCACGGGAGCCGGACTGTGGATGCGCATGCGCTGCCGCCGCCGCCCTTCTTGGTAGTTTTAGCTTCTGCCTTGTCTTGCAGATGACGATGCAGCCGTACGACGGCAGAACCCTTCTTTGCTGGCACGGGCGATCGGGATATCTAGAAGCAAAAATGACGGTTACATCGTGCTCGGAGCACCCCGCTGGACTACGGGGAGTACCTGTATGCCCACGGCATACGCGACCTCTATGGATACAGATATTGCGTGCATAAATGTCCTGTGTGCACACGTGTTCCGTATGAATAGAGAAAATCGGTAAAAAAGACACTATTGAGACAGACCCTCCATGAATAAATGCTCGGTACGCATACAGAGTAAAACGTTTAGGTACAGGTTCGGTATGCCCCATAACATCATATGAATTAAACTAGCCGACCTGTATGAATACAGGTTGGCTAGTTCCTCATCATAGTCTTTTCATAGTATTTCGCTAAAGAAACATGTGGCGTTAAATCGAAAATAAATACTATCTGCTAGAAAACTAAGCATTGCCCCGTGCCTTGGTTTCCAAATAAACTTCAATTACGAAAATGCGCGCGCCAAATTATTTTGTAGGAATCGCGCCGCACGCTTCACAGCACCGACATGGGCATCCCTCGCAATGCAAAGGATAAGTTAGAGGCGAAAATACTCGGTAGAGATGTAGTTTTAACCACTTTCATGGTTTATTTTCGTCTGCGGTGTATAGCCTAATCGGATATAGGTAAGTTGCTGATGTCAACCTTCCAGTAGCATCGCAGGGCTATAGTACGTCTGAGCTTACTCTGAAGGCAACCGTTTACGGCATTCTTTTAATGATACAAGCTTACCTGTAGCACGGACATGATAACAGCAGCGCCCCAAAGACAAGAAAAAAAGGGTGGATTGGTAGTTAGAGGCACCCACTGAGCCCAGCGATCTATCCTGAAACCATTGAACGTCCCTAACGAGTGCAACATTACGTCCAAGCATTAGTATTAAAAGCAGAAAATACCTATCGCGGACCAATTTTTTGATTGCCGGGCGCTCTCAGATCTCTTTACCTCGCTACATTAGACATTTACGATTCTCGCTCCCAGGCTTCTTTTAGAGACGCAAGCCTTGGCACGCGAGCGGCCGTTTGATGGTGCCAGTACCTGCGCGTCAATTATATCCAGTCGCTGAGTCTCATTTTTCGAACGGCACGCATGCTGGCTTCTCTTTGCACTCGACGTTTTAGTAGCAGCCACTCAAGCCATACATTAAGGCAGAATAGCATCCAGGTACGCTGATTAATGTAACCTCCAAAATAAGCGGACTCAGTGAGGAGGATTGAAGCGAATGTGGGTTAATTAGAAGCTTTGATGCCGATTCGGCGCTGCACGACGACTTTTTCATAAAAAGACTTCGAAAATACACTTCAGAACGAGGAGTACGTGTAGTAGCTTTTTTTCTTTTTTTTCCGTGAACATGGTCTTTAGTTTTATTCTACTTGTGCTGGATATAAACCACTTGCAAACTGATAATGGCTGAGAGGTGCTTAAGTTGTGCCGCCTCCATCGCGAGCTATCTACCTTTGACAAAGCTTCGGCGTCCCGAGCTCCTGGAGTGCGCGCGCAGCGAAAGCACGGCCATAGCATCCTATGTACTGAAAAAGCCTCGCAGATCGACACGAGAAGCTGCCACCGAAGTGGAAAAGTTAGAGCGGAAAACAGCGGATGAGAGGAGAGCCACATGACTGGCGCCCCGCTGTGGCGAGACGCCGAAACACACTCCTCCCGAGCGAACAAGTGTGTTCTGGGTCCTCGCTGCTTGAAAAGCTGTGCACTGACGTCAAGGTTCCCCGAGGAATGGCTCTTTGATGCTTTGTGATACCACATCCTCGCGCTGCGAATCTGCGGCCGATCACTCTATAACTCCGTCGCCGAACTGCCAGGCTTTGTGAGTATAGAGGAGGCTATGGCAAGGCGCAGGGCACGGGATGCGTGCTGGAGACCTGGCGCTCGAAATGCGTGCCCTGTTGTTCTCATTCTGCCAGTGACTACACTGTATTTTATGACTTTGCTTTCCACGGCTTCGCATTTGGTTGTTGCCCGAGGACCCTAACAGCCCATTCGAGGAAACTGGATTCTTTTTGTTAAGAATGCATGGTTTGCAAATATTTCTCGTAATAAAGTTACTGATCTCGTGGGATACGTGGTGTCTGCCTTGTCAACCGTCTTCCCTTTTTTTTTTTTTCGCCACTGTCGTTAAGACTGACGCACAAAATGAATCCCTTGCCCGGCTAAAAGCTATTCGACAAATTTGTTATCTTCGTTGCTTCTCGTGTTTTTTTTTTTTTTTTTTCTTTTTCGTTCTTTTTTTCTACATGTGAGTTCGGGAGTTAATTGCCACAGAAGGCAAGAAGAGTTCCCACTTTCTCTTTCAAAATAAAAAGAAAATTCAATTTACTTTCAAACCGGCTCGAGTTCGGATTTCATCCTACCCACTTTACAAAATCGTCAGTAAGAAGGTCAAGCGGATCGTTTCTCATGTCTATTTCTGTTACGGTTCATTCAAACCCTTCGTGTTGAGTATTTAACATGGTACACATTTACGTTTCCTTTCATTAGTGGTTCTCTTATTTTGGTTATCACTTACCGGCTGGTAAAACAAAAACCCATATTATAAACTTTTGGTTGGAGATGTGGAACACGCTTCGTGAGAAACATGGCACTGAGTGAGGCTACAACGAGCCTCGACAGTATTTTTAGCGGAAGCAAAACTCTGCTGATTAAAATTTTAAATTGAGCTGACCCCGTCTCTAAAAACACACAGGATATGAAATCTTTCAACCGGAAGATTAAGTTTTGTGGATATTGAAATTTGCATAAACCTCTAATTACATCGCTTTTTATAGTATTTTTTTTTTTGCTCGATACAAAATTTTAGACATAAATATACGCAAGAAAATAGGCGCGTAAATTAAAGTTCGGCAAGGAGTTTTCAGCTCATTGAGAACTAGTTCTGTGTGAAGTTATTTCTCAAGATTGTTGGACTTCCTTCTTTTTGAAATCGCTCTTCATTTTTGCAAATATGAAGCACACAATTTTGAGGGAAAGATAGAAAAACACAACAAAATAGTGCTTTCCCTTTATAGACGAACCTGCCACCTACAGAAAACCTCCCAGAATGGTAATAGACAGAACGCGGAGTAGTGCAGCTATCCGTAACTTGAATGCAGCACGTCTCCAGTAATTATAAAACCCAGGATTTGTTTATAACAAGCACATAAATATAAAATTATATTGCAGGTGTATTTCTATTTATGAATCAGACCGTCGTGTGCAGAATTGTATTTAATAGGAAACTCAGCGGACGCTAACTCCAGTCTAAGCCTTTCAGTCAAACGGCGTCTTGTCTGGCGTGCCCAAGTCCTACTTTTGAGCCTTTCTTGCTTTGTTTCTTAAGCTTTTGCAAGGCGTATCGAACTGTCTCATATAGGTCTCTCTTTCGCCTTTTCTTTGTATATGTTTTTTTTTTTTTTTTACACTTGCGTTGGGTAGCCGGCAGATCTCAAGACGCAGGTGTCTGACAGCTTGCCGCCGTCAGTGTTATTAAGGGTCAATGTGGCACGCTTCACTACGAAATTGGAACTGGGCTGCAGTAAAAGTGCCAGACTGAATAAAAGATTAAAAAAAAAAACTTAAAGGAGACAGAAAGCATAAATCTCAGCATTTTTTCTGATGTGGTTTAAGCACAGGATACTGCACCCAACAAAAGTCTTTGAAGCTGGTTGTAGAATAATTGATCATAATAAAAAGGTAGAAACGAGCTAGACAAGAATAACGATAATAATCCCCGGAGAAGGAGAAGAAGGGGAAAAATTTACAAATCTTCGAACACAACTAGGTGACTTGTGCGTGACTGAAAAGTATTTACGCCTGGTCCTGGTATAGAACCAGGGGCCTCTCCATCTCCAGTGCAGCGCTCTTACCAGCTGAGTAAACCAGCAGTTGGACGTCCCTAGAAAAAACGGTTTTAACAGCTTCCACCTGTCTAACACCAACAAGAATGGACAGCCTACTTTTTTTTTTTTAAGTTTTAATAATTTTGCAAACGTGCAAGCGAGCTGGGGAAGAATGGCAAAATTAAGCCCCGAAGAAAAAGAGCAAGGGGACGAAGGACAGACAAAAAACTACATTCCCAAAAACGTGACTGGTGCGCGACTGAAGTAATCCACCTAGTCCTGGTATCCAACGAGAGATCTCTCCGTTTTCAGTGGAGCGCTCTACTAACTCAGCTAACCAGTATTTAGACGTCAGTATCTAGTGCATGGGTTTTAACAGCTGCCCCGTGTCTAACACCAACACGGATGAATCTCAAAACACACCTAGCTGTGTTTGGAGATTTGTGCTTGTCTTTTGTCGCCCTTGTTCCCTCCCTCCAGGGATTATTATCGTTGTAGAAGAAAGTAAAATATTAAAAAAATTAATAGAATTATAATTTCAGAAACCGAAATTTTGCAATGAATACTTAAATGGGACCTTCCAAGTAAAGAAAAATATATCACGAAACATATTTTATATAGCTTCCATTCACTGGTCCTCACTTGTCTTTACATTATTTACTTTTTACTTAAGGCAAGCAATATTTAGGGAAACAGAGACCTATATTATGGTAATGAGCACAAGGTATGCTCCTGAGAGAAAAACAAATCGGCAAGCTCGTCTCTCTTTTTATATTGCCGCACTCGCAGCTGGCCAAGGAGGCAGCGCGCGTGTGGCCCAACGGTTATCGTGCCTGCCTGCCACGCGAAAAGCCGGGGTTCGATTCCTGGGAGCGAAGCATCTTTTGTTATTCCTGCAATTTAGTTTTCTGGTAGATTCGAAAATCCTGTTGCGTCTTCAAGGTCCGAATGTTATACGCGTCGAACATTCTACGCCGATTATTCCAGAAGCTCACGCATGTATGATCGCGGACAATATGAGCTGAAACAGCGCCCAGGCCGGCGCACGGCACTACCTGCGCCGCCTCTCGCCTAGCTCCGCACACATGGCGCCCCCTGAGTCCGAGATGAATTCTCACTTGCGCTCGCTGCGCCACTGCGCTCTTCCGGCTGTCTGCAAACGAGACGGCGGGTGCGACAGCGGGCATTTGTGTAGTAGGGCAGCAAGGGGAACGCAAGATTGCACTTGTCGTCCCTCTTTTGGAATTCATTTACTTTAGTCTATCGCGCAGAATCCCGTAGAAAAAACGCTGACTGGTGAAGAAAAAATATTGAAGTGTCTTTAATTTCAGCTGCGATTATCGTTTTTGAAAGTCACATCAAAAGACGTTGCAGGTGTTTTTTTTGTCTGATTATAGGGGCATGCACAAATTAGGACATCTAAAATGTAGGCCAAAATCTGTATGCCGGATTTAGTCCGGTTCCAAGTTATTTTTTTTTCTCTCTTTTTCATTGATCACAGATGTTCAAAAAAACGGTAAACATACATGTTACTGAGAAGGTTTTGTAACCTTGATTGGTAAGAAAAGGTTCAAAAATATTATTTCTTTATTACTGCGCCCACGTGTTTGTTTCAAACAAAACAAATTGCTGACAGGCACCAGTCTTTTTGTGTTTTTTTTTGTATACAAATTACTAGTCTTAATAAGGTGGGACAAACAGTCACATATTTGTCAAGCTATTGAAACTTAATCGAAAGAATGTTTGCAGAGGACAATGACACACACAAAAGATTAATAGTCGGAGCGGAAGTTCAACTGCACTATACAAGAAGATCGGGATAAAGGAGACACCCCACAAAAAAGTATGCGTGGTTAACGGCGTCAAACAATGTGTCGCAACCGTAACATCAAGCTTTGTTCCAATCGGCAGAAGTCCGGTTCAGGGGGTCCTGAGGCGCAGTGAAATTTGAAAATAATTTAATACCGCTCTCCTCCGGTCTGGTAAGAAGTCATAGAGCGCGGCCACGAAGTCTTCCTCGGCCCGAAGCCACTCTTATTCACCTCTGATTGCTTTTCACGATTTGTGTGCAGTGGTGCGGTGGAGGGGACGCCATGACATGGCTACCTTGATGCGCCTCCAGACATGTTTGACGATATTCAGATCGGCTCCTGTTGGGGGCTAAGGCAGCTTCGTCAGGCAGCGCTTCTCGAGGAGATACAAGTGTGACAGTGCAGTTTCCACGTCGGCGCTTTCTTGAAATGCACTGAAATGCACGTTAGCTGAAAACGTGACCATTGGGCTACACGGCACACGCATCGTGATGGTGGTTCCGTCGACCAATTTTTTCGCAAGCAGACGGTCGGAAGAGCGCAGCGGCACAGTGAGCGCAAGTGAGAATTTATCTCGGCCTCAGGGTGCGGCGTGATTAGGGAGTGCTGCGACAGGCGGCGCAGGTAATACCGTGCACAGGCCGGAGCGCTGTTTCAGCTCATATTGTCCGCGATAGTACATAAGGGGCTCCGCGTGGCGAGCGGAATCAGTTTCGCCCCAGCGTTTGACTCTGCTATCACGCCGACTTCGACACCCACGACGCTCTGCTTTCATCTGTTCCCCTTTTTTTTATTTTTGGGCACAAGTTCGCCCCATTTAATGTTTAGTTTCTTCAGTTTTTATCGCCTCATCAATTGTCATTCGTGACAATATAGTCCAGGAAAGAAAAAGACCGGCAAACATAAAACTGAAGATATATGTCTAATAGGCGAACTTCTGCCAGAACCAACAGAAAAAACAATCGTCGAGAAAGCAGCAGCGACTGCCGCGGCGTCGGAGTGGCAGCTGGATAGCGTGAGGGTGCGAAAGTGAGTCGGCGAGGCCACGCTGGGTTTCTTATCAACTACAGTCGGTGTTTCCAACATTCGGCTTAGATTGTTCGAGCGTTGATTACTCGGGAGACTGACTCCGCATGGTGATTTTGGACACCTTATTTATTATTCTCGGTATCTAATATATTCGGGATAAAAGTAAACGCAAATATTCTACAAGTATGGAGTAGCTTTCCGACCATGCGCGCGTTCAAATGTCGTTCGTGATTACCAGTGGCCACTCAGAGACATATGATTTGAACCTCTCGCCCGCCAGTTCAACGCCACATGAAAGGTAAGTACAACGAGAGAGAATGTCTGCCTCTGAATTCACAGACGCACACACTCACGTATTTACCGGCCGCGACAGGGCGAGGCAGGTAGAGGCACAGAGGGATACCGAGTTGTATGTCTAAGAGTTATCTTGCATCATTTTAGAGCGCGTTCATATTCGTTCTTGAACATTTCAAGGGAACATTTCCTGACTGACTGCGGTTACCAGCGAACGCTGGTCGGGGAAATGTGATCTAGAACGTGAAGAGGTGGATTTTTGTAAAAACCTGACTAATCTACATCCACCTTGTTTTACACGAGCTTTACGATTTCTTTATGGAATTATACCACCCGCCTTGCGCATTTTGAAAACAACAAAACTTCAAATTCAGATATAATTTCTTGATCTGATTTCGGAGCGGAGAACTGGAGAAAAAAATACTCTGTTGCTTCACCGGCCTCTGCCCCCCCCCCCCCCCCTTAAGCAGCAGAGGACGTACTCACATATACACACAATATATCTATCATTGCTAATATAATTACAAACAAGCAAAATATCAGTATCAAAGATAGCAAAGAAAAAATGAGCAAAATCATGAAATCGCTTTTGGTCCCACAATGCGGAGACCTAATTAGGAAAACCCGAATCAAAAGCAGAACGTGCCTCTTTCAGAGTTCAACTCGAAACCTTCATGTTCAACTCACTTCACCAATTTATAAAACACGGTAGTACAGATATCATCCTTTCATTTCCATAATTAGTACGGGAATGCGCTACTTACCACATATCCGTACAATCGATATTGCACGTCCTTTAACTGAACTCAATGTGGGAGATTGATAGAAATAAATGGTTATGACATAACGACTTTTTATATAAGTGGGTCAGTTTGTAATTATAGTAATTGGTGACTTACACAATATTGAATTTTTCGAACAATAAGTTCGCTAGCCATTCCGGCTATATTTGTATATTACACGAATCACTCATTTTTGAAGAATATGTATTTGTTTCATATTGCTGAAAGTAGTATTTCCTCATTTAAGGAACAACAGTTATAATGATAGTAAAATAAAGCTTTAAACGTGTATTATAGCGGAGCTGGGTAAAATGTGACGATGTCTGTACATTGTACCCGCAGCCTTCGAGTGTTTGCTACAGGTACATTTGACCATTTCGTTCCGAAGCATGTTTTGATTACAAATTGCCCCTTGCACTTTCATGCTCTCAACGTGGCCTCGGAAGCTCTTAAAATCAGCCAGAGTTCAAACGCCACGGTTTTCTACATCATTGGCGGAGACGTTTTTTTTATTTTATTGTTTTATCATTGGTGAAGCTGACCATTCACAATTTGACGAAAACCACAAAGCAAATGACCACGGTGGCGACTTCGACACCAAGCCGACGAATAACAACTGTGCCACACGTTTTCCAGAGACGAAATAAAAACTCGTCCGATCCAGTGGGGCAGTTCAGAAATGGTTCGGTGATTCGTCACGACCTTAAGTTGTACGAGGTGCCTCAAGTATTTAATGTTTATATTGATGGACAATATTTGCTTGTGCGATTGGTTTTTTTATGCATTATTATCTTCTAAGGCCCCAAATTATGGAGCCATCTCGCTCAACTGCTAAAAGGGCAAACATATGTTTAGCTCGAAATATATAGGCGAGCATGCGACATTGAGCATGGCGCTTCACGTGCTCACCACATTTTTGCTCTATGGTCAGCGGGACTTTGAATTCGCTTAACTTGCCTATTGTTTACCTAGGGACGTTGAAATGAAGTATTCAAAAACCAATGTGTAAAGAAAACAGCGCGAATATACACAACATTTTATCTCTTTTCTTGCGTTTTCGCATGCACCTGCCAAATGTATAATACTTTAAAGATAATGCATGAAACATTACGCTATTATTAGGCGAATCCTCAACAAACACGAGTGTATAATGGTTACAAAAGTATGAGTAGTTTTGTTCGGTCAAACAATACACTGATTATTCCTTTGAAAAATACCCCTGGCACACATTCACATATTGATTTGAATCGCAACAAATATACCCAAAAAAGGTTAAGCTTATATGTTCGTGTTTTGTTTTGTTTGTGTGAATGTGTGTTTTTGAGCCATAAAATGTTTTTTCCCGAGGAGGCACAATACTCATCTTCCGGAGTTCTTGTTTATTAGTATCTGGGAAAGAATTCTATGAACTAAAGGGTTTTAGGGGTCCTATCTGGTAGACATCGCAAAATCTTCTTTTTTTGTGTGTTATTCAATGGGGTTTATTTTTCAAGCAATGACGAGGTGAGAATATGTAAGAGTTCAGCTGCGCGTACATGAACCTAAAATCAAGGTTGACTTTTATTCTATATCAAATGGGGTGTTATGCACATACCACATGAATACTTGCTTAACATTACTCGTAGAATATTTTTCGTTGCATCGCTGCCACATATCTACCCCGCGCGATTCGCACAAAGTGATCCAAGACTTTACATGAAATATTATATGTCTTTCTACGGAAGCACTTCTCCAGTAAGACAGGCATACCATTATCTTTTTTTTCAGGGCGCACGTCGCAGAAACGACGTTGAAATTCGCGTCAGTGTTTGCAAAGTGATCCGCTGCAACATTCGAAATCTTGAAATACGAGCCGCCAAGACAAAGGATCTGCTGCGATTTTTCTGGATCGGAATTTCGACTGCGGGGTTAGGTTTCTGAAACCCTGCAAACTTTGTTTTGTTACTCTGTAATGTCAACGCGAGAACTAAGACATCTTTGTAGATTTACACCGACGTGACTTTATCAAACGTCATGTAACTTCCCGAGATATTAGTCAACTACTCAAATAACAATAGCTTCCCTCGCATGTTGTGTAACGGAGTATTATATCTGTAATTAAGTCCATGTCCTAAACACATCTTTTTGGCGGTCTTGTTTCTGATCTAATTGTGCCTTGATGATTGTAGTAAAAGGCACGCACAGTTTGTCTGTTACCATACGTCGTCTGCTCGGCGCAAATGACAGCACGTAGCCCGCGGATATGCACTCTTGCTCTTGTGATAAGAGAAAGGTGGTCGGTGTAACATTCTAAAATAAGGGGCACTCTTCGATTGGCTGGGTTCAAGGTATAGATGTCTCGGTAGCGTTGGTCCTTCCCGAAACGCCATATGGTGTCAGGAGTGAGATGCCATTTGTGCCTCCGCCGTCGTCCGCCCACCCTCACCTTGGCTGCCGAAAAGGGGCAGCCTGGCCTGCCTGGCGACGAATAAAGCTTTTAGTCCCAACCGGGACTTCTCTGGCTGCAGGACTTCGGCGATTCCAGGTTCGCCTCTGGACTGAACGAGTGAGCAGAAGAAGGTAGAGGTCGGATTCTGCTCTATCAATGCAACAACAAGCGCGCAAGTTTTATCAGACCTTCAATCTGTCTCAAAAAGCAAAAGAAAAGTACACCCTTGTAAAAAAGTATGAAGACCACTTCGTCGCAGCTCAAAACTTGGTGTATGAAAGCGCACGCTTGCACTGCTCCTACCAGCAGCCCAGGCAGACTTGTACACGTTACTCACAAATTGTAAGGAATTACATTTACAATTACTCAAGGGTAAATTAAAATTTTTTACAATTACAATTACCCTCTTATAAAAGTAAGTGACCGTTACCCCAAAAAGTAATCCGTTACTTTTGTGGCGTTACTTTGAACAATAGTTTCCTCAATTAAGAAACAAAAGGAAGAAGCTTATTGAAGCTCTTACTGTTGCCACCTGTCCCATTTATTGACCTTGAGTATTTTGAGCAACAGCTGGCTCTTGAAAGTCTCGTCAGACATATACTGCGTCATTTCTTGCTGAAGATGTCGACTGCCACGCTGAGCCCCATTTGAACTGAGTCACTGGATGGGAGTGCCGTATTATGCCTCACGAATATTTAATTCTGTGCATTGAGCTTTTTCAGGGAAGCAATGGAAGTACTATTTAGCTCGAAGATAGGGCAAAGCTTCATCGTTGCAGCCGCTGCCTGATATTGGAGAGTTTTAGTAGAGTTGGTAACAGTAAGGTGATAATAAAATAATATTTAAGGTTTGGCTCGACATTCTTCTTCCTTTGATTATGAACAGGTCGAGCCTCGGTTGAGGCGCGTTGGTGAATAAGAAAACGTTTTTAATATATAAATATAAGTAATAGAAAAAAATCAGAACGTCGGTTAAAATAAGGAAATGCAAATGCACGTTTGCCGTGTGTACCTTTCTTGATGCCGTTCAAAAACGCACGGAGCACGGACCGATTGCAGTTTTCTTCGGTTTTCTCCAGATAGACTTCCGCTGATGCCACGGGCAGCGAAGGGCAGAGAACTGAGCCACACTATGGCTCCCCACTCATGAGTTTTACTCTCTCCTCAAGCCCAGAGTCTCAAGTCTACGTCAGCCACCATTATGTTTTATTTGTAAAGATCTCTTATCATTTATTTGTAAAGATCCGTCGTGCTGGAATAAAAACAGCGAAAAAAAGGAAGACAATTATTATTTTTTGAGTGATCGCAAAAAGATGACTCACGAAAAGGGTGGCTGAGATGCGGATAAGCTGGCTTAAATTTACAAATAAAATGGGCCAACACTAGAAATTGGACCACAAAAAAAGTAAGTAGCCTTCAAAACAGGTTCAAATAATGTGAAAGAAGCAGAAAAAATGCATCCTGTTTTCTAAGAGAAGATGATAAGCGTGCAGCAACGAACGAGGATGCTTGTGGCGATAACACCTTCACATATTATCACATCCCTTTTAGTGGATTTTAGGGCAGACGGAGCGTTGTCTCGTGTTGTGACATTATGAAAATGGTCGTAGTTACTATAACCGAGTAGGGCATTGTTAATTCCTGTCTGTGCACTTAACGCCTAGAGTTTCTCGAAGAGGCATACAATCACTTAATGTCCACCTCTCCCAACCTTCGATTGTAAAGGAAAAAAAAAAACAAAAAAAAAACAGACACTAAAAAAAGCGGATATAAACATTTCTACCAAAAAAAAAGGGGGGGTTCTTTTTTTTTTTTTGTAGAAATGCTTATTTGGATTTTATGACATTGTAGTTAGGGTTTAAAAAGAAAATAGGTTCAGGGGCTTGGTGTTGCAAAAAAAGGCTTTGCAGAACAGAAGGGTGCTAAGCCTCCCTTTGCGCTGGTCAATGCACGTGACAGTGTCACTGCGCTCAACTTTACCAAAATAAAAACGACCTTTTCTTTAACAGGGAGGGGGGGGGGGGGGCTGGCCCTGAAAAAAAAGTAACGGATTACAAGGAATCCGTTACGTAAAAAATGTAAGGGCATTACTTTAAAATTACTCTAGAAAAGATGTAATTATTCCGTTACTAAATTAACCAAAAAAGGTAAGGGATTACAAGTAATTTCGTTACTTGTAACGGATTACGTACAAGTCTGAGCCCAGGGAGACGATAGACCAGTTCGTCCCAGCATTGCACAGGTTGGCGAACCGGTGCGACTGCGGGGACGTGAAGGGACGCATAGCTCGTGACCGCTTCGTGTTGGGTCTGCGAGACGCGGAGTTATCCGAGACTCTGCAGATGGACGCCACATTGACACTGCAGCAAGCGCTCTTGCATAGGCAAGTCTGAAGGAGATGCAATAATGGCAGCAGTAGGAGTTTTACTGCAGTTCTGCAGAACAGTTCGAGACCGCACCATCGAGCGCAAAGGTGGACGCTGCATTAAGCACCACCATCAGAAAACTGATGGTGGTGCTGCATTAAAAATAAAAAAAAATATTGATTTTTTTTATTTAATCACAGTGTTATCTGTATCAAACCCCAATAATGAATGTATCACTACAAACTTTTTAGGCATTCTTATTCTTTAATATCACCCTCCTGATGAAAATAGATGCACATTTTTATTATTCGTTGGTTCGGTTTTACAACACGCAAGCACCCTTAATCCCAAAGTTATCCTGCTGGCGACATAAGCATTGACGTGCTTGAAAGAAATACACAGCACATAAAATTCCTATTTCTAATAAAGTCTTTTATATGCTACTATAGAATTTACATTCCCACCCGTGTAACACACATTTCATCTGAATTATTATATCCAAGCGTAAAAACCTTTCACTCGGATGTTATACTATCTGGAGTAATAACCGCGGGAACAAGTAATCATGGGCCCACGTTTTGTATTTTTCCTAAAATAAATAAGCGTAATAATAAACCGGTTTTACGAATCTAGCGTTACATATCAGCGAAAGTGGTGAGTACAATTTATGCCTCATTGCTGAAACACACCTGGGAAAATGTATTGTATGAAGAGAACTCCAAAATATCTTATAATGTATTTTTGAAAAACCCTAAAGCACTATTATCAGGCATAATTTTCCTTGCGATTAAAAAGAGTAAACACAAAAATTATAAAGCCCTGGATCGCTCATGATCTTTTCCGTAGGTTAGGAAGAAAAAAAAATATTGTTAATTTGCTCGAACTCGAGACACTATTATTTTTTTTTGTAATTTAAAAAAAAAATAGATACAAATCGCTTGAACTCGAATATTCGAAAATCAAAAGAGAGTTCACTTCAGCGCAAGGTCACAAACATAAGAAATTACCGAAAAATGATATGGTAGTCGGTTAATGAGATTATTACATTTGAGCCTCGGCATAACTACCTCCCCAATTTAGAAATAGATGGTGAAAATCAGGTCCTCAACTAGCGACAAGATTTAATTCACGTTTTCAAGTGGCTGGCGAATTACCTTCTACATGTAAGCTTGGTGATCATAGAAGTTTGCTAAGAAATACCCTTCCAAGTTTAATCGCTCGATATCTTGTCACTCAAGGCAAAAAATAATGCTGATAATGACTCTAAAAATAATACAGACTGTATTTTCGAGGACCTTAAAGTACTGTCCATTAAATTTGTATCTTAAATTTTTTCACATCCCTTATCTCGTGTGTGCAATTCTATCTTTTAAAGTGTTTTATTTTATAATCAACTATATAGCGAAAGTTTCAACAATCAGTAAAAGCGGCTCCAAACATGACTAGGTAAATACAGGCCCATATCAGTGTTGCATTTGCTCTCGAAAGAATTGAAAACATAATTAAAGAACGCTTCCAGAACGTTTTTTGCAAATACTATGTCATTTTAAACAACAATATAACTTTCGGACGGGTAAAACAACTCAGCACTTTTCAGTATTACAGATGAAATAATACTTAACATATAAAATCAACTCTTCACAATTTTTTTGTTTTTAAATTTCTATAAAGCCTTTTACTTTATAAAACAGAACATTCTTCTTCCAAAGCTCGAGGTATATGGCATACGAGGAACCGTTAACAAACTTATAACTAATTGCTTTGCATCTCGTACATGGTATACGCCTACCCAAAAATATTAATATGTATAAGAAATTGCTTTGTCGAATAAACGCATAGGATCAAATACGATCTTATAAGAACATACAAGAACCGTATAAGAACATATAAGAAGAATATAGGATTACATAAGAAGGTATAAGAAACTTATTATAAGTTTCTTATTGCTTCTTATATAATCATATATGTTTTTATGTTCATGTATGCTCTTATAATATCTTATTTAATCATATGCGTTTATTGGAACAAGACATTTCTTATACTTACTAGATTTTGTACAAGGTACGGTCTATAATGACGCAAATTCACCTCTAAAATCAATACCATATGGCGTTACACAAGGCTCTATATAGGGAACTTTGCTGTTACTGATTTATATTAATGATTTACCTAATGTACAACTTACCGAAGGCAATATTATTCGCTGATAAGATAAATGACGTTTTTTTTTTCTGGAACCAATCATAGGGAGGTTTAGTATACAGTCAACCAATATTTATTCCAGCTTTCATCCTGGCTAATTGCAAAAGGTTTGTCGCTAAAGACAAAACAAAAAAAGACTAAATATAGAACCTTTTCCCAGGTGAGCGGGTCCCTCAATACAAACATTAAACTTTAATTCAAAAATACGAAAGCGGAATGCTTAGGGGATAAAATATTTACTGGAGTCTAGTTTAAAAACTATGTGAATAGGCTAACCTTGTAAACATTATAAGAATCGAAATCTTGAAATCCGTTAGCTTGATTTCTTTTCATAAATATCCTCTACGGGAATGCCTAAACTAGTACCAGACATACTATCCATTAATATATAGCAACTCCTACTAGAGCTTCCTTTTCTGGGGTCAAATGACGAAAACAGATACCACAAATCTATACGTGCTGCAGAAGGAGGCTGTTCGCTTCATAGATAACTCTGAATATGACGCACACACCACTCCGCATTTCAAAGAGTACAGAATACTGAAATTTGATAAAGTATACATTTATAAACTCGCGCTCTATGTTTTCGAGGACCATAGATTTCAAGAACCAACCTATCTACCAATCTGCGCCAGACGCGACCACCATTTTCACAATCGTAATGAAAATCACGTACTTCCAAAATCAGGAATAACATGCGCTCACATGCCCTTGCATATCAGGTTCCAAGGTTTCTTAAAACATACACTCATCTTCATAACCTCATTGAATATGCTATCTCGCTAAACAAATAAAATATAATATTCAGAAAAAAACTTTTTGATGCTAGCCTTAAAAGACTAGAATAGAAATGTTTTCTTTTATTGCTTTTAGCAGTGCTTCGTGCTATTGCGGTGTTTATTTTTACACGTTTTGATTTTTTTTTGTTCTCCAAGCATTCCTAAATGCAATCTTCGCTAAGTTACGTTTAAAAATTATTAATTACAGTTACAGTTAATTTCAGAAAAAAGTTGCAAAGTTACCGTTACAGTTACCGCAACAAAAGAGTAACTCGGTACAGTTATAGTTACTTTTAGAAAGTAACGACGTTACTCTTCAGCTACATTTTTATAACAAAAAATTTAGTAAAAAAAAAAGCAGAACCCCCCCCCCCCCCTACCAAGTTTTATTGCATAAAATTAAACGAGAGGGGAGGCTATGCCCCTCTTCCCCCTCCGTACCCTCCCCTGCTCCTCTCCTGTTCCCCTCCCATTTAGCCGAAAGGTTTCGCTAAATCTAAATTTAACAAATATTCCCCCGCTAAATTGACGTGGGACGTCACATCTGACGTCACACTTCAATTTCACGTGACACGTGACGTGAAAATTTACGTGTGCCTTCATTATGAGAACGGCCCGCTAGACTTAGCGGAAAACTACCCTGCTAAATTTAGCGAATAATTTACCCGCTAAATTAGACGGGACAATTTCACCCTTGTGACGCCGCACGCGACGTCGAAGGCGGCGTCACACGTGACACCACGTGCAACTTCACACGTCAATTTTGCGTGTGACGTCACGTGTTATGTCATGTGACATGTGACGTGAAAATTAGCGTGTGACGTCACGTGACGCCAAGTTTGACGCTATTATGGGAAACGTCCCACTAAATTGAGCGCAACATTTCCCACCAAATTTAGCAACAAATTTTCCTGGCAAGTTTAACGGGGAAATTTTACCATCGTGACGTCACGCATGACGCCACGTGTGACGTCACGCGCTGCATTATGCATTATGCCGTGCGTTGGATTACGGGAAGCATCCCACAATCCAACGCTCGGTTACGCCGACGTAGACGCCGCTCAACCCGGGAACGGGCGCCTAAGAGCTTCGCTTTAAAACGTCAACTCGCTTTTCATTATTTCGCTACATTGCGATTCAATATGATCAGTCGTACTCAGTATAGGCGTTCCTTCGCAGCTTTACGTTCTGAGTGTTCCACAATCGCCCGATTTGAAATTTTCTGTCGCCGATTCGGGCTGCCTAAGATCGACGCAGCCCCGCACCTAAATTGACTAAGCTTCGAGAACAAGCCGTGCTCCGGGTATGCCTGGAGTTTTCGCGATTTCGGTCACAGCACTGATCGGCCGCCACCAGGGTCCCAAATATTCGAGGGCAGATTACTTGTTACAAAACGCAATCTCATTTGTAATGCAAGGCGCATTCAACTGTAATGAATTCCGCGCCGTTCGAGACTCACCAGACTAGGATCAAGTCAGCGTATAGCACCTTTTCCTCAGGTGTTTGTTCTCTCGCGATCCCCTTAATCTTATCCACTTATACAAATTTCAACTCCATATTATTTCATGGCCCCTTTTAACGGAGTGCCGAGATCCGAGTTTTTGCATTCTTGCACTTTCAGAGCTGCCTGACTGGCTCAGTCGGATCGTAGTGTTGACTGCGGTTGAGCTTAGAGTGAAACGAGTATGCCCCTCTTTCAGTGCAGATATCACGCGAATGCAACATACCGTCAATCACGGTGGGCGGCATTCGAAGTAATTGATGAACTGGCTTTGTGTTTGTCTGTGCGGGGGGGGGGGGGCGGAATCGGTGGCCGAGTGGCTTAGCGCACACCAGCTAGGAGCGCGTGGAGCGAAAGCTCGCGCTGCAAAATCCAGGATCTTGGGCTCAATCCCCAACCTGCCCGTTTCGATCTGAATGAGCACCGTAACGGAATCACCCGGTCGGGTATCACTACTGCGTGATGCACGTTAGAGACCCAAGGCTAGCGGTTGTATTGCACCGGGTAAATTTCTCATCTACAGCTGGGAGACTCGTCGCCCGTCGAGGCAGACCAAGTTCAAGGCTGTATTAACATACACACAACCCAATTGTTTTGTGTGTGTTTTTTTTACATTTTTCTTAAATCGGATATATTTTTTTTTCTTAAACGCGGCATCTTGTAACTTTTAAAACAAATTTTAGAAACTTGTGTTGTGCACTCATCCACAACTTTTAATTCGAAAGCATTATTGTTCATTGGAGCAAGCCGACGTCATCAGTTTGACGCGCGCCAAACGGCACCTTAAATACTTTCTCCAAGGGAATCCAGCTCCCAGATATGAAACCACGCGAAAAGGCAGGACAACGGCACCTAGTTTAGCCCGACACGAAAGGAGCGGAGGAAGGCTGATGGGCTTCGGCTTCGGTCCCATTGGCTGGCGCGCGTCGACGAGGCTCCCATTGGCCGCTGCCCGTCATATTCAACGACCGCCACCCCATGGTGCTGCGACTCCGAAAGGTAGCGGCTCCACATTTAAGGTCAGCGCGCACGCTCGACCGTCAAAGCAAGTACGAAGACGACGGAAGCTATACTCGGCGACAACTTTTCTTGGCGATGCAGTGGAGATTGCGGACACGTGATCCCTCTCCCATTTTGAGCACTGGATAAGGCTATGCGCGGGTTCTCGTCAGCTTCCACTGCATTGCCAAGAAAAGTTGTCGCCGAGTATAGCGGAAGAGCGGCGTGCATGCTTTCGCATTCACAACTCATAAGAAGTGCTTTGGTGTGCCTCGAGCCTTTTCTTGGGCATCAACCAGTTGCAGATGTCGAAACAGAACTGACCAGCAAACATCGCAATGTTCCCCAGATCTTAGATGACAGTCATAAAATTTCAATAAGCAGAAATTCAACATGTGCACGAGTATAGTCATTCTTCCATTGATGTGCAGTTTCTTTGCATTGAATTCCATAAGACACATTCTAAAATTATCAATTTTGGACTTTTCTTTTACGAAAGATCGTAGTGTTCCCGAGGACTGTAATCGCCTCGGTTTCGTAGAACATGAATAATTAGCCTGTTCATATTTGCCTGAGAACATTTTATTCCCCAGAATGTCTCAGAAAGTTTGTCATGCAAATGAAGCGGCGAGAGCGTGTATTCCACAATCAGAAGAGTAAATCGATATGTTTATATACTCGTTCTTTAGGTTAGCCACGAGTAACCCAAAGCTATCCGTTTTCCATTACGCATGGCTTAATCAGAAGCGAGCATTTCGTTTGAGAAGCAGTCTAAACACGAGAGCTGTCGCTCAGAGTGCGCATCGACTGCAGAATTAAATACGCACACGCCTTTGCAAACACTGTGTCCAGTGACTGGAGCTTGACGTACGTATGCACGCGGAAGGTACATGCGATGATAAATTCATCAACCACCTCATTTCGCTGGCTCGCCCACATTAGACACATGGCGCCCCCAAGACTTTCCTGTTGTTTATGCCTACTCTTCTCCGCATTATGCCTGCTCATCTACACAGCTTGCATGATGTCAAAATTGAGTTAAATATAAACTTTACCTGATGCGAAACTACAGGCTGTCGGATACTGCTCTGTCTTCATATAAGTACTTGCGTAGGCACATGGGGCGCCCTCCAAAGTAAGGAACTTAATACAAGGGCTAAACTCTTTTGTCATCTCAAAGTAAAAGGGGGTGCAGCAAACAGGACTGCCCATGCCAAAGGACACAACAGGCAGAAACATTCTTCAAAAGCCACAAACAAAATTAGAGCGAGCCCAATGGCTGCGTTTAGAGTCGGTGCTATGTGGCATAATTGCAGCTACCCTATTTTCTAAGTGTGCTAACATGTGCTTACAATAGAACATTTGCTACGTAACATGCATACTTGGATTGTGGAAGAACGCTGAACCTGCAGAAAAGGGTGAGGAAAGAAAGGAGAAAGGACATCCGATCGCTGGACTACCAACTATTTATTAACCCTCTGCTTCTTCTTCTACTGGTGTTGTTCCTGTCCTTTTCACGTCTTCCTCTCTTCTTTTTCTTCTTTCTCGATCTTCCTGTACCTTCACGGGCATTTGCGTCCAGCAGGAACTTCTTTACACTGTCCTGTAGGGCAATAGAGGGTGAACTGGCGCAGTTGTCTACTTTTTCTTCTATGGCGAAGGCCTCAAGTATTTCTTGGGCGAGCCGGTCTTTGTGGTGAGTTAGGATGCTTACCATTTCGAGCTTGGCTTCGCACATGCATGCTCTACAATGAGCTGCTAAGTGTCCAGGTGCCGTCAGGTTTCTTAAGTTAGCTGCATATTCTCGTGCTTGGTCATTTATATAACGTCCCGTTTGTTGAATGTAGCTACGTCCACATGACAGTGGTATGTTGTATACGACTCCTTTGTCGCATGGAACGTGTTCTGTCTTGTGTTTGGTGCTACAGCTGCCTGTATTGTTAGCCTGGGCTAGGCTAACAATACAGGGATAGCCCAGGCCTGAGCTATTCCTCAAGCAAGGCTTGTACAGGTCCTCAGGAGTACCATCTAAAACCAAGGCCTCGCGGAGTTCCAAAACGAAGCAGGTACCTAGACATCTTCTTGGAGGTTTTAAGGTATTTTTTGTCCGCAACGGTAGTAACATACCAAAATCGGTTATATGTCCAGAAGAGTGGAGTGTACATTGGTTTATAAGTGGCCCCATATTTGTGCGACATCGTTCTCGTCACGTGTGGGGCAGCAGCAAGTTTTAAAAGACCCACGAGTTGCCGCTATTTTCAGGTATGTTGAAGATTTTCTTATTTTATGTACAACTGGAGTTGATGAAACAGCAGACGGATGCCTCAACACCACCCTCAGGCATTTCCAAAAAAGCTGCATGGGACTCACATTCACCTACGAGCCAGCCCTGTTGATAATTTCATACGGTTTCTTAATTTGGCCTTGAATTTCGAAAAGAACATTTGTGTTTGAGATATGAAGCGTGATCGGGGGAAAGTGTTCCTTCCTTTCGAATCTGAACATTCCAAAGTTGTTAAACAAGGGGTCGCCGCTGCAGCTGTTTCAGCCAGCCTCAGAAAGACTTGCCCCCATCAAAAGGAAAAAAGCTTTGAGACCCAAATGTCTAGGCTTCATGAGGCCGGATATCCGAAGCCCTTCCTGGCCTCCATTTGCGAAAACCATTTGCCGCAACATAAAAAAAACACTTGTCAACGCACTGACCTTGATACACCAAAGAAGATCTCACGTTCACCTTTTGCGGTGGTCCCATACATACATGGGGTAACTCATAGGTTAAAAAAAGATCGCAAGCAGACAAGGCGTCAATATCGTATGTTCGGCACCCAACGGGGCACACGCAATATGGAGGAAAGTTAATCTAGCCCAGCCTAATTAATACAGGCAGCTGTAGTACCAAACACAAGACAGAATACCTTCCATGCGACAAAGGAGTCGTATACAACATACCACTATCGTGTGGACGTGGCTACATTGCACAAACGGGACTTTGTATAAATGACCGAGTACAAGAACATGCAGCAAACTTAACAAACCTGACCGCGCCTGGACACTTAGCAGCTCATTATAGAGCATGTATGTGCGAGGCCCAGCTCGAAATGGTAAGCATCCCAGCTCAGCACAAAGACCGGTTCGCCCGAGAAATACTTGAGGCCTTAGCCATAGAAGAAAAATAAGACAACTGCGTCAGGTTACCCTTTTTTGCCCTACAGGAAAGTGAAAAGAAGTTCGTGCGAGACGCAAATGGCCGTGAAGGTACGGGAAGGTCAAGAAAGAAGAAAAAGAAAAAGAAGACGTGAGAAGGACAGCCACAACACAAGTAGAAGAAGCAGAGGGTTAAAAAATAGTTGGTAGTCCAGCGATCGGATGTCTTTTGTCCTTTCTTTCCTTACCCTTTTCTGTAAGTTCAGCTTTTTCCACGATTCAAGTATGTACAACCAACTAACTCAGCTCCTTCCCATTGCAAGTAACGTGCCTATGGACGCCAAATAACCGCGCTGTCAGAAGAATATTGATTTTACAAAACTGGCTTAATGGCGATCATGACTTGAGCCACTGGACGTTTACAGTGCCTCTTATATAAGTTAAACTAACCATGTCCGTTGTTTTCCACGAGATATCCAGTTCCGATGCTTCACTTCACAACATACAGAAACAACTAAAAAAACGCCAAGCGGCCTTTTTTTCATTTTTATAGTTTGTAGTAGATACATTATTATTAAAGATATATCATACATAGGGTGTCAAAAGTCACCAGGCTCAATCTAAAATGGACCACAAAATTCCACGCCTGCACGTAGCAATCTTAACTTTTTGTCGAATGTGTATTTGACAGGTTTTTTTTTTCTTGTAAAATTAATAAGCGCAGCTCCCCTACAGTAAAACATGTCTACAGCCTAAAAATTCTTAAGGGTCAACAGCGGACGGCGAATCAGACAACCAAGTCAAGTAGAGGCAACGTTACTAAAACACTCAGTTCGGAAACTGCCATGAGACTGCTCTGAAAGAGTGTCCCCGATCTGTTCTCGAGCGCCCTGCTAATGGCGAACGCAACGCCGCCATTTCTCTCGCAACGGCCACTCGAGGAACCGCACGTGACGTCTATTTCGGCTTTAATTGGCCATTTTGGCTCCGAAACAGAGACAGCGGAAGAGGTTACAGGGGTGCCAGCCCCGTCTCCCCAGCGGACGCGGCGCGTCTTACAACCGAAGTTAAAATGCACCTAGGTCGGGACGCGCTACCTGAAAGCACCGCTGAGGCATGGTTGTATAAAAACATTATTAATTGTGCCGCAAACCTTGCAAACTAAAGATTTTAAAAATATCACGCGCCCATCATTTTGTACTAAACTCCAATAAATTTTATACAGAAAGAGTCTTTTCCTTTTGTATGGCGACTTGGGACACCATATATGTGTATTTTATCAACACGTGGGACATTTGTTTCTGGAAGCGACCACCTTTATTCAAAAGTGTTTCGTTGAGACAGAATACCGAAACTACCCAAACGGCCAAAATCAAAGCAAGCACCGCCAGGCGGCACATAAGCAGCGCGAATGCGGAAGACGCCACGGACGCTTGGCCGTCTGCTTCGGCGGCAGTTTGAGGCTTTGGGGGTTACCGTGAATTACGCGCACAGAAATATTGTGTACCGACTGGGTTGCGTGTCAATGATTAAAATATAATAACCAATAGTACTCTGAAAGCCCCGAGCTAATCCCGATTGTCGATATCGAACTTTAATTACCCTGCTGTCGGTGCTGTTGGGGCAACATCACGGAGCCCCCACCGAGGGACGGACAGCTTCACTACACGAGAGGCTCATCCGAACACATAGGTGGCCCCACTGCGCGGCAGCCACCCGTACTATTTTCCCCCTCCTTTCCGCTGGCCTCTGCTCAGGGTCGACAGGCATTGTATAACTATATAGGAGGTACTGGCTTCACCCTCCTTGCTTCGGGATTCGTTCACACACTTTCCGATTGGGAAATGTACCACTTTCATTGGCTACGGAGCTACCATAAGACATTCATAACTTGCCCCGCCGCATTCCTTAAGCTGTGACTATATTTATCTCTTGATTCACACGGTTGACTTAACCATATTGATACGCAATGTTGCTATCAGTGCGCGGTCCTATGGCGCGAGCAAACGCCGCTCGGCAAGAAGTGCAAGCGACCGACAGCAAAGGAAACATCTATGTTATTTTGCTATCGTCATTTGCAGGGTACCTCCGGGCACGTATATTCCGTGGTGTCGTTTGCTTCGCCATTATGCAGCATGTTGAGACATGTTAAATTCGGCATGTAGGTATTGAGATATGCCAACCGAATTGGCTGAATAATATACAAAATTGATTTCATTACCATTCAAAATTCTGCCTAATTATTATTGTTCCATTCACTCATCCAGTTTAGTCACGAAATATTATTTTCGGTTCTTTTTAATAACAGTGTAATATTTTCGCTGACAAGCACGTGACTGGTTTGATGATGGACACGGAAAAATTACTTTAGCTCGATCCTGCTGAGAAGGACAGGGAAGCACAAAATCTGTTGTGAATAAACCCGTGACATGCAATGCTTGTGCGACGTCACGTGAAATCATGAGGTTTCGTGATTCTGACGTCACACGATGCCAGGTTTCTGTATGCCGTCGCGGTGTGACAAGACGTAATGGTGACACGTGAGTCACAGCGCACGTGACCTAATGACGTCACGCGACGTTATCGTGTCATAATGACGTCGTTTGACATTACGCTGATGTTATGATAAATTAATGATTAGAGTATATGAAGTCATGACGCCACCTCTACTGAAAAAACATGTATGATTTATAACGTTTCATAGAGGTTTATGCTAGCCACCGCTGTTCCCCGTACAGGTCACCCTTTATACATTATCCGTCATCCGTTACTCGGGTACAGGTCACCGTGTATCCTATACGGGCCGCCACCCCGGGTTAATTTGCCACCAGTAAGGGAATACAATTACAGCGGCGAAAAACCAAATATTCAGCTCCTTGTATCCTCCTACTTGCACAGGTGCCTCCATACAGGTGACCACTGTCGCGTACCGGTGGAGTATAACCACCAACCGGTGGGCTGTACCGGCAAGCCGGTATGTCATACTGGTATACCCACATATCATTTCAAAACTTTACCCTCGATTTCCTCTGCGGATATATTGCGTTCAATGTCCATTTGCATGGGATCTTGAGAATCCTAATATAAATAAGGTAAACAAAACTAACATACCACCGTCGTACGTAAGGAAGCAGCGATTGTAATTTCCAACAAAATCTGAAGATGCCCCGAAAACGATGCAATGTTAGTAATAGTTTCAGCCTTCCGGTGTTTCCGACGTAAACAATAATGATTCCATTTAGACGCACCTATACTCGTATTTCGGTTAAGCTAGATACCTCGGGAAGGTCTACGGGGCTGGGATATTTATCATTGTAGTTTGTTCAAGAACCTGGCTGGTGGCTATTTGCCCATTTTGGGCTGTACCATATCCTTGCATGGGACTTCCGAAAATAACCACGTTTCACCCATGTAGGAAAAACGAAAGGTTAATTCAAGGGAGCGGAATGACAAATTATCCGTATCATAGCCTCTGGAAATGGTATATGCAGATGATAATCTTAGAGTTCGTGAATACCTGCACAGAATAAATATATTTAGGTACGCTTCCCCAAACCGTGCATGAATACGCAAACCTTTCAGGTTGAACTTGCATACCTGCCCCTCCCTCTTCGTTTCTATCACCATTCCAAAGCTAAGTATTCAGTTAGTCATTGCATTAACGGATTGACCCTTGTTAATATTTGTGTGCTTGCATGTTTTTTTTTTGTTATCTTATTTTGCAAATCCGCTGTTATGATGCCTATTTCATTTTCACCTCCCCCCCCCCCCCCCGAAATCTCCCATTTTGCTGGGGCCCCCTTCCCCCCCCCCCCCCCCTCATGCAGTATTTTGTCATGTTCGTCCCCCCAACACAAAATCCCAGCTACGTGGCTGCTGTGTACTTTGTATTTTGTTCAAATTTTTAGTATGGTCTCCTCCCCCTCCCCCCCTGCAATAACTCCGTAGTAAGTGCAATCTATGTAAACGTATAAATAAATAAATAAATGTTGTGTGTTGCGTGGCATTGATCTGAAGTTTCCTTTATGTTTCTGCCGTCCTCTGGAAAACTCAACTCGGGTAAATTTACCGTGTCTAACCTGCATCAGCTAGGTTCGACTCCTGCGTTTTTAATGACGTTTTCGTTCATTTTCATTTGTCCAGATTTTATTTTTTTTTTCGTGTTTTTTTTTATTTTTTTTTTTGGGGGGGGGGGAGAGGAGGATTTTCTAGTGACGTGATTTTAGGACGACTTCTGTACGGGTGTCCATTATCGTTTACGACGGAGTTGTTGAACTTTCGAGGGGTTGGCGGTTAGTTGAAGACAGCAACGTCAGAGGGCGTTTTGTTCAATTAAAGGATGTGTTCGGGAGATAAGCTGCCATCCGTGTCAAAACAAATACTTAAAATATAAAGTTCGAAGTTGTGGCCTTTTGGCTTTTTTTGGATAACAGAATATATCTAATTTGGCTATTTTGGGGCTATATATCTCGAAATTTCAAGAATTAGTCTTCAAATACCTGGCAACCTCGGGAATGCGTTCCTCCGTTTGGAGACTACTACACGTAGCTGAGTGCAAGCGACATAAGGTAAGTTCGTTTTATTATTTTTGATTTAATAGGTTTCTAAAAATATAAGCATACAACAATTTTACTTGTTGTTCATAACCACGTTTAATAAAAAACGATTTTTTTTTTGCATTTGAGGTCAATTATTAGTTGTTGACCGGTCTGATCTCCCGACCGGGTGGGGGTTATCAAACAGAAATACACGTGTGTCAAAATTTATGCGAAATATGTCAATACCCTTGTCCGTAGCCGTGACTTCATGAGGGGCTCTAGAAATCTAATAATATTGTCTCATTAAAGTGTAGAAGTTTAGCAACTCTTCCAAACTTTAACCAAAAATCATCAAAACTTTATTATCTTAGGCGCTTCGAACAAATAGAATTTGCGCTAACGCAGCATGATACAGTGCGTTCAGTAGAATTTTAAACTTGATAAACAACTGGGTGAGAATACCTATATATACATTTTTGCGTGCTGCTCTTGTCTTATACATTCATTGAGAAATAATAAAAGGCAATGTTCAATATACATTTTGTTTTTATTTTCGCTGCCCATTTTATGGTTGATAGGCTCCTTTCTTCTTTTTTGAAGTCTCGGGCACGGATTACTTTTTTAAGCAGTTTCTCTGACAGCTTGCGTGCCACCTACTGAACTGACGAACCCGTTTAAGTGTAAGCACTTGTGTGCTTAAATGGGCACCTCTATGCCCACGCCTACCGCACTCATATGCAAACAAATATTGCGTGCATAAATGTCCTGTATGGGCACGTGTTCCGTATAAACACAGAAAAAACACTATTGATACAGGCCCTCTATGAATAGGTGCCCGGTACGCATAGAGGGAAACCAGTTTAGATGCAGGTTCGGTACGCCCATAACTTGATGTGAATTAAACTAGCCGACCTGTATAAATACAGGTCGGCTAGTTTCTTATGATGGTCTTCTCATACTATTCCGCTAGTGAAACATGTTGTGTTAAAACAAAAAAAAAATACTATCTGCTAGAAATACTAATCATTGCCCGTGCCTTCGTTTCCAAATAAACTTCAATTACAAAAATGCACGCGCTAAATTATTATGTAGGAATCGCGCCGCACGCTTCACAGCACTGACTGAGGGATCTCTTGTAAGGCAAAAGATAAGGTAGAGGCGAATTCGCTGGGTAGATCTGTAGTTTTAATCATTTTCATGGTTTATTTTCTTCTGCGGTGCAGGGCGCAATCGAATAGAGGTAATTTGGTAATGTCAACCTTCCAGTAGCATCGCAGGGCTATAGTACATCTGAGCTTGCTCTGAAGGCAACCGTTTACGGCATTCTTTTAATAATACAAGCTTACCTGTAGCACAGACATGATAAGAGCAGCGCCCCAAAGACAACAAAAAAATGGTGGATTGGAAATGGGGGGGTACCCACAGAGCCCAGCGATCTATCCTGAAACCATTGAACGTCCCTAACGAGTGCAACATTACGTCCAAGCAGTAGTATTAAAAGCAGAAAAAGACCTATCGCGAACCAATTTTTTGATTGCCGGGCGCTCTCAAATCTCTTTACCTCGCTACATTAGACATTTACGATCCTCGCTCCCAGGCTTCTTTCAGAGACGCAACCCTCGGCACGCGAGCGGCCGTTTGATGGTGCCAGTACCTGCGCGTCAATTATATCCAGTCGCTGAGTCTCATTTTCCGAACGGCACCCATGCTGGCTTCTCTTTGCACTCGACATTTTAGTAGCAGCCACTCAAGTCATACATTAAGGCAGAATAGCATTCAAGTACGCTCATTAATGTATCCTCCAAAATGATCGGGCTCACTGAGGAAGATTTAAGCGAATGTGGGTTAATGAAACCTTTGTGGCAATTCGGCGCTGCACGACTTTTCATAAAAAGACTTCGAAAATACACTTCAGAACGAGGAGTACGTGTAGTAGTTTTTTTGTTTTTTTTCCGTGAACATGGTCTCTAGTTTCATTCTACTTGCGCTGGATATAAACCACTGGCAAACTGATAATGGTTGCGAGGTGCTTAAGTTGTGCCGCCTCCACCGCGAGCTATCTACCTTTGACAAAGCTTCGGCGTCCCGAGCTCCTGGAGTGCCCGCGCAGCGAAAGCACGGCCATAGCATCCTATGTACTGAAAAAGCCTCGCAGATCGACACGAGAAGCTGCCATCCAAGTGGAAACGTTAGAGCGGCAGACAGCAGATGAGAGGAGAGCCACATGACTGGCGCTCCGCTGTGGCGAGACGCCGAAACACACTCCGCCCGAGCGAACAAGTGTGTTTTGGGTCCTCGCCGCTTGAAAAGCTGTGCACTGATGTCAAGGTTCCCAGAGGAATGGCTCTTTGATGCTTTGTGATACCACAACCTGGCGCTGCAAATCTGCGACCGATCACTCTATAGCTCCGTCGTCGAACTACCAGGCTTTGTGAGTATAGATGAGGCTATGGCAAGCGCAAGGCATGGGATGCGTGCTGGAGTCCTGGCGCTCGAAATACGTGCCCTGTTGTTCTCATTCTGCCAGTGACTACACTGTATTTTACGACTTTGCTTTCCACGGCTTCGCATTTGGTTGTTGCCCGAGGACCCTAACAGCCCATCCGAGGAAACTGGATTCTTTTTATTAAGAATGCATCGTTTGCAAATATTTCTCGTAATAAAGTTACTGATCTCTTGAGATACGTGGTGTCTGCCTTGTCTACCGTCTTTCCTTTTTTCGCACCTCTCTCGCTAAGACTGGACGCACAAAATGAATCCCTTGCCCGGCTAAAAGCTATTCGACAATTTTGTTATCTTCGTTGCTTCTCGTGTTTATTTTCTTTATTTTTCGCTCTTTCTTTCTACATGTGAGTTAAGGAGTTAATGGCCACAGAAGGCAAGAAGAGTTCTCACTTCCTCTTTCAAAATAATAAGGAAATTCACTTTACTGCCAAACCGGATCGAATTCGGATTCCATCCTACCCACTTTACAAAATCGTCAATAAGAAGGTCACGCGGATCGTTCCTCATTTCTATTTCTGTTACGGTTCATTCAAACCCTTCGTGTTGCGTATTTAACATGGCACTCATTTACGTTTCCTTTTATTTGTGGTTCTCTTATTTTGGTTATCACTTACCGGCTGGGAAAACAAAAACCTTTATTATAAACGTTTGGATGGAGATGTGGAACAGGCTTCGTCAGATACATGGTACTGAGTGAGGCTACAACAAGCCTCGACAGTATATTTAGCGAAAGCAAAACTCTGCTGATTAAAATTTTAAATTGAGCCGACCCGTCTCTTAAAAACACACAGGATAATGAAATCTTTCAGCCGGAAGGTGAAGTTTTGTGGCTATCGATATTTGCATAAGCCTCTAATTATGTCGCTTTTTATACTAATTTTTTTTTGCTCGATACAAAATTTTATACATAAATATACGCAAGAAAATAGGCGCTTAAATTAAATTTCGGCAAGGAGTTTTCAGCTCATTGAGAACTAGTTTTGTTTTTTTCTTTCATAAAAATTAGATGCAGCAACGCTTGGCTATTAACACCTAGCATATAAAATACTGGGAAACGTTCGTGCAAAAAATAATCCTGTGTAAAGTTATTTCTCAAGATTGTTAGACTTCCTTCTTTTTGAAATCGCTCTTCATTTTTGCAAATATGAAGCACACAATTTTGAGGGAAAGATAGAAAAAACACAGCAAAATAGTGCTTTCCCTTTATAGACGAACCTGCCACTTACAGTAAACCTCCCAGAATGGTAATAGACAGAACGCGGAGTAGGGCAGCTATTCCGTAACTTGAATGTAGCACGTCTCCAGTAAATATAAAACCCAGGATTTGTTTATAACAAGCACATAAATATAAAACTAGAATGCAGGTGTATTTCTATTTATGAATCAAGCCGTCGTATGCAGAATTGTATTTAATAGGAAACTCAGCGGACGCTAACTCCAGTCTAAGCCTTTCAGTCAAACGGCGTCTTGTCTGGCGTACCCAAGTCCTACTTTTGAGCATTTCTTGTTTTGTTTCTTAAGCTTTTGCAAGGCGTCTCGAACTGTCTCATATAGGTCTCTCTTTTGCGTTTTTTTTTGTATCTGTTTTTTTTTTTTCACACTTGCGTTGAATAGCCGGCAGATCTCAAGACGCATGTGTCTGACAGCTTGCCGCCGTCAATGTTATTAAAGTTCAATGTGGCACGCTTCACTACGAATTCGGAACTGGGCTGCAGTAAAAGTGCCAGACTGAATAAATGATTAAAAAACAACTTAGAGGAGACAGAAAGCATAAATCTCAGCATTTTTTCTGATGTGGGTTAAGCACAGGATACCGCACCCAACAAAAGTATTTGAAGCTGGTTGTAGAATAATTGATCATAATAGAAAGGTGGAAAAGAGCTAGACAAAAATAACGATAGTAATCCCCGGAGAAGGAAAAGAAGAGGAAAATTTACAAATCTCCAAACACAACTAGGTGACTTGTGCGTGATTGAAAAGTATTTACGCCTGGTCCTGGTATTGAACCAGGGTCCTCTTCATCTCCAGTGCAGCGCTCTTACCAGCTGAGTAAACCAGCAGTTGGACGTCCCTAGAGAAAACGGTTTTAACAGCTTCCACCTGTCTAACACCAACAAGAATGGACAGCCTACATCTTTTTTAAAGTTTTGATAATTTTGCAAAGGCGCAAGCGAGCTGGGAAAGAATGGCAAAATTAAGCCCCGGAGAAAAATAGCAAGGGGACGAAGGACAGACAAAAACCTACAAGCCCAAAAACGTGATTGGTGCGCGACTGAAGTAATCCACCTGGTCCCGGTATCCAACGAGAGATCTCTCCATTTACAGTGGAGCGCTCTACTCACTGAGCTAACCAGGAGTTAGACGTCAGTATCTAGAGCAAACGGGTTTTAACAGCTGCCACCAGTCTAACACTAACAAGGATGAATCCTCAAACACACCTAGCTGTGTTTGGAGATTTGTGCTTTTCTTTTATCCCCCTTGTTCCCTCCCTCCAGGGATTATTATCGTTGTAGAAGAAAGTAAAATATTTAAATAATTAATAAAATTATAATTTCAAAAACCAATATTTTGCAATGAATACTTAAATGAACCTTCCAAGTAAAGAAAAATATATCAGCAAATATACTTTATATAGCTTCCACTCACAGGTCTTCACTTGTCTTTACATTATTTACTTTTTACTTAAGGCAAGCAATATTTAGGGAAAAAGAGACCTATATTATGGTAATGAGCGAAAGGTATGCTCCTGAGAGAAAAACAAATCGGCAAGCTCGTCTCTCTTTTTATATGGCCGCGCTCGCAGCTGGCCAGGGAGGCAGCGCGCCTGTGGCGTAACGGCTATCATGCCTGCCTGCCACGCGAAAAGCCGGGGTTCGATTCCTGGGACCGACGTATCTTTTGTTATTCCTGCAATTTAGTTTTCTGAATCGAAAATCCTGTTGCGCGTTCAAGGTCCGAACGTTCTACGCGTCGAACACTCTACGCCGATTATTCCAGAAGCTCACGCATGTACTTACATAAGGGGCTCCGCGTGGGAAGCGGAGTCAGTTTCTCCCGCGCGTTTGACTCTGCTATCACGCCGACTTCGACTCCCGCGACGCTCTGGTTTCATCCGTTCCTTTTTTCTTTATTTTTGGGCACAAGTTTTCCCCATTCAACGTTTAGTTTCTTTAGTTTTTATCGCCTCATCAATTGTCATTCGTGACAATATAGTCCAGGAGAGAAAAAGACCAGCAAACGTAAAACTGGGGATATATGTCTAATAGGCGAACTTCTGCCAGAAGCCATAGAAAGATGAATCGTCGAGAAAGCAGTAGCGAATGCCGCGGCGTCGGCGTGACAGCTGGATAGCGTGAGTGTGCCAAAGTGAGTCGGCGATGCCACGCTGGGTTTCTTATCATCTACAGTCGGTGTTTCCAACATTCGGCTTAGATTGTTCGAGCCTTGATTACTCGGGAAACTGACTCCGCATGGTGATTTTGGTCCCCTTACTTATTATTCTCGGTATCTAGTACATTCGGGATAAAAGTAAACGCAAATCTCCTACAAGTATGGAGTAGCTTTCCGGCCATGCGCGCGTTAATAATGCGTTCGTGATTACCAGTAGCCACTAAGAGACATATGATTTGAACCTCTCGCCCGCCAGTTAAACGTGACATGAAAGGTAACTACAGCGAGAGAGAATGTCTGCCTCTGAATTCACAGACGCACACACTCGCGTATTTACCGGCCCCGACAGGGCGAGGCAGGTAGGGGCACAGAGGGATAACGAGTTGTATGTCTAAGAATTATCTTGCATCATTTTAGAGCGCGTTCATATTCGTTCTTGAACATTTCATGGGAACATTTCCTGACTGACTGCGGCTACCAGCGCACGCTGGTCGGGGAAATGTGATCTAGAACGTGAAGAGAGCGATTTTTTGTAAAAACCTGACTAATCTACATCCACCTTGTCTTACACGAGCCTTATGCTTTTTTTATGGAATTATACCGCCCGCCTTACGCATTTTGAAAACAACAAAACTTCAAATTCAGATATAAATACTTTATTTGATTTTGGAGGGGAGAACTGCAGAGAAAAATACTCTATGTTGCTTCACCGGCCTCTGCCCCCCCCCCCCCCCCCCCCTTAAGCAGCAGAGGACATACTCACATATACACACAATATCTCTAACATTGCTAATATAATTACAAACAAGCAAAATATCAGTATCAAAGATAGCAAAGGAAAAATAAGCTAAATCATGCAATCGCTTTATGGTCCTACAATGCGGAGACCTAATTAGGAGAACCCGAATCAAAAGCAGAACGTGCCTCTTTCCGAGTCCAACTCGAAATCTTCGTGTTCAACTCACTTCACCAATTTATAAAACACGGTAGTACAGATATCATCCTTTCATTGCCATAATTAGTCCGGGAATGCGGTACTTACGACATATCCGTACAATCGATATTGCACGTCCTTTAATTGAACTCAATGTGGGGTATTGATAGAGTTAAATGGTCATGACATAACGACTTTTTATATGAGAGGGCAAGTTTGTAATTATAGTAATTGGTGACTTACACATTATTGCATTTTTCGAACAATGGGTTCATTAGCTATTCCGGCTAGAATTGCATGTTACACTAATCACTCATTTTTGAAGAATATGCACTTGTTTCATATTTCTGAAAGTAGTATTTCCTCATTTAAGGAACACCAGTTATAATGATAATAAAATAAATCTTTAAATGAGTATTATAGCGGAGCTGGGTAAAATGTGACGATATCTGTACATTGTACCCGCAGCCTTCGAGTGTTTCCTGCAGGTACGTTTGACCATTTCGTTCCGAACCATGTTTTGATTATAAATTGCCCCTGGCACTTTCATGCTCTCAACGTGGCCTCGGAAGTTCTTAAAATCAGCCCGAGTTCAAACGCCACGGTTTTCTACATCATTGGCGGAGTCGTTTTTTTTTATTTTATTGTTTTTTATCATTGGTGTAGCTGACCATTCACAATTTGACCAAAACCACAAAGCAAATGACCACGGTGGCGACTTCTACACCAAGCCGACGACTAACAACTGTGCTACACGCTTTCCAGAGACGAAATAAAAACTCGCCCGATCCAGTGGGGCAGTTCATAAATGGTTCGGTGATTCGTCACGACCTTAAGTTGTACGAGGTGCCTCAAGTATTTAATGTTTATATTTATGGACAATATTTGCTTGTGCGATTGGTTTTTTTATGCATTATTATCTTCTAAGGCCCCATTCCCAATACTCGAGGATAGTTCATGAAATTAAAAAAAAAACCACCACGTCCAACGTTTTTTTGTTTTTGGTAGTGAGAAAGTAAACACTATCTAGAAACAATGTACGTATCAACGAAATAGCTTATTGACATAGTGACTAAAACATTATCGAAGAAAAATGTACGTATATACGTAAGAGCTTGTTAATTTGACTTACATATAAAATTACAAATAAATCAGCTAAATATTACGTTTTAATTTTTATTTCTCTCCGTGGTTTATTCGCGGCCGTCAACTTGGATAATATAAGTGCTGCTTCGTTATTTCCTAAACTTGAAGAGACAAGGCAGTGTTATGAAAACTATGGAGCCATCTCGCTCAACTGCTAAAAGTCCAAACATATGTTTAGCTCGAAATATAAAGTCCGGCATGTGGCATTGAGCATGGCGCTTCACGTGCTCACCTCATTTTTGCTCTATGGTCAGCGGGACTTTCAATTCGCTTAACTTGCCTATTCTTTACCCAGGAACGTTGAAATGAAGTATTCAAAAACCAATGTGTAAAGAAAACAGCGCGAATATACACTACATTTTATCTCTTTTCTTGCGTTTCGCATGAACCTGCCAAATGTATAATGCTTTAAATATAATGCGCGAAACATTACGCTATTATTAGGCGAATCCTCAACAAACACGAGTGTATAATGGTTACAAAAGTATGAGTAGTTTTGTTCGGTCAAACAATACACTGATTATTCCTTTGAAAAATACCCCTGGCACACATTCGCACATTGATTTGAATCGCAACAAATATACCCAAAAAGGTTAAGCTTATATGTTCGTGTTTTGTTTTGTTTGTGTGAATGTGTGTTTTTGAGCCATAAAATGTTTTTTTCCCGAGGAGGCACAATATTCATCATCCGGAGTTCTTGTTTATTAGTATCTGGGAAAGAATTCTATGAACCAAAGTGTTTTAGGGGTCCTGTCAAATAGACATCGCAAATTCTTCTTTTTTTGTGTGTTATTCAATCGGGTTTATTTTTCAAGCAATGACGAGGTGAGAATTTGTAAGAATTCAGCTGCGCGTACATGCGCATAAAATCAAGGTCGACTTTTATTCTATATCGAATGGGGTGTTACGCACATACCACATGAGTACCTGCTTAACACTACTCGTAGAATATTTTTCGTTGCATCGCTGCCACATATCTACCCGGCGCGATTCGCACAAAGTGATCGAAGACTTTACATGAAATATTATATGTCTTTCACGGAAGCACTTCTCCAGTAAGAAAGGCATACCATTATATTTTTTTTTCAGGGCGCACGGCGCAGAAACGATGTTGAAATTCGCGTCAGGGTTTGCAAAGTGATCCGCTGCAACATTCGAAATCTTGAAATACGAGCCGCCAAGACAAAGGATCTGCTGCGATTTTTTTGGATCGGAATTTCGACTGCGGGGTTAGGTTTCTGAGACCCTCAAACTTTGTTTTGTTACTTTGTAATGTCAACGCGAGAACTAAGACATCTTTGTAGATTTACACCGAAGTGACTTTATCAAACGTCATGTAACTTCCCGAGATATTAGTCAACTACTCAAATAACAATAGCTTCCCTCACATGTTGTGTAAAGGAGTATCATATCTGTAATTAAGTCCATGTCCCAAACACATCCTTTTGGCGGTCTGTTTTCTCATCTAATTGGGCCTTGATGATTGTAGTAAAAGGCACGCACAGTTTGTCTGTTACCATACGTCGTCTGCTCAGCGGAAATGACTAGCACGTAGCCCGCGGATTTGCACTCTTGCTCTTGTGATAAGAGAAAGGTGGTCGGTGTAACATTCTAAAATAAAGGGCACTCTTCGCTTGGCTGGGTTCAATGTATAGACGTCTCGGTAACGTTGGTCCTTCCTGAAACGCCATATGGTGTCAGGATTGAGATGCCATTTGTGCCTCCGCCGTCGTCCGCCCACCCTCACCTTGGCTGCCGAAAAGGGGCAGCCTGGCCTGCCTGGCGACGAATAAAGCTTTTAGTCCCAACCGGGACTTCTCTGGTTGCAGGACTTCGGCGATTCCAGGTTCGCCTCTGGACTGAACGAGTGAGCAGAAGAAGGTAGAGGCCGGATTCTGCTCTATCAATGAAAAAACAAGCGCGCAAGCTTTATCAGACCTTCAATCTGTCTCAAAAAGCAAAATAAAAGTACACCCTTGTAAAAAAGTATGAAGACCACTTCGTCGCAGATCGAAACTTGGTGTATGAAAGCGCATGCTTGTACTGCTCCTACCAGCAGTCCAGGGAGACGATAGACCAGTTCGTCACAGCATTGCACAGGTTGGCGAACTGGTGCGACTGCGGGGACGTGAAGGGACGCATAGCTCGTGACCGCTTCGTGTTGGGTCTGCGAGACGCGGAGTTATCCGAGACTCTGCAGATGGACGCCACGTTGACACTGCAGCAAGCGCTCTTGCGTAGGCAAGTCTGAAGGAGATGCAATAATGGCAGCAGTAGGAGTTTTACTGCAGTTCTGCAGAACAGTTCGAGACCGCACCATCGAGCGCAAAGGTGGACGCTGTTTGCCGAGAGCCGCAACTACGGGGCGTCGACTGTAAAACAGTAAACGCGGTTAACACATAAGCAAGAATGCTGCAGCATGTTCATCGTGTTGAAGATGTCCGCTTACCCGGTCGTTGTGCCCAGCAAGAGGGGCAGCGAGCCGCAAGTGCCGAGGACATTTCGCAGCCATCTGTTCATCCAAGCAAGCAACTCCCTCCAACGTAACCGGAAAACAATCCGGAAACTCGAACTGCTAAGCGCATGAAGTTTGGCGGTACCTTTGTATGCACTATCGCTAAAGCTCGCATGGTATACAAGTGTCAATAAATGATAGAGTCTTATATGCCAAAGTAGACTCTAGAGCCAACATATCAGTGGATTAAGCGTCATTCCCAGGCTTTCCGAAACACCTAGAGCATGTTGATGTCATCATAAAAGGGCCGGGCAATGACGAACGGTAAGTGTGGGGAACGTTTGTTGCCACCATTAAGTGGAAGCGTAACCCACCCTCAGTCGACAGCAACAGTAGCGCATTCGACGCGTCATCTAAAAGTGTGTTTCGCCTTTTCTGGGTGGGTCCGAAAATTGGCGCCAAAATATCTACGTAAGCGCAGTGACTTTCCTAGTCATCATCGGCCAGAGGATCGTCTCTGGTGGAGAACAACCACCAGGCCACGTGAGATTAATATCATGACCAGCGCCTACATAAGAAGCTACAACGCGATCATCAAGCCTCACTCGGCAGCTGCGGCAGCCCATTCGCCGCGTAATCTAAAAGTGTGTTTCGGCTTTTCAAGGTGAGTAATATTTCATAACATTTATCACCTTTATGTTTGCTCTGTGTTGCTGCTGCATATGCAGAGTGTTTTTTTTATCATATATATTTGTGATTTCCTACGCTGAATGTATGGCCAAAAAAGAAATATCAAAATCGTAAAGGCTCAAAAATATTTGAAAGGGGAAATGAGAACGGGCATCACGAGCACTCAAACCTGGTGTGGACGGCTGCACAAGTGCCACAGACGACTTTAGAACGACACTTGAAAATATCAAACAGCTAACCAAAGACGTTAGCAATCTCCGAGAAGTTTGTGATGAACTTGTAATGAAAACAAGTGTCTACAGGAACAGATCCACAAAAAGCAAAGCGATGACTGTACACCCAGCGTACAGTCGCACGAATAAAGTGCAATTAAAGTGCATCCCAAAGGGAAACGGCACACATTTCATTGAGATCGCTGGAAGCCTTGCAGCCCTCGTGAAAGTTCTGTTCGCAGATTCGGGCATCGAGATCTGTCATTCTGTTCTTGCTCGTAGAAACGAAAGTGGAACCGTGATCGTTCGTTTCCTTCACGAAACAAAACGCCACAGATTTCTTGCGGTGTCCTGCAAGACAATGTTAACCACCAGAATGATTGGGCTATCGAACCCTGAAATCAGGCCGATTTTCCTAAAAGAGCACTTATCTTAAAGGGTAACTGCAAAAAAAAAAAAAAAAAGTTTTTTTTTTAAATAGTGTAATTGGGACAAACATGTCAAAAAACAATTTTTCCGCGAGAAAAAACATTTTTTACAGCAATATTTATTGCGTGAGACTCATTTTAGTTTGCGGCTATTTCGTCCGTTTTAAATCGCGCGCCACGAAGTTGTGATTACGCGACGTCAATCTCAATAGGTTCTCAATTGCTAAAGAGTTTGATTGACAGCTTAGATATTGGTTGTTAAACGTTTGTAATATGTTGCAATTTCCTTTTGAGCAGCATATTTTTGCGTTTAAAGAATAACCCATGTGATGAGAGTTATTATTCTTTACAAAAGGTGTACAAGACGGGCACTTCCGTTTGGATTCATACAAACAAAAGCTTCGCCATTCTTTCATGGCCGCCCAAGTCTCTGCTTCCGCCTGTCTCGCCTACCTCGACTAATCGTTTCGCCGAAGTGATCCGTGTTTCGTGCTGACCCAGGTGCTTCAGTGAAACTTCTTGAAGTGAAGTAGTGTGTGTTTAGCAGCTGTTGCAGGTGTTAGTGATAGAAAGCGACTCGGGGTTTTGGCTTTCATAGCGCGGTTCTTTCGTTTTCCTCTTTGCTTGCTTGGCGTGCTTTTTTTGTGTTTGTTTTGCTTGTTTGCGCGTGCAAATGCTGACTTTTCGGAGATGTCAGATGCGTGATCCTGACAGTGAGCCTTCCAGCAGCCATGTCGCCCCGAAAGGAATGCTATTTGGCTGGAGGCAATAGGGCGTTCGCGTAGCGACATACGTGTCCAGTTACGTTCTCGTTATATCGCTCCGGAGGCCATCGAGATTCGCACCGGGTGCACCTAACGTCCACAACTAGACACACAAAATTAAAAAAAAACATCATGTTCACTACGTAAAAAGTGGTCTCGGTTCATGCATCTCTAGACAGGTACGAAATCTTGCCCAAATTTATTCACACCGCACGACGAGCGCAACACGTCGCTGTGCAAACGCAGTCCAACAACACGAAGCATAAAAACAACAGATTTAGGAGAACAATTCGGCGTCCATTGTTCAATTAAAACGACGTAATTTATTTGAAAACGCCCGCAGCTTTTTACTCACGGTATGCGTCCGGAATCTTCCACATTTTGAAACAGAACGAAGGAAGATTTGTAAAACATATAAAATAGCGCAACAGAAAACAAGGACAAGAAGTAAACAGGACAGGCGCTACTTTTACTTTTAAAAACGCTCGCTGCGTCCTGCCGGGCCAGTTTTACTGGATCAGCTGACGACAACGGGACTAGACTCGTTGTACCTCAACCCCGCATAACACACATAGCACCGCATTACACATACCACGAACGTTTCAGCTCTGTCGCATCGCCGTGTTGCACCAAACAGAACGAGATCGCCGAAACCAACGCAGCGCTGTCGTGAACCTTGGCTTGTGGTTGCGCACTCGTGGATTCTGTGACTCCCTTCGCTTTCAAAGCACACACGACAATTACGAACGATACTTTCCGTCTTCCGGGAACATCACAGGGGCACTTCTCCGGTCACGTCTTCGCTACATGTGCTCGCAAACCGCGTCAAACCAAAACACTACCGCGTCTGGCGTAGTTGCCAGATTTCGCCGGAAGTCGAGACGCTGCGTCGTTCAACTCCGCAACGCAAGGAGATTGAGGGGCGGAGCGTACTCCTCTTCCGCGCGGGTCGAAAGAGCGGGAGTTTCAAATGTGGAGAAGTTCTGACTCTACTAAATGACGTCCTGTGGCGTAAATATTGATAAAAAAAAATAATTTTTTTTTCGCGGAACATTTGTTTTGTGACATGCTTGTCCCAATTAGGCTGTTAAAATTTTTTTTTGTTTTTTTAAGGAAAAAGAAAACTTGAAGGAAAAAAAAACTGCTGGGCGCAGTTAACCCAAGGAAAAGAAAAAAAATCTAAAAGCACGTCTGGACAAAGAACGGCAAGGTGCTGGCAAGGCAGGCGGATGAATCGGAGGTATTGTTTATTGCCTGCAAACAAGGTATCTCAAATATAAACTAATCTGTAACGAGTGATGATGGTGAAGGAGGGGGAGGGATCGCTGATACGTGACGTTATTTGATGTTGCTGCGTTTAGTGATTTTAGTTGCAAAATGACTAACAAATGTTTATTTCTTTATTTGAATGCTAGACGTTTACGCAATAAAGTTCATGAAGTTAAGTGTTTGTTAATACCTTTGAAATTAAATTTTATGTTTTAGCATTTTCAGAAACTTGGTGTCGTAACAGTGGTGTTTCAATGGATGGGCATTGCTGTGATTGCGTAAATCGACAAACGAAAACTAATGGTGGTGTTGCATTAAAAATAAAAAAATATTGATTTTTTTATTTAATCACAGTGTTATCTGTATCAAACCCCAATAATGAATGTATCACTACAAACTTTTTAGGCATTCTTATTCTTTTATGTCGCCCTCCTGATGAAAATAGATGCACATTTTTATTATTCGTTGGTTCGGTTTTACAACACGCAAGCACCCTTAATCCCAAAGTTATCCTCGCTGGCGACATAAACATTGACCTGCTTGAAAGAAATACACAGTTCATAAAATTCCTAATTCTAATAGTCTTTTATACGCAACTATAGAATTCCCATTCCCACCCGTGTAACATACATTTCATCTGAATTATCATATCCAAGCGTAAGAACCTTTCACTCGGACGTTATACTATCTGGAGTAATAACCGCGGGAACAAGTAATCATGGGCCCACGTTTTGTATTTGTCCTAAGGTAAATAAGGGTAATAATAAACCGGTTTTACGAATCTAGTGTTACATATCAGAGAAAGTGGTGAGTACAATTTATGCCTCATTGCTGAAACACACCTCGGAAAATGTATTGTATGAAGAGAACCCCGAAATATCTTATGACGTATTTCTGAAAAACCCTAAAGCACTATTATCAGGCATAATTTTCCTTGCGATTAAAAGAGTAAATACAAAAATTGTAAAGCCCTGGATCGCACATGATCTTTTCCGTAGGATAGGAAGAAAAAAAAATATTGTTAATTTGCTCGAACTCGAGACACTATTATTTTTTTTTTGTAATTTAAAAAAAATAGATACAAATCGCTTGAACTCGAATATTCGAAGATCAAAAGAGAGTTCACTTCAGCGCAAGGTCACAAGCATAAGGAATTACCGAAAAATGATATGGTCGTCGGTTAATGAGGTTATTACATTTGAGCCTCGGCATGACTACCTCCCCGATTTAAAAATAGATGGTGAAAATCAGGTCCTCAACTAGCGACAAGATTTAATTCACGTTTTCTAGTGGCTGGCGAATTACCTTCTACATGTAAGCTTGGTGATCATAGAAGTTTGCTAAGAAATACCCTTCCAAGTTTAATCGCTCGATATCTTGTCACTCAAGGCAAAAATAATGCTGATAATGACTCTAAAAAATATTACAGACTGTATTTTCGAGGACCTTAAAGTAGTGTCCATTAAATTTGTATCTTAAATTTTTTCACACCCCTTATCCCGTGTGTGCAATTCTATCATTTAAAGTGTTTTATTTTATAATCAACTATATAGCGAAAGTTTCAACAATCAGTAAAAGCGGCTCCAAACATGACTAGGTAAATACAGGCCCATATCAGTGTTGCATTTGCTCTTGAAATAATTGAAAACATAATTAACGAACGCTTCCAGAACATTTTTTGCAAATACTATGTCATTTTAAACAACAATATAACTTTCGGAGGGGTAAAACAACTCAGCACTTTTCAGTATTAAAGATGAAATAATACTTAACATATAAAATCAACTCTTCACAATTGGTTTGTTCTTAAATTTCTATAAAGCCTTTTACTCTATAAAACAGAACATTCTTCTTCCAAAGCTCGAGGTATCTGGCATACGAGGAACCGTTAACAAACTTATAACTAATTGCTTTGCATCTCGTACATGGTATACGCCTACCCAAAAATATTATATGTATAAGAAATTGCTTTGTCGAATAAACGCATAGGATCAATTACGATCTTATAAGAACATACAAGAACCGTATCAGAACATATAAGAAGAATATGCGATTATATAAGAAGATATAAGAAACTTATTATCAGTTTCCTATTGCTTCTTATATAACAATATATGTTTTTATGTTCATGTATGCTCTTATAATATCTTATTTAATCATATGCGTTTATTGGAACAAAACATTTCTTATACTTACTAGATTTTGTACAAGGTACGGTCTATAATAACGCAAATTCACCTCTAAAATTAATACCATATGGCGTTACACAAGGCTCTATATAGGGAACCTTGCTGTTACTGATTTATATTAATGATATACCTAATGTACAACTTACCGAAGGCAATATTATTCGCTGATAAGATAAATGACGTTTTTTTTTCTCGAACCAGTCATAGGGAGGTTTAGTATACAGTCAACCAATATTTATTCCAGCTTTCATCCTGGCTAATTGCAAAAGGTTTGTAGCTAAAGACAAAACAAAAAAAAGACTAAATATAGAACCTTTTCCCAGGTGAACGGGTCCCTCATTACAAGCATTAAACTTTAATGCAAAAATACTAAAGCGGAATGCTTAGGGGATATAATATTTACTGGAGTCTAGTTTATTAACTACGTGAATAGACTAACCTTGTAAACATTATAAGAATCGAAATCTTGAAATCCGTTAGCTTGATTTCTTTTAATAAATATCCTCTACGGGAATGCCTAAACTAGTACCAGACATAATATGCATTAATATATAGCAACACCTACTAGAGCTTCCGTTTCTGGGGTCAAATGACGAAAACACATATCACAAATCTATACGTGCTGCAGAAGGAGGCTGTTCGCTTCATAGATAACTCTGAATATGACGCACACACCACTCCGCATTTCAAAAAGTACAGAATACTGAAATTTGATAAAGTATACATTTATAAACTCGCACTCTATGTTTTCGAGGACCATAGATTTCAAGAACCAACCTATCTATCAATCTGCGCCAGACGCGACCACCATTTTCACAATCGTAATGAAAATCACGTATTTCCAAAATCAGGAATAACATGCGCTCACATGCCCTTGCATATCAGGTTCCAAGGTTTCTTAAAACATACCGTCATCTTCATAACCTCATTGCATATGGTATCTCGCTAAACAAATAAAAGATAATATTCAGAAAAAACTTTTTGATGCTAGCCACGAAAGACTAGAATAGAAATGTTTTCTTTTATTGCTTTTAGCAGTGCTTCGTGCTATTGCGGTGTTTATTTTTACAAGTTTTGATTTTTTTGTTTTTGTTCTCCAAGCATTCCTAAATGCAATCTTCGGTAAGTTACGTTTAAAAATTATTAATTACAGTTACAGTTACTTTCAGAAAAAAGTAGCAAAGTTACCGTTACAGTTACCGCAACAAAAGGGTAACTCGGAACAGTTATAGTTACTTTTAGAAAGTAACGACGTTACTCTTCAGCTACTTTTTTATAACAAAAAAGTTAGTAAAAAAAAAAAAAGCAGAACCCCCCCCCCCTACCAAGTTTTATTGCATAAAATTAAACGAGAGGGGAGGCTATGCCCCTCTTCCCCCTCCGTACCCTCCCCTGCTCCTCTCCTGTTCCCCTCCCATTTAGCCAAAAGGTTTCGCTAAATCTAAATTTAACAAATATTCCCCCGCTAAATTGACGTGGGACGTCACATGTGACGTCACACTTCAATTTCACGTGACACGTGACGTGAAAGTTTACGTGTGCCTTCATTAGGAGAACGTCCCGCTAGACTTAGCGGAAAACTACCCTGCTAAATTTAGCGAATAATTTACCCGCTAAATTAGACGGGACAATTTCACCCTCGTGACGCCGCACGCGACGTCGAAGGCGGCGTCACACGTGACACCACGTGCAACTTCACACGTCAATTTTGCGTGTGACGTCACGTGTTATGTCATGTGACATGTGACGTGAAAATTAGCGTGTGACGTCACGTGAGGTCAAGTTTGAAGCTATTATGGGAAACGTCCCACTAAATTGAGCGCAACATTTCCCACCAAATTTAGCAACACATTTTCCTGGCAAGTTTAACGGGGAAATTTTACCATCGTGACGTCACGCATGACGCCACGTGTGACGTCACGCGTGGCGTCACACGTGGCGTTCCTTCGCAGCTTTACGTTCTGAGTGTTCCACAATCGCCCGATTTGAAATTTTCTGTCGCCGATTCGGGCTGCCTAAGATCGACGCAGCCCCGCACCTAAATTGACTAAGCTTCGAGAACAAGCCGCGCTCCGGGTATGCCTGGAGTTTTCGCGATTTCGGTCACAGCACTGATCGGCCGCCACCAGGGGCCCAAATATTCGAGGGCAGATTACTTGTTACAAAACGCAATCTCATTTGTAATGCAAGGCGCATTCAACTGTAATGAAATCCGCGCCGTTCGAGACTCACCAGACTAGGATCAAGTCAGCGTATAGCACCTTTTCCTCAGGTGTTTGTTCTCTCGCGCTCCCCTTAATCTCATCCACTTATACAAATTCCAACTCCATATTACTTCATGGCCCCTTTTAACGGAGTGCCGAGATCCGAGCTTTTGCATTCTTGCACTTTCAGAGCTGCCTGACTGGCTCAGTCGAATCGTAGTGTTGACTGCGGTCGAGCTTAGAGTGAAACGAGTATGCTCCTCTTTCAGTGCAGATATCACGCGAATGTCACAAATCGTCACTCACGGTACACTCGGCATTCGAAATAATTAATGGACTGCCTTTGTGTTTGTCTGTGCGGGGGGTGGCGGGGGGGAGGAATCGGTGGCCGAGTGGGTAAGCGCACACCAGCTAGGAGCGCGTGGAGCGAAAGCTCGCGCTGCAAAATCCAGGATCTTAGGCTCAATCCCCAACCTGCCCGTTTCGATCTGGATGAGCACCGTAACGGAATCACCCGGTCGGGTATCACTACTGCGTGATGCACGTTAGAGACCCAAGGCTAGCGGTTGTATTGCACCGGGTAAATTTCTTATCTACAGCTGGGAGACTCGTCGCCCGTCGAGGCAGACCAAGTTCAAGGCTGTATTAACATACACACAACCCAATTGCTTTGTGTGTGCTTTTTTTTACATTTTTCTTAAATCGGATATATTTTTTTTCATTTTTCTTCAACGCGGCATCTTGTAACTTTTAAAACAAATTTTAGAAACTTGTGTTGTGCACTCATCCACAACTTTTAATTCAAAAGCATTATTGTTCATTGGAGCAAGCCGACGTCATCAGTTTGACGCGCGCCAAACGTCACCTTAAATACTTTCTCCAAGGGAATCCAGCTCCCAGATATGAAACCACGCGAAAAGGCAGGACAACGGCACCTAGTTTAGCCCGACACGAAAGGAGCGGAGGAAGGCTGATGGGCTTAGGCTTCGGTCCCATTGGCTGGCGAGCGTCGACGAGGCTCCCATTGGCCGCTGCCCGTCATATTCAACGACCGCCACCCCATGGCGCTGCGACTCCGAAAGGTAGCGGCTCCACACTTAAGGTCAGCGCGCACGCTCGACCGTCAAAGCAAGTACGAAGACGACGGAAGCTATACTCGGCGACAACTTTTCTTGGCGATGCAGTGGAGATTGCGGACACGTGATCCCTCTCCCATTTTGAGCACTGGATAAGGCTATGCGCGGGTTCTCGTCAGCTTCCACTGCATTGCCAAGAAATGTTGTTGCCGAGTATAGCGGAAGAGCGGCGTGCATGCTTTCGCATTCACAACTCATAAGAAGTGCTTTGGTGTGCCTCGAGCCTTTTCTTGGGCATCAACCAGTTGCAGATGTCGAAACAGAACTGACCAGCAAACATCGCAATGTTCCCCAGATCTTAGACGACAGTCATAAAATTTCAATAAGCAGTAATTCAACATGTGCACGAGTACAGTCATTCTTCCATTGATGTGCAGTTTCTTTCCATTGAATTCCGTAAGACACATTCTAAAATTATCAATTTTGTAATTTTCTTTTACGAAAGATCGTAGTGTTCCCGAGGACTGTAATCGCCTCGGTATCGTAGAACATGAATAATTAGCCTGTTCATATTTGCCTGAGAACATTTTATTCCCCAGAATGTCTCAAAAAGTTTGTCATGCAAATGAAGCGAGAGCGTGTATTCCACAATCAGAAGAGTAAATCGATGTGTTTATATACTCGTTCTTTAGGTGAGCCACGAGTAACCCAAAGCTATCCGTTTTCCATTACGCATTGCTTAATCAGAAGCGAGCATTTCGTTTGAGGAGCAGTCTAAACACGAGAGCTATCGCTCAGAGTGCGCATCGACTGCAGAATTAAATACGCACACGCCTTTGCAAACACTGTGTCCAGTGACTGGAGCTTGACGTACGTATGCACGCGGAAGGTACATGCGATGATAAATTCATCAACCACCTCATTTCGCTGGCTCGCCCACATTAGACACATGGCGCCCCCAAGACTTTCCTGTTGTTTATGCCTACTATTCTCCGCATTATGCCTGCTCATCTACACAGCTTGCATGATGTTCAAAATTGAGTTAAATATAAACTTTACCTGATACGAAACTACAGGCTGTCGGATACTGCTCTGTCATAACATAAGTACTTGCGTAGGCACATGGGGCGTCCTCCAAAGTAAGGAACTAATTACAAGGGCTAAACTCTTTTGTCATCTCAAAGTAAAAGGGGGTGCAGCAAACAGGACTGCCCATGCCAAAGGACACAACAGGCAGAAACATTCTTCAAAAGCCAAAACAAAATTAGAGCGAGCCCAATGGCTGCGTTTAGAGTCGGTGCTATGTGGCATAATTGCAGCTACCCTATTTTCTAAGTGTGCTAACATGTGCTTACAATAGAACATTTGCTACGTAACATGCATACTTGGATTGTGGAAGAACGCTGAACCTGCAGAAAAGGGTGAGGAAAGAAAGGAGAAAGGGCATCCGATCGCTGGACTACCAACTATTTATTAACCCTCTGCTTCTTCTTCTACTGGTGTTGTGCCTGTCCTTTTCCCGTCTTCCTCTTTTCTTTTTCTTCTTTCTCGATCTTCCTGTACCTTCACGGGCATTTGCGTCTCGCAGGAACTTCTTTACACTTTCCTGTAGGGCAATAGAGGTTGAAATGGCGCAGTTGTCTACTTTTTCTTCTATGGCGAAGGCCTCAAGTATTTCTCGGGCGAGCCGCTCTTTGTGGTGAGTTAGGATGCTTACCATTTCGAGCTTGGCCTCGCACATGCATGCTCTACAATGAGCTGCTAAGTGTCCAGGTGCCGTCAGGTTTCTTAAGTTAGCTCCATATTCTCGTGCTCGGTCATTTATATAACGTCCCGTTTGTTGAATGTAGCTACGTCCACATGACAGTGGTATGTTGTATACGACTCCTTTGTCGCATGGAACGTGTTCTGTCTTGTGTTTGGTGCTACAGCTGCCTGTATTGTTAGCCTGGGCTAGGCTAACAATACAGGAATAGCCCAGGCCTCAGCTATTACTCAAGCAAGGCTTGTACAGGTCCTCAGGAGTACCATCTAAAACCAAGGCCTCGCGGAGTTCCAAAATGAAGCAGGTACCTAGACATCTTCTTGGAGGTTTTAAGGTATTTTTTGTCCGCAACGGTAGTAACCTACCAAAATCAGTTATATGTCCAGAAGAGTGGAGTGTACAGAGCGCGACACTGTTAGCGCGAACAAGTGATCGCCGGTTTTTTCAGTTTTTCTTTTTGAAACCAAGGGATGTCATCCAAGCTATTATTGCTACGGAAAGAGCTCATTTAGTTCTATAATGTAAGCGATAGAATTTCGTGCTCGCTAATAATATTTAGAAGTAAATTGCGAAAATGCGCCGATGTCGTGTTCGCGCTAACAGTGTCGCGAGGTGTACATTGGTTTATAAGTGGCCCCATATTTGCGCGACATCGTTCTCGCCACGTGTGGGGCAGCAGCAAGTTCTAAAAGACCCACGAGTTGCCGCTATTTTCAGGTATGTTGAAGATTTTCTTATTTTATGTACAACTGGAGTTGATGAAACAGCAGACGGATGCCTCAACACCACCCTCAGGCATTTCCAAAAAAGCTGCATGGGACTCACATTCACCTACGAGCCAGCCCTGTTGATAATTCCATACGGTTTCTTGATTTGGCCTTGAATTTCGAAAAGAACATTTGTGTTTGAGATATGAAGCGTGATCGGGGGAAAGTGTTCCTTCCTTTTGAATCTGAACATTCCAAAGTTGTTAAACAAGGGGTCGCCGCTGCAGCTGTTTCAGCCAGCCTCAGAAAGACTTGCCCCCATCAAAAGGAAAAAAGCTTTGAGACCCAAATGTCCAGGCTTCATGACGCCGGATATCCGAAGCCCTTCCTGGTCTCCATTTGCGAAAACCATTTGCCGCAACATAAAAAAACACTTGTCAACGCACTGACCTTGATACACCAAAGATCTCACGTCCACCTTTTGCGGTGGTCCCATACATACATGGGGTAACTCATAGGTTAATAAAAGATGGCAAGCAGACAAGGCGTCAATATCGTATGTTCGGCACCCAACGGGGCACACGCAATGTGGAGGAAAGTTAATCTAGCCCAGCCTAACTAATACAGGCAGCTGTAGTACCAAACACAAGACAGAATACCTTCCATGCGACAAAGGAGTCGTATACAACATACCACTATCGTGTGGACGTGGCTACGTTGGACAAACGGGACTTTGTATAAATGACCGAGTACAAGAACATGCAGCAAACTTAAGAAACCTGACCGCACCTGGACACTTAGCAGCTCATTATAGAGCATGTATGTGCGAGGCCCAGCTCGAAATGGTAAGCATCCCAGCTCAGCACAAAGACCGGTTCGCCCGAGAAATACTTGAGGCCTTAGCCATAGAAGAAAAATAAGACAACTGCATCAGGTTACCCTTTTTTGCCCTACAGGAAAGTGAAAAGAAGTTCGTGCGAGACGCAAATGGCCGTGAAGGTACGGGAAGGTCAAGAAAGAAGAAAAAGAAAAAGAAGACGTGAGAAGGACAGCCACAACACAAGTAGAAGAAGAAGCAGAGGGTTAAAAAATAGTTGGTAGTCCAGCGATCGGATGTCTTTTGTCCTTTCTTTCCTTACCCTTTTCTGTAAGTTCAGCTTTTTCCACGATTCAAGTATGTACAACCAACTAACTCAGCTCCTTCCCATTGCAAGTAACGTGCCTATGGACGCCAAATAACCGTGCTGTCAGAAGAATATTGATTTTACAAAACTGGCTTAATGGCGATCATGACTTGAGCCACTGGACGTTTACAGTGCCTCTTATATAAGTTAAACTAACCATGTCCGTTGTTTTCCACGAGATATCCAGTTCCGATGCTTCACTTCACAACATACAGAAACAACTAAAAAAACGCCAAGCGGCCTTTTTTTCATTTTTATAGTTTGTAGTAGATACATTATTATTAAAGATATATCATACATAGGGTGTCAAAAGTCACCAGGCTCAATCTAAAATGGACCACAAAATTCTACGCCTGCACGTAGCAATCTTAACTTTTTGTCGAATGTGTATTTGACAGGTTTTTTTTTTCTTGTAAAATTAATAAGCGCAGCTCCCCTACAGTAAAACATGTCTACAGCCTAAAAATTCTTAAGGGTCAACAGCGGACGGCGAATCAGACAACCAAGTCAAGTAGAGGCAACGTTACTAAAACACTCAGTTCGGAAACTGCCATGAGACTGCTCTGAAAGAGTGTCCCCGATCTGTTCTCGAGCGCCCTGCTAATGGCGAACGCAACGCCGCCATTTCTCTCGCAACGGGCACTCGAGGAACCGCACGTGACGTCTATTTCGGCTTTAATCGGCCATTTTGGCTCCGAAACAGAGACAGCGGAAGAGGTTACAGGGGTGCCAGCCCCGTCTCCCCAGCGGACGCGGCGCGTCTTACAACCGAAGTTAAAATGCACCTAGGTCGGGACGCGCTACCTGAAAGCACCGCTGAGGCATGGTTGTATAAAAACATTATTAATTGTGCCGCAAACCTTGCAAACTAAAGATTTTAAAAATATCACGCGCCCATCATTTTGTACTAAACTCCAATAATTTTTATGCAAAAAGAGTCTTTTCCGTTTGTTTTTACGGAAAAACATGCTTTGTAAAAGCTCAAGGTGACCAGTGTACAGACAAATGATAAAAGTGGCGCTGTTGTAGTATTTAGCTCGGTTTCGGTGGACGCTAGCGGCCCAAGATTCGACGGCGAGTTTCTCAACTGAGTGTTTTAGTAACGTTGAGTAGAGGGGTATGTTTGCGCGCCTACTGATAGATGTCGACGGGAGCAGCATCCGAAGGTGTAGCCGACCAGCAAAAACCGAAAGCAGACGTCACGCTGATGAAATCCTTTGGCAGCTAAAGAGCCGCTCTTATGATAGCGCGGGTTTTTTTTTTCATTTAATTTTTGCTTTTATTCTTCGCATTTTATTTATTAACCAAAGTTATATTACAAAAATATAGTTTTCATTTTAATAAACCACGGTGGTCGTAAGCAGTCCTGATAAGGAGGTAGCGCAATCTATCAATACGAACGCCAACCCGCCCCGCTACTCTACTTGGTCGTCTGCGTCGCCACCCGTCGTTGGCCTTGGCAAGTTTCTTCTCCTGATTTTTTTACAGAAAGAGAGCTACGTTTTGCAATTTTACAAGCAAAAACCGACCTGTGAAATACACCTTTGACGAAAAGTTAAAGATTGCTACTTGCAAGCGTCGATTTTTGCGGTCCATTTTAGATCGCGCATGGCGACTTGGGACACCATATATGTGTATCTTTATCAACACGTGGGACATTTGTTTCTGGAAGCGACCACCTTTATTCAAAAGTGCTTCGTTGAGAAAGAATACCGAAACTACCCAAACGGCCAAAATCAAAGCAAGCGCCGCCAGGCGGCACATAAGCAGCGCGAATGCGGAAGACGCCGCGGACGCTTGGCCGTCTGCTTCGGCGGCAGTTTGAGGCTTTGGGGGTTACCGTGAATTACGCGCACAGAAATAGTGTGTACCGACTCGGTTGCGTGTCAATGATTAAAAAATAATAACCAAAAGTACTCTGAAAGCCCCTAGGTAATTCCGATTGTCGATATCGAACTTTAATTACCCTGCTGTCAGTGCTGTTGGGGCAACATCACGGAGCCCCCGCCGGAGGGACGGACAGCTTCACTACACGAGAGGCTCATCCGAACACATACACTGTTAGCAAGTCCCGTGTATTTGGCGAGTATTTGGGGTGAAAAACACGCTATTTACACAAATTACCATAATTTTACACGATCAGTAACGGATAATTCGTTCAGAAATCATGGGCGGTTGTAAAAAACGTGTTTTGGTTCGGTCATACACGCATAACCGTGTAGCCGACCTCGATAACACGCATCGCCCCCGGCGACGACCGCGGCATTGCCGGCTGTCGAAGCACCGGAATGCTTGGGGACACACCTAGAAGGGACCGTCGAGACAAATGCCGCGGGAAAGAAACATGTCTCGGAGACAGATATGCACCAAAAGCAATTGCGCCATGTCGCAGGACGTTGGCGTAACTGGCGCTTACCGTGCTCGCCGCCATTTTCTGGTGGATGTCAATGCGGCTTCCCTCATGTCGCCTATGTTTGTATTTAGCTTAGGGGTCTTGATAATAGTTTCTTACACACCACAAATAAATCATGGGTCTAATTATTCGTTCCAAACAGTTAAAATGGATATAAAAAGCGTGTCCTCGATGTGAACACGTGACATTGCACTTGGTTTCGTTTTAGCTTCAACTGCAAGCGATCTGGCCACGGCGCAAGCGCAACGCCGATGTACGCTGGAAGCAAGAGCCGGATGGCTTTCGTTGTTTTTGTTTGACCGGAGAAAATCTGGCAGGTATGGCAAGTACCCATGGCGCCGCTATTGTTTTGGTTTGACGGGACGCGAGAAGCTTCGCATAGAGCTTTGCAGTTTGCGAGCACATAGTGAAGACGTGACCGGAGAAGTGCCCCTGTGATGTTCCCGGAAGACGGAAAGTACCATTCGTAATCATCGTGTGTGCTTTGAAAGCGAAGGGAGTCACAGGGTCCACGATTGCGCAACCACAAGCCAAGCTTCACGACAGCGCGGCGTTGACTTCGGCGATCTCGTTCTGGTTTGGTGCAACAGGGCGATGCGAAAAAGAGCTGAAACGTTCGTCGTGTGTGGTGCGGTGTTTTGTATTCCGGGTCTGTTTGAACTGCGCTTTTAACACGGAGCGCAAATTGTTTGTTGCGGGGTGGAGGTTCAACGGGTACAGTCCCGTCGTCGTCAGCTGGTCCGGTCCAGCTGGTCCGGGAGGACGCAGCGAGCGGTTTTAATAGTAAATCTTCCTTCGTTCCGTTTCAAACTGTGAAGATATCCCGACACATACCGTGAGTAAGAAGCAGCGGGCGTTTTCAACAAAATTACGTCGTTTTAATTGAATAATGGACTCCGGATTGTTGTCTTAAATCTGCCGTTTTTATGCTTCGTGTTGGTCTGCGTTTGCACTGCGACGTACACCGCTCGAGAAGATGATTCGGTCCTGCAACGAGTTTGTTGAGCCAATCATGCGGCGTGAATAAATTAGGGCAAGGTTTCCTACCTGCCCACAGATGCATGTATTGAGACCATTTTTTACGTAGTGAACGTAGTGCTTTTTCTTTATTTTAGGAAGAGGCGTTGGTACACTTATTATGGTACAATCACTTGAGAGTTGAGAAATTGGAGAGCGAGCAAGCTTTCCCAACTTTGTCTCTTTCTCTCTTTTACTGCCCTGTTTCAGTTTCAGTAGGCATATCTACTAGCAGGTACAAACTGCTCTAAAGCAGTTAAAAAACGGGAAGCTTAGGACGGTGCGGACTCCGTATTTCGCGCTTTTCCCAAGGTGACGGGGTAAATGCTTTTGTGAGGTATGCCGGATATGCAAGCGATTTTGTTATGCCCGTCGTTTGCGTCTCTCCAGCAAAACGAATAACTACAAAGGCGCAATCACAAGCCAAGATTTACGATAGCAGTGCGTTTGCTTCGGTGATCCCTGTAGCTGTATTCTATCCTGCTCTCTGCAACACCGTGTCATGACGAAGAGCTGGAACGGTAAAGGTTTGTGCTGGCCTCCCGATTGACAGAAACCCGCGTCGCCTGCATCGGCACCGAGTGCGCTTGGGCTGTTGATGCTCAAGCCTTTCATCCGCGGCTTGTCACCAGCTCATCCTTCTGCTCAACGGTGAGGAAGGGCGAGAGTAACCTCGGAAGTGAATGTAAATCCTCGTTCATTCAGTTATCCGGTGTCAAAGTGAGGAAGATGTCCAAAGTGTACTGAGGGCGGGAACTACGAGCGTTTTGCCTTGCTTTTATAACCGAAACTACACCAACGAGATAACTGCCTTGCGTACTCCAAAATGACAAAAGCAATAAGTTTCAACAGGTCGAGTACGTCACCGGAAATGTAGGCGAGACGGCGCACACTGTTTAAACACTTGCAGTATCCACGAGTGGTACCAGGAAAGCGACGTCAACAGAGAAGGAGCTCGCGATTCAGTATAATGCAGTGCTACGGGCCCGTGTATCTTCAAAGTTCGGGGTGGTGGCAGTATAAAAAAGAAGACGCATCAGCGCCTCACACCAGTGTTTACGAATAACACCGGTCACAAACTCCCGAGCCCCACCGCTCCACTCGACACCGACGCGACATACGACAACAAACTGCATCAAAACGCCCCTAAAGTGAAGGCGTCTGCTCCCGTACTGCAACTAGCGGAAGTGAAGTGTTGGGCGGATGTCCTTCACAAAAATATATAAAAAATGCTTTGCGGAAGGATCATTTTCATTTATTATTGTATACGTAATGACAAAATCCCAATAATTTGTTTTCCTATCTGATTCAAGCTAGTCGGAATGCTCATAACACTGGTCAAGCAAGAAAATAACAAAAATTTGAACTTTTTCATGGCCGGTTTAAGATTTATTGTTAACGTATCGTTATTTATTGCAACGGACTAACATTATAGATTTTGCCTCCATACTTCTTAAATGCAAACAGTTCTAACACACGGCTGTCCATTGCGCCGTGTTTTGTGTATTCTTCTATAAATCTGTAATGGTCAGCGACCAAAGAGCTCACCCGCCCATGTCAAGGTTATATGCGCCGCGGGGAGAAATGGATATCGAGTAGGAAGTGTCGGGCGTAGTGTCGTTGTTGTGTTTGTGTACATGTCGGTGCTGTGTAGCATGTGGTAGCATGTGGTACTGGTTTGCCTGCGATGTATGTAGGGTTGCTCTCTAGTCGTGGTCGTTCGCAGTGTTAACAGTCTCGTCTTTTTTTTAAATACAGGCTGCTAGAAAGCTCGATAGGTGGCGCAAGTTACCGCCCGATTTTAAATAGTTTACTCAAGTTATTTATCCATGTGAGTTCGGCATTCGTTTTTTTGTCTAGCGGCACGTTGAAGCTACCGACGCCGCCGACCGCCGACGACGCACGTACAGTACGTACCTTTGCACGTAGGTACGTTCGCCGCTTGAAGATTTGACTGTGTATAAAAGACATCGAACGGGAACTAACGCGCCCTGTGTGCTTTCAATTCAGGTGAAAGGCGCGCGGCTCGCTGGGCTCGTCTCTCGCCTGTTCTCGGCCGCTGGCCGCCATGTTTCATAAGGAACACGCTCGAAACGTGTTTTGCTGAAGGCAGACACGGTGTAGCCTGTGAAGTTTACACAGCACCTCATGTGTAGACGAAAAACACAGATAGCTGCGTGTAAAACGAACACGTTTCGACGTGTTCGCTATGGGACAACGGCTTACACGTCTGGGCGCGTTATTTTTGAAACAGTGTAGGTGGCCCCGCTGCACGGCAGCCACCCGTACTATTTTCCCCCTCCTTTCCGCTGGCCTCTGCTCAGGGTCGACAGGCATTGTTTAACTATATAGGAGGTGTTGGCTTCACTCCCCTTGCTTCGGGATTCGTTCACACACTTTCCGATTGGGAAATGTACCACTTTCATTGGCTACGGAGCTACCATAAGACATTCATAACTTGCCCCGCCGCGTTCCTTAAGCTGTGACTGTATTTATCTCTTGATTCACACGGTTCACTTAACCATATTTATACGCAATGTTTCTATCAGTGTGCGGTCCTATGGGGCAAGCAAACGCCGCTCGGCAAGAAGGGCAAGTTAACCGACCGACAGCAAAGGAAACATCTATGTTATTTTGCTATCGTCATTTCCAGGGTACCTCCGGGCACGTATAGTCCGCGGTGTCGTTTGCTTCGCCATTATGCAGCATGTTCAGACATGTCAAATTCGGCATCTAGGTATTGAGATATGCCAACCGAATTTGCTGAATAATATACAAAATTGATTTCATTACCATTCAAAATTCTGCCTAATTATTATTGTTCCATTCACTCATCCAGTTTAGTCACGAAATATTATTTTCGGTTCTTTGTAATAATAGTGTATTATTTTCGCTGACAAGCACGTGACTGGTTTGATGATGGACACGGAAAAATTACATTAACTCGATCCTGCTGACAAGGACAGGGATGCACAAAATCTGTTGTGAATAAACCTGTGACATGCAATGTTTGTGGGACGTCACGTGAGGTCATGAGGTTTCGTGATTCTGACGTCACACGACTCCAGGTTTCTGTATGCCGTCGCGGTGTGACAAGACGTAATGGTGACACGTGAGTCACAGCGCACGTGACCTAATGACGTCACACGACCTTATCGTGTCATAATGACGTCGTTTGACATTACAATGATGATATGATAAATTAATAATTAGAGTATATGAAGTCAAGACGTCACCTCTACTGAAAAAACATGTACGATTTATAACGTTTCATAGAGGTTTATGCTAGCCACCGCTGTTCCCCGTACCGGTCACCCTTTATACATAATCCGTCATCCGTTACTCGGGTACAGGTCACCGTGTATCCTATACGGGCCGCCACCCCGGGTTAATTTGCCACCAGTAAGGGAGTACAATGACAGCGGCGAAAAATCAAATATTCAGCTCCTTGTATCCTCGTACTGGCACAGGTGCCTTCATACAGGTGACCAGTGTCGCGTACCGGTGGAGTATAACCATCAACCGGTGGGCTGTACCGGCAAGCCGGTATGTCATACTGGTATACCCACATATCATTTCAAAACTTTACCCTCGATTTCCTCTGCGGATATATTGCGTTCAATGTCCATTTGCATGGGCTCTGGAGAATCCTAATATGAATAAGGTAAACAAAACTAACATACCACCGTGGTACGTAAGAAAGCAGCGATTGTAATTTCCAACAAAATCTGAAGAGGCCCCGAAAACGACGCAATGTCAGTAATAGTTTCAGCCTTCCAGTGTTTGCGACGTAAACAATAATGATTCCATTTAGACGCACCCATACTCGTATTTCGGTTGAGCTAGATACCTCTGGAAGGTCTACGGGGCTGGGATATTTATCGTTGTAGTTTGTTCAAGAATTGCTGGTGGCTATTTGCCCATTTTGGGCTGTACCATATCCTTGCATGGGACTTCCGAAAATAACCACGTTTGACCCATGTAGGAAAAACGAAAGGTTAATTCAAGGGAGCGGAATGACAAATTATTCGTATCATAGCCTCTGGAAATGGTATATGCAGATGATAATCTTAGAGTTCGTGAATACCTGCACAGAATAAATATATTTAGGTACGCTTCCCCAAACCGTGCATGAATACGCAAACCTTTCAGGTTGAACTTGCATACCTGCCCCTCCTTCTTCGTTTCTATCACCATTCCAAAGCTAAGTATTCAGTTAGTAATTGCATTAACGGATTGACCCTTGTTAATATTTGTGTGCTTGTATGTTAATTGTTTTTGTTATCTTATTCTGCAAATCCGCTGTTATGATGCCTATTTCATTTTCTCCTCCAGGAAATGTTGCTGGGAATCCTCCCGCATCATAGATTTTCTTTTCCTTTCACTCTACCACGCACGTAGCCAGGGGAAGGGGGGCGCCCCCCCCCCCCGAAATCTCCCATTTTGCTGAGGCCCCCTTCCCCCCCCCCCCCCCCCCCCCATCATGCAGTATTTTGTGATGTTCGTCCCCCCAACACAAAATCCCGGCTACGTGGCTTCTGTGTACTTTGTATTTTGTTCATATTTTTAGTATGGTCTGCTCCCCTCCCCCCCTGCAATAACTCCTTAGTAAGTGCAATCTATGTAAACGTATAAATAAATAAATAAATGTTGTGTGTTGCGTGGCATTAATCTGAAGTTTCCTTTATGTTTCTGTCGTCCTCTGGAAAACCCAACTCGGGTAAATTTACCGTGTCTAACCTGCATCAGCTAGGTTCGACTCCTGCATTCTTAATGACGTTTTCGTTCATTTTTATTTGTCCAGATTTCTTTCTTTTTTTCTCGTGTTTATTTTTTTTTTTGGGGGGGGGGGGAGGGGGCAGAGGAGGATTTTCCAGTGAGTGATTTTAGGACGACTTCTGTACGGGTGTCCATTATCGTTTACGACGGAGTTGTTAAACTTTCAGGGGGTTGGTGGTTAGTTGAAGACAGCAAAGTCAGAGGGCGTTTTGTTCAATTAAAGGATGTGTTCGGGAGATAAGCTTCCATCCGTGTCCAAACAAATGCTTAAAATATAAAGTTCGAAGTTGTGGCCTTTTGGCTTTTTTTGGATAACAGAATATATCTAATTTGGCTATTTTGGGGCTATATATCTGGAAATTTCAAGGATTAGTCTTCGAATACCTGGCAACCTCGGGAATGCGTTCCTTCGTTTGGAGACTACTACACAAAGCTGAGTGCAAGCGACATAAGGTAAGTTCGTTTTATTATTTTTGATATAATAGGTTTCTAAAAATATAAACATACAACATTTTTACTTGTTGTTTATAACCACTTTTTATAAAAAAAAAAACATTTTTTTTTTTTTTTTGCATTTGAGTTTAATTATTAGTTGTTGACCGTTCTGATCTCCCGACCGGGCGGGGGTTTCGACACGTGTGTCGAAATTTATGCGGAATATGTCCATACCATTGGCCGTAGCCGTGACTTCATGAGGGGCTCTAGAAATCTAACGATATTGTCTCATTAAAGTGTAAAAGTTTAGCAACTCTTCCAAACTTTAACCCAAAATCATCCAAACTTTTTTTATCTTAGGCGCTTCGAACAATTAGACTCTGCGATAACGCGGCATGATGCAGTGCTTTCTGTAGAATTTAGGAATTGATAAACAACTGGGTGAGAATACCTATATATACATTTTTGCGTGCTGCTCCTGTCTTATACATTCATTGAGAAATAATAAAAGGCAATGTTCAATACACGTTTTGTTTTGATTTTCGCTGCCCATTTTATGGTTGATAGGCTCCTTTCTTCTATTTTGAACTGTCGGGCACGGATTACTTTTTTAAGCAGTTTCTCTCTGACAGCTTGCGTGCGCCATCTGCTGAACTGACGAACCCGTTTACGTTTAAGCTCTTGTGTAAATAAAGGAGCACCTGTGTGCCCACGCATACGGCACTCATGTGCATACAAATATTGCGTGCATAAATGTCCTGTATGGACACGTGTTCCGTATAAACACACAAACAACACTATTGATACAGGCCCTCTATGAATAGATGCCCGGTACGCATAGAGGGAAACCAGTTTAGATACAGGTTCGGTACACCCATAACTTCATATGAATTAAACTAGCCGACCCGTATAAACACAGGTCGGCTAGTTCCTTATGATGGTCTTCTCAAAGTATTTCGCTAGTGAAACATGTTGTGGTTAAAAAAAAAAAAATACTATCTGCTAGATATACTAAGAATCGCCAGTGCCTTCGTTTCCAAATAAACTTCAATTGCAAAAACGCACGCGCTAAATTATTTTGCAGGAATCGCGCCGCACGCTTCACAGCACTGACTGAGGGATCTCTTGTAAGGCAAAAGATAAGTTAGAGTCGAAATCGCTCGGTAGATATGTAGTCTTAATCATTTTCATGGTTTACTTTCTTTTGTGGTGCATAGCCTAAATGAATAGAGGTAATTTGCTAATGCAAACCTTCCAGTAGCATCGCAGAGCCATAGAAGATCAAACCTTACTCAGAACGCAACCATTTACGGTATTCTTTTAATAATACAAGCTTACCTGCAGCCAAGGTAGCATGACAGCAGCGCCCCAAAGACTACAGAAAAATGGTGGATTGGTAGTTGGAGGCACCCGCAGAGCCCAGCGATATTCTGAAACCACTGAACGTTCCTAACGAATTCAACATTACGTTCATGCAGTAGTATTAAAAGCAGAAAAGGGCCGATCGCGTACCAATTCCTGGTTCCCGGGCACTCTGAAATCTCTTTATCTCGCTACCTAAGACATTTACGATCCTCGCTCCCAGCTTCTTTTAGAGACGCAAGCCTTGGCACGCGCGCGGCCGTTTGATGGTGCCAATACGTGCGCGCCAATTATATCCAGTCGCTGAGCCTCATTTTCCTAACGGCACGCATGCTGGCTTCTCTTTGCGCTCGACGTTTTAGTAGCAGCCACTTAAGCCATACATTAAGGCAGAATAGCATCCAGGTACGCTCATTAATGTAACCTCCAAAATAAGCGGACTCAGTGAGGAGGATTGAAGCGAATGTGGGTTAATTAGAAGCTTTGATGCCGATTCGGCGAGGCTAAAGGAATTCTCATAAAAAAAAAAAAAAAAAAAAAAAAAACTTCGAAGAGACATTTCAGAACTGGGGGTACGAGCAGCAGTTTTTTTGTTTTCAGTGAATATTTTGTTCAGTTTCATCCTACTTGCGCTTGATATAAAGCCACTGCCAAGATGAGAAACGCTGGGAGGTGCTTGAGTTTTGCCGCCTCCATCGCGAGCTATCTACCTTTGAGAAAGTTTGTGCGTCTCGTGTTCCTGGAGTGCGCGTGCAGCAAATGGACGGCCATATCCTCCTATGTACTGACAAAGCCTGGCAGATCGGTACCAGAAGCGGCGGCCGAAGTGAAAAAAGTGAAGCCGCAGACAACGGATGAGAGGAGAGCCACGTGACAGGCGCCCCGCTGCGGCAAGACGCCGAAACACACTTCTCCCTGGAAAACGAGCGTGTTTCGGGTCCTCGCGGCTGAAAAAGCTGTGCGCTGACGTCCAGATTCCCTGGGGAGTAGCTCTTTGAGGATTTGTGCTACCAGATCCTCGCGCTGCAAGTTTGCGACCGGTCACTCCATGGCTCCGCCGTCGAACTGCCAGGCTATAGAGGAGGCTATGGCACGGCGCAAGGCGTGGAATGCGTGTTGGAGGCCTGGCCTTCGAAATACACGCCCTGTTGTGTTCTCATTCTGTCAGCGACTGCAGTGTATTTTACGACCTTGCTTTCCAAGGCTCGGCGTCCGGTTGTTGCCCGAGCACCTAACAGCCCATCCGAGGAAAGATTTGATTATTTTTATTAAGAATTCATCGTTTGCAAATATTTATCGTAATAAAATTACTGATCTGGTGAGATATGTGGTGTCTGCCTTGTCTACCGTCTTACCTTTTTTTCCGCCTCTGTCGCTAAGACTTGACGCACAAAGCGAACCCTTTGCCCGGCTAAAAGCTATACGACAATTTTGCTATCTTTGTTGCTTCTCGCGTGTTTTTCGCTCTTTGTCGCTCTCTTTCTTTCTACACGTGAGTTCGGGAGATAATGGCCAAAGAAAGGCAAAAAGAGTTCCCACTGTCCCTTTCGAAATAAAAAAATAAAACACATTTACTGTCAAACCTGCTCGAATTCGGATTCCAACCAGCCCACTTCCCAAAATCGTCAATCAAAAGGTTGCGCGGATCGTTTCTCATGTTTATTTTTGTTCTGCTTTATTCAAACGCTGTGTGTTGCGTATTTAACATGGCACAAATTTACGTTTCCTTTCACTTGTAGTTCTCTCAAAATATTTATCCAGCGACAAGAACTTCGTTATCACACACCGGCTGGGGAAACAAAAGCCTATGTGATAAAGTTTTGGTTGGAGAGGTGGAACACGCTTTGTCAGAAACATGCTACTGAGAGAAACTACAACGAGCGTCGACAGTAGTTTTGGCGAAAGCAAAGCCCTACTGATTAAAAGTTGAACTTGAGCCAACCCGTTCCTAGAAAACACGCAGGATATTGAAATTTTTCAGACGGAAAATAAACTTTTGTGGCTATCGAAATTTGCATAAAGGTCCCATTATATCACTGCATTTTTTTACTGGATTGTAACTTTTTCTTTCTCGAAACAATATTTTAGACATAAATATACGCGAAAAATAGGTGCTTAAAATAAAATTCGACAGGGAGTTTTCAGTTAAATAAAGACAAGTTTTGTTTTTGCTTTCAAAAAAATTAGAGGCAGCAATGCTTCGCTTTTAACACCTAGTATAAAAAATACTCCGCAACTTTCTTGTGAAAAACAATCATATGTAAAGTTATTCTATAGATTATTAGACTTCCTTCTTCTTGAAATCGCTCTTCACACAATTTTGAAGGCAAGATAGAAAAACAAAGCAAAGTAATGTTTTCCCTTTATAGACGATCCTGCCGCTGACTGAAAACCTTCCAGAATGGGGATAGACAGAACGTGGAGTAGCACAGCTATTCTGTAAGTCGAAATTAGCACGCCTCCAGTAATTATAAAACCCAGGCTTTGTTTAAAACAAGCACAAAAATATAAGATTCAAATACAGGTGTACTTCTTTTTATGGATCAAACCGTCGTATGTAGAATTGTATTTTAATGGAAACTCACTGGACGCTAACTTCAGTCTAAGTCTTTGAGCCCAACGGCGTCTTGTCTCGCGTACCCAAGTCCTCCTTTTGTGCATTTCTTGCTTTGTTTCTTAAGCTTTTTCAAGGCTTCTTGAACTGTCTGATAGTTCTCTCTCTTGCCTCTCCTTTGTGCATGTTATTTTTTTACACATGCGTTGGGTGGCCGACAGATCTCAAGACGCAGGTGTCTGACAGCTTGCCGCCGTCAATGTTATATAAGAGGTCAATGTGGCACGCTTCACTACAAAATCGGCACTGGGCTGCAGTCAAAGTGCCAACCTAAATAAAAGATCACAAGATCTTAAAGATGACGGAAAGCATAAATTTCAGCAAATTCTCCGGATGTGGGTTAAGCACATGATATTCCGCACCCGACAAACGTCTTTGAAGCAGGCTGTACAATAATTGATAATACTAAAAAGGTGCAAGAGCGCTAGTCAAGAATAACGATAATATTCCCTGGAGAAGGAGAACAACAGAACTAGGTGACTGGTGCGCCGCTGAAAAAAAAAACGCCCAGTCCCGGCATCAAACCAGGGGCCTCTTCATCACCAGTGCAGCGATATTACCGACTAAACAGGAGTTAGATATCACTAGAGCACACGGTTCTTAACAGCTGCCACCAGTCTAATACCAGCAGGGATGAATGGCTTCACTTATTAAAGTTTTGATTGTAGTGCAAAGGTGCAAGCGAGCTGGGAAAGAATGACAAAATTAAGCCCTGGAGCAAGAGAGCAAGGGGACGGACAGACAAAGACCTACAATCACAGCTACGTGACTGGTGCGCGACTGAAATAATCCACCTGGTCCTGGTATCCAACAAGAGACCTCTCCATTTCCAGTGGAGAGTTCTACTAACTCAGCTAACCAGTAGTTAGACGTCAGTATCTAGAGCAAACGGGTTTTAACAGCTGCCACCAGTCTAACACTAACAAGGATGAATCTCCAAACACACCTAGCTGTGTTTGGAGATTTGTGCTTGTCTTTTATCCCCCTTGTTCCCTCCCTCCAGGGAGTATTATCGTTGTAGAACAAAGTAAAATATTTCTATAATTAATAGAATTATAATTTCAAAACCAAAATTTTGCAATGAATACTTAAATGGACCTTCCAAGTAAAGAAAAATATATCAGCAAATATACTTCATATAGCTTCCACTCACATATCTTCACTTGTCTTTACATTATTTACTTTTTACTTAGGGCAAGCAATATTTAGGGAAACAGAGACCTATATTATGGTAATGAGCGCAAGGTATGCTCCTGAGAGAAAAACAAATCGGCAAGCTCGTCTCGCTTTTTATATTGGCGCGCTCGCAGCAGGCCAAGGAGGCACCCCGCGTGTGGCTTAACGGTTATCGTGCCTGCCTGCCACGCGAAAAGCCGGGGTTCGATTCCTGGGAGCGACGCATCTTTTGTTATTCCTGCAATTTAGTTTTCTGGTAGATTCGAAAATCCTGTTGCGCGTTCAAGGTCCGAACGTTCTACGCGTCGAACACTCTACGCCGATTATTCCAGAAGCTCACGCATGTACTTACATAAGGGGCTCCGCGTGGGAAGCGGAGTCAGTTTCGCCCGCGCGTTTGACTCTGCTATCACGCCGACTTCGACTCCCGCGACGCTCTGCTTTCATCTGTTCCTTTTTTTTTTTTTTTTTTGTGCACACGTTCGCCCCATTCAACGTTTAGTTTCTTCAGTTTTTATAAAACTCATCAATTGTCATTCGTGACAATATAGTCCAGGATAGAAAAGACCGGCAAACATAAAACTGAATATATATGTCTAATAGGCGAACTTCTGCCAGAAGCAATAGAAAGATGAATCGTCGAGAAAGCAGCAGCGACTGCCGCGGCGTCGGCGTGACAGCTGGATAGCGTGAGGGTGCCAAAGTGAGTCGGTGATGCCACGCTGGGTTTCTTATCATCTACAGTCGGTGTTTCCAACATTTGGCTTAGATTGTTCGAGCCTTGATTACTCGGGAGACTGACTCCGCATGGTGATTTTGGTCCCCTTATTTATTATTTTCGGTATCTAATACATTCAGGATAAAAGTAAACGCAAGTCTTCTACAAGTATGGAGTGGCTTTCCGGCCATGCGTGCGTTAATATGGCGTTCGTGATTACCAGTGGCCACTCAGAGACATATGATTTGAACCTCTCACCCGCCAGTTAAACGTGACATGAAAGGTCGGGAGAGAATGTCCGCCTCTGAATTCACAGACGCACACACTCGCGTATTTACCGGCCGCGACAGGGCGAGGCAGGTAGAGGCACAGAGGGATACCGAGTTGTATGTCTAAGAATTATCTTGCACCATTTTAGAGCGCGTTCATATTCGTTCTTGAACATTTCATGGGAACATTTCCTGACTGACTGCGGTTACCAGCGCACGCTGGTCGGGGAAATGTGATCTAGAACGTGAGGAGAGCGATTATTTGTTCAAACCTGACTAATCTACATCCACCTTGTCTTACACGAGCCTTACGCTTTTCTTATGTAATTATACCACCCGCCTTACGCATTTTGAAAACAACAAAACTTCAAATTCCGATATAAATTCTTTATCTGATTTTGGAGGGGAGAACTGGAGAAAAAAATACTCTATGTTGCTTCACCGGCCTCTGCCCCTTCCCCCCCCCCCCCCTTAAGCAGCAGAGGACGTACTCACATATACCCACAATATCTCTAACATTGCTAATATAATTACAAACAAGCAAAATATCAGTATCAAAGATAGCAAAGGAAAAATAAGCTAAATCATACAATCGATTTATGGTCCTACAATGCGGAGCCCTAATTAGGAGAACCCGAATCAAAAGCAGAACGTGCCTCTTTCCGAGTCCAACTCGAAATCTTCATGTTCAACTCACTTCACCATTTTATAAAATACGGTAGTACAGATATCATCCTTTCATTGCCATAATTAGTCCGGGAATGCGGTACTTACGACATATCCGTACAATCGATATTGCACGTCCTTTAATTGAACTCAATGTGGGAGATTGATAGAAATAAATGGTTATGACATAACGACTTTTAATATAAGTGAGGAAGTTTGTAATTATAGTAATTGGTGACTTACATATTATTGAATTTTTCGAACAATGGGTTCATTGGCTATTCCGGCTAGATTTGTATATTACACGAATCACTCATTTTTGAAGAATATGCATTTGTTTCATATTTCTGAAAGTAGTATTTTTTTCATTTAAGGAACAACAGTTATAATGATAATAAAATAAAGCTTTAAACGTGTATTATAGCGGAGCTGGGTAAAATGTGACGATATCTGTATATTGTACCCGCAGCCTTCGAGTGTTTGCTACAGGTACATTTGACCATTTGGTTCCGAACCATGTTTTGATTATAAATTGCCCCTTGCACTTTCGTGCTCTCAATGTGGCCTCGGATGTTCTTAAAATCAGCCCGAGTTCGAACGCCACGGTTTTCTACATCATTGGCGGAGATGTTTTTTTTTTATTTTATTGTTTTTTTATCATTAGTGTAGCTGACCATTCACAATTTGACCAAAAACACAAAGCAAATGACCACGGTGGCGACTTCTACACCAAGCCGACGACTAACAACTGTGCTACACGCTTTCCAGAGACGAAATAAAAACTCGCCCGATCCAGTGGGGCAGTTCATAAATGGTTGGGTGATTCGTCACGACCTTATGTTGTACGAGGTAGATCAACTATTTAATGTTGATATTTATGGACAATATTTGCTTGTGATTGGTTTTGTTATGCATTATTATCTTCTAAGGCTCCCTTCCCAATACTCGAGGATAGTTTATGAAATTAAAAAAAAAACGCCACGTCCAACGTTTTTTCTTTGGTAGTGAGAAAGTAAACACTATCTAGAAACAATGTACGTATCAACGAAATAGCTTATTGACATAGTGACTAAAACATTATCGAAGAAAAATGTACGTATATACGTAAGAGCTTGTTAATTTGATTTACATATATAATTACAGTTAAATTAACTAAATATTACGTTTTAATTTTTATTTCTCTCCCTGGTTTATTTGTGGCCGTCAACTTGGATAATATAAGTGCTGCTTCGTTATTTTCTAAACTTGAAGAGACAAGGCAGTGTTATGAAAACAATGGAGCCATCTCGATCAACTGCCAAAAGTCCAAACATATGTTTAGCTCGAAATATAAAGTCGAGCATGGGACATTGAACATGGCGCTTCACGTGCTCACCTCATTTTTGCGCTATGGTCAGCGGGACTTTCAATTCGCTTAACTTGCCTATTCTTTACCCAGGGATGTTGAAATGAAATATTGAAAATCAATCTGTAAAGAAAACAGCGCGAATATACACTACGTTTTATCTTTTTTCTTGCGTTTTCGCATGAACCTGCCAAATGTATAATGCTTTAAAGATAATGCATGAAACATTATGCTATTATTAGGCGAATCCTCAACAACCACGAGTGTATAATGGTTACAAAAGTATGAGTAGTATTGTTCGGTCAAACAATACACTGATTATTCTTTTGAAAAATACCCCTGGCACACATTCACATATTGATTTGAATTGCAACAAATATACCTAAAATGTTAAGCTTATATGTTCGTGTTTTGTTTTGTTTATGTGAATGTGTGTTTTTGAGCCATAAAATGTTTTTTCCCAAGGAGGCACAATATTCATCTTCCGGAGTTCTTGTTTATTAGTATCTGGGAAAGAATTCTATGAACCAAAGTGTTTTAGGGGTCCTGTCTGGTAGACATCGAAAAATCTTCTTTTTCTGTGTGTTATTCAATGGGGTTTATTTTTCAAGCAGTGACGAGGTGAGAATTTGTAAGAGTTCAGCTGCGCGTACATGACCCTAAAATCAAGGTTGACTTTTATTCTATATCAAATGGGGTGTTATGCACATACCACATGAATACCTGCTCAACATTACTCGTAGAATATGTTTCGTTGCATCGCTGCCACATATCTACCCCGCGCGATTCGTACAAAGTGATCCAAGACTTTACATGAAATATTATATGTCTTTCTACGGAAGCACTTCTCCAGTAAGACAGGCATACCATTACATTTTTTTTCAGGACGCACGTCGCAGAAACGACGTTGAAATTCGCGTCAGGGTTTGCAAAGTGATCCGCTGCAACATTCGAAATCTTGAAATACGAGCCGCCAAGACAAAGGATCTGCTGCGATTTTTCTGGATCGGAATTTCGACTGCGGGGTTAGGTTTCTGAGACTCTGCAAACTTTGTTTTGTTACTTTGTAATGTCAACGCGAGAACTAAGACATCTTTGTAGATTTACACCGACGTGACTTTATCAAACGTCATGTAACTTCCCGAGATATTAGTCAACTACTCAAATAACAATAGCTCCCCTCGCATGTTGTGTAAAGGAGTATTATATCTGTAATTAAGTCCATGTCCTAAACACATCTTTTTGGCGGTCTTGTTTCTGATCTAATTGTGCCTTGATGATTGTAGTAAAAGGGACGCACAGTTTGTTTGTTACCATACGTCGTCTGCTCGGCGCAAATGACTAGCACGTAGCCCGCGGTTTTGCACTCTTGCTCTTGTGATAAGAGAAAGGTTGTCGGTGTAACATCCTAAAATAAGGGGCACTCTTCGCTTGGCTGGCTTCAAGGTATAGATGTCTCGGTAGCGTTGGTCCTTCCCGAAACGCCATATGGTGTCAGGAGTGAGATGCCATTTGTGCCTCCGCCGTCGTCCGCCCACCCTCACCTTGGCTGCCGAAACGGGGCAGCCTGGCCTGCCTGGCGACGAATAAAGCTTTTAGACCCAACCGGGACTTCTCTGGCTGCAGGACTTCGGCGATTCCAGGTTCGCCTCTGGACTGAACGAGTGAGCAGAAGAAGGTAGAGGCCGGATTCTGCTCTATCAATGCAACAACAAGCGCGCAAGGTTTATCAGACCTTCAATCTGTCTCAAAAAGCAAAAGAAAAGTACACCCTTGTAAAAAAGTATGAAGACCACTTCCTCGCAGCTCAAAACTTGGCGTATGAAAGCGCATGCTTGCACTGCTCCTACCAGCAGCCCAGGGAGACGATAGACCAGTTCGCCCCAGCATTGCACAGGTTGGCGAACCGGTGCGACTGCGGAGACGTGAAGGGACGCATTGCTCGTGACCGCTTCGTGTTGGGTCTGCGAGACGCGGAGTTATCCGAGACTCTGCAGATGGACGCCACGTTGACACGTTGCGTCCACGTTGACTCTAGCCACGTTGACTCTTGCATAGGCAAGTCTGAAGGAGATGCTATAACGGCAGCAGAAGGAGTTTCACTGCAGTTCTGCAGAACAGTTCGAGACCGCACCATCGAGCGCAAAGGTGGACGCTGTTTGCCTAGAGCCGCAACTACGGCGTCGACTGTAAAACAGTAAACGCGGTGAACACATCAGCAAGAATGCTGCAGCATGTTCATCGTGTTGAAGATGTCCGCTTACCCGGTCGTTGTGCCCAGCAAGAGGGCAGCGTGCCGCAAGTGCCGAGGACATTTCGCAGCCCTCTGTTCATCCAAGCAAGCAAGTCCCTCCAACGTAAACGGAAAACAATCCGGAAACTCGAACTGCTAAGCGCATGAAGTTTGGCGGTATCTTTGTATGCACTATCGCTAAAGCTAGCATGGTATACAAGTGTCATTAAATGATAGAGGCTTATATGCCAAAGTGGACTCTAGAGCCAACATATCAGTGGATTAAGCGTCATTCCCATGCTTCCCGAAACACCTAGAGCATGTTGATGTCATCCTAAAAGGGCCTGGCAATGACGAACGGTAAGTGTGGGGAACGTTTGTTGCCACCATTAAGTGGAAGCAGCAGTAGCGCATTCGACGCGTCATATAAAAGTGTGTTTCGCCTTTTCTGGGTGGGTCCGAAAATAGGCGCGATCATATCTACGTAAGCGCAGTGACTTTCCTGGTCATCATCGGCCAGAGGATCGCCTCTGGTGGAGAACAACCACCAGGCCACGTGAGATTAACATCATGACCAGCGCCTACATAAGAAGCTACAACGCGATCATCAAGCCTCACTCGGCAGCTGCGGCAGCCCATTCGCCGCGTAATCTAAAAGTGTGTTTCGGCTTTTCAAGGTGAGTAATATTTCATAACATTTATCACCTTTATGTTTGCTCTGTGTTGCTGCTGCATATGCAGAGTGTTTTTTTTTTTAATTATATATATTTGTGATTTCCTACGCTGAATGTATGGCCAAAAAAATATCAAAATCATAAAGGCTCAAAAAGATTTGAAACGGAAAATGAGAACGGGCATCACGAGCACTCAAACCTGGTGTGGACGGCTGCACAAGTGCCACAGACGACTTTAGAACGACACTTGAAAATATCAAACAGCTAACCAAAGACGTTAGCAATCTCCGAGAAGTTCGTGATGAACTTGAAATGAAAACAAGTGACTACAGGAACAGATCCACAAAACGCAAAGCGATGACTGTACACCCAGCGTACAGTCGCACGAATAAAGTGCAATTAAAGTGCATCCCAAAGGGAAACGGCACACATTCTACTGAGATCGCTGAAAGCATTACAGCCCTCGTGAAAGTTCTGTTCGAAGATTCGGGCATCGAGATCTGTCACGCTGTTCTTGCTCGTAGAAACGAAAGTGGAAACGTGATCGTTCGTTTCCTTCCACGAAAAAAAACGCCATAGATTTCTTGCGGTGTCCTGCAAGACAATGTTAACCACCAGAAGGAGCGGGCTATTAAACCCTGAAATCAGGCCGATTTTCGTAAAAGAGCACTTATCGTAAGGAAAAAGAAAACTGCTGGGCGCAGTTAACGCAAGGAAAAGAAAAAAAATCTAGAAGCACGCCTGGACAAAGAACGGCAAGGTGCTCGCAAGGCAGGCGGATAAATCGGAGGGACTGTTTATTGCCTGCAAACAAGGTATCTCAAATATAAACTAATCTGTAATGAGTGATAATGGTGAAGGAGGGGGAGGGATCGCTGATACGTGACGTTATTTGATGTTGCTGCGTTTAATGATTTTTGTTGCAAAATGACTAACAAATGTTTATTTCTTTATTTGAATGCTAGACGTTTACGCAATAAAGTTCATGAAGTTAAGTGTTTGTTAATACCTTTGAAATTAAATTTTATGTTTTAGCATTTTCAGAAACTTGGTGTCGTAACAGTGATGTTTATATGGATGGGCATTGCTGTGAGTTCGTAAATTGACCCAAGAAAACTAATAGTGGTGTTGCATTAAAAATAAAAAAAATATAGATTTTTTATTTATTCACAGTGTTATCTGTATCAAACCCCAATAATGAATGTATCACAACAAAGTTTTTAGGCATTCTTATTCTTTTATATCACCCTCCTGATGAAAATAGATGCACATTTTTATTATTCGTTGGTTCGGTTTTACAACATGCAAGCACCCTTAATCCCAAAGTTATCCTCGCTGGCGACATAAACATTGACCTGCTTGAAAGGAATACACAGCACATAAAATTCCTAATTCTAATACAGTCTTTTATATGCTACTATAGAATTCCCATTCCCACCCGTGTAACATACATTTCATCTTAATTATTATATCCATGCGTAAGAACCTTTCACTCGGATGTTATACTATCTGGAATAATACCGCGGGAACAAGTAATCATGGGCCCACGTTTTGTATTTTTCCTAAAATAAATAAGGGTCAGAATAAACCGGTTTTACGAATCTAGTGTTACATATCAGAGAAAGTGGTGAGTACAATTTATGCCTCATTGCTGAAACACACCTGGGAAAATGTATTGTATGAAGAGAACCCCGAAATATCTTATGATGTATTTTCGAAAAACCTTAAAGCACTATTATCAGGCATAAATTTTCTTGCGATTAAAAAGAGTAAATACAAAAATTGTAAAGCCCTGGATCGCACATGATCTTTTCCGTAGGACAGGAAGAAAAAAAAATATTGTTAATTTGCTCGAACTCGAGACAATATTATTTTTTTTTGTAATTTAAAAACATATATATATATACAAATCGCTTGAACTCGAATATTCAAAAATCAAAAGAGAGTTCACTTCAGCGCAAGGTCACAAGCATAAAGAATTACTGAAAAATGATATGGTAGTCGGTTATTGAGATTATTGCATTTGAGCCTCGGCATAACTACCTCCCTGATTTAAAAATAGATGGTGAAAATCCGGTCCTTAACTATCGACAAGAATTAATTCACGTTTTCTAGTGGCTGGCGAATTACCCTCTACAAGTAAGCTTGGTGATCATAGATGTTTGCTAAGAAATACCCTTCCAAGTTTAATCGCTCGATATCTTGTCACTCAAGGTAAAATGATAATGCTAATAATGACTCTAAAAATAAAACAGACTGTGGTTTCGAGGACCCTAATGTAGTGTCCATTAAATTTGTATCTTAAATTTTTTCACACCCCTTAACCCGTGTGAGCAATTCTATCTTTTAAAGTGTTTTATTTTATAATCAACTATATAGCGAAAGTTTCAACAATCAGTAAAAGCGGCTCCAAACATGACTAGGTAAATACAGGCTCATATCAGTGTTGCATTTGCTCTCGAAATAATTCAAAACATAATTAACGAACGCTTCCAGAACGTTTTTTGCAAATACTATGTCATTTTAAACAACAATATAACTTTCGGACTGGTAAAACAACTCAGCACTTTTCTGTATTAAAAATAAAATATTACTTAACATATAAAATCAACTCTTCAGAATTGGTTTGTTTTTGAATTTCTTTAAAGCTTTTACTCTATAAAACAGAACATTCTTCTTTCAAAGCTCGAGGTATATGGCATACGAGGAACCGTTAACAAACTTATAACTAATTGCTGTGCATCTCGTACATGGTATACGCCTACCCAAAATATTATATGTTTAAGAAATTGCTTTGTCGAATAAACGCATAGGATCAAATACGATCTTATAAGAACATACGAGCACCGTATAAGAATATATAAGAAGAATATACGATTATATAAGAAGTTATAAGAAACTTATTATCAGTTTCCTATTGCTTCTTATATAATCATATATTTTTATGTTCATGTATGCTCTTATAATATCTTATTTAATCATATGCGTTTATTGGACCAAGACATTTCTTATGCATACTAGATTTTGTACAAGGTACGGTCTATAATAACGCAAATTCACCTCTAAAATTAATACCATATGGCGTTACACAAGGCTCTATATAGGGAACCTTGCTGTTACTGATTTATACTAATGATATACCTAATGTACCACTTACCGAAGGCAATATTATTCCCTGATGAGATAAATGACTTTTTTTTCTGGAACCAATCATAGGGAGGTTTAGTATACAGAAAACCAATATTTATTCGAGCTTTCATCCTGGCTAATTGCAACAGGTTTGTCGCTAAAGGCAAAACAAAAAAAAAGACTAAATATAGAACCTTTTCCCAGGTGAACGGGTCCCTCAATACAAATATTAAACTTTAATTCAAAAATACGAAAGCGGAATGCTTAGAGGATAAAATATTTACTGGAGTCTAGTTTAATAAATATGTGAATAGACTAACCTTGTAAACAATATAAGAATCGAAATCTTGAAATCAGTTCGCTTGATTTCTTTTACTAATTATCCTCTACAGGAATGCCTAAACTAGTACCAGACACAATATGCATTAATATATAGCAACACCTACTAGAGCTTCCTTTTCTGGGGTCAAATGACGAAAACACATATGACAAATCTATACGTGCTGCAGAAGAAGGCTGTTCGCTTCATAGATAACACTGAATATGACGCACACACCACTCCGCCTTTCAAAGAGTACAGAATACTGAAATTTGATAAAGTATACATTTATTAACTCGCACTCTATGTTTTCGAGGACCATAGATTTCAAGAACCAACCTATCTATCAATCTGCGCCAGACGCGACCACCATTTTTACAAACGTAAGGAAAATCACGTACTTCCAAAATCAGGAATAACATGCGCTCACATGCCCTTGCATATCAGGTTCCAAGGTTTCTTAAAACATACAGTCATCTTCATAACCTCATTCCATATGGTATCTCGCTAAACAAATAAAAGATAATATTCAGAAAAATCTTTTTGATGCTAGCCATAAAGGACTAGAAGAGAAATGTTTTCTTTTATTGCTTTTAGCAGTGCTTCGTGCTATTGCGGTGTTTATTTTTACACGTTTTGATTTTTTTGATTTTGTTGTTCAAGCACTCCTAAATGCAATCTTCGGTAAGTTACGTTTAAAAATTATTAATTACAGTTACAGTTACTTTCAGAAAAAAGTAGCAAAGTAACCGTTACAGTTACCGCAACAAAAGAGTAACTCGGTACAGTTATAGTTACTTTTAGAAAGTAACGACGTTACTCTTCAGCTACTTTTTTATAACAAAAAAGTTAGTAAAAAAAAAAAAGCAGAACCCCCCCCCTACCAAGTTTTATTGCATAACATTAAACGAGAGGGGAGGCTATGCCCCTCTTCCCCCTCCGTACCCTCCCCTGCTCCTCTCCTGTTCCCCTCCCATTTAGCCAAAAGGTTTCGCTAAATCTAAATTTAACAAATATTCCCCCGCTAAATTGACGTGGGACGTCACATGTGACGTCACACGTCAATTTTTCGTGACGCGTGACATGAAAATTTACGTGTGCCTTCATTATGAGAACGTCCCGCTAGACTTAGCGGAAAACTACCCCGCTAAATTTAGCGAATAATTTCCCCGCTAAATTAGACGAGACAATTTCACCCTCGTGAAGCCGCACGCGACGTCGCACGCGGCGTCACACGTGACACCACGTGCGACTTCACATGTCAATTTTGCGTGTGACGTCACGTGTTATGTCATGTGACACGTGACGTTAAGTTTTGCGTGTGACGTCACGTGACGTCAAGTGTGACGCCATTATGGGAAACGTCCCACTAAATTGAGCGCAACATTTCCCACCAAATTTAGCGAAAAATTTTCCTGGCAAGTTTAACGCGAACATTTTACACTCGTGACGTCACGCATGACGCCACGTGTGACGTCACGCGCTGCATTATGCATTATGCCGTGCGTTGCATTACGGGAAGCATACGATAATCCAACGCTCGGTTACGCCGACGTAGATGCCGCTCAACCCGGGAACGGGCGCCTAAGAGCTGCGCTTTCAAACGGCAACTCACTTTTCATTATTTCGCTACATTGCGATTCAATATGATCAGTCGTACTCAGTATAGGCGTTCCTTCGCAGCTTCACGTTCTGAGTGTTTCACAATCGCTGGATTTGAAATTTTCTGTCGCCGATTCGGGCTGCCCAAGATCGACGCAGCCCCGCACCTAAATTGACTAAGCTTTGAGAACGAGCCGTGCTCCGGGAATGCCTGGAGTTTTCGCGATTTCGGTCACAGCACTGATTGGCCGCCACGAGGAGCCCAAATATTCGAGGGCAGATTACCTGTTACAAAACGCAATCTCATTTGTAATGCAAGGCGCATTCAACTGTAATGAAATCCGCGCCGTTCGAGACTCACCAGACTAGGATCAAGGCAGCGTATAGCACCTTTTCCTCAGGTGTTTGTTCTCTCGCGATCCCCTTAATCTTATCCACTTATACAAATTCCAACTCCATATTATTTCATGGCCCCTTTTAACGGAGTGCCGAGGTCCGAGTTCTTGCATTCTTGCACTTTCAGGGCTGCCTGACTGGCTCAGTTGAATCGAAGTCTTGACTGCGGTCGAGCTCAGAGTGAACCGAGTATGCCCCTCTTTCAGTGCAGATATCACGCGAATGCCACCAACCGTCACTCACGGTGGGCGGCATTCGATGTAATTAATGGACTGCCTTTGTGTTTGACTGTGCGGGGGGTTAGCGCACACCAGCTAGGAGCGCGTGGAGCGAAAGCTCGCGCTGCAAAATCTAGATCTTGGGCTCAATCCCCATCCTGCCCGTTTCGATCTGAATCAGCATCGTAACGGAATCACCCGGTCGGGTATCACTACTGCGAGGTGCACGTTAGAGACCGTAGGCTAGCAGTTGTATTGCACCGGGTATTTTTCTCATCTACAGCTGGGAGACTCGTCGCCCGTTGAGGGAGACCAAGTTCAAGGCTGTATTAACATACACAGAACCCAATCGTTTTGTGTGTCTTTTTACATTTTTCTTACATCGGATATATTTTTTTCTTTTTTCTTAAACGCGGCTTCTTGTAACTTATAAAACAAATTTCAGAAACGTGTGTTGTGCACTCATCCACAACTTTTAATTCGAAAGCATTATTGTTCATTGGAGCAAGTCGACGTCATCAGTTTGAAGCGCGCCAAACGACACCTTAAATACTTTCTCCAGGGGAATCCAGCTCCCAGATATGAAACTACGCGAAAAGACAGGACAACTGCACCTAGTTTAGCCCGACACCAAAGGAGCGGAGGAAGGCTGATGGGTTTCGGCCACACATGTACAAATTACTCAAAAAAGGTAGTTAAGTTAAGTTACTGAGTATCGACGCCAAAAGTAATTGGAGTAGAGTAGAAATTATCCATTTGTAATAGTAATTGAGTAAACTACTAACTACTGTAAAAAGTAGCGAGTTCCTTTGAAGTTACTTTCAAAGTTACTTTTTTATATTTTTGTGGTAGCAAAATGAACAGCAGTTTTGATCAATGAAAAACCCTGCGATCCAAAAATAAATGCAGTCTATTTATGCCTTGCGTTTTCGCCAAAATAGTTTATTTGCTCGCAGAAGCAATTGACTTTCAAAGTTCTTCATAGGAGAGTTTTCCCCTTTTCCTTCTAAAGACGTCCCCAGCCAAGCTAAATAGACGTTCCACCGACGGGCTGGATGGAACGGCAGCGTTGAATTTGAGAAACAGGCTGTCCAGGGACGTGTAAGCGAGTGTCGGCATCTTAGGTGTCCATGACGAAACATGTGACGTTTGCCTCGGGTAGAGGGTCTTTTATAACAAACTTTCCTCCTTTTTTCTTCTTTCTTCGTCAAGTTGAGATTGTTATGACTGGACCCTCTTTATTCCGACGTCGTTCTGGGAGTACGCTGAGCGAGTGCACCAGACCGTCAAGGGTTCAAATCTCGCGCCACGACGATGAGATCATCCGGACGACTGGGCGTCCCGTTGTAGTGCTAGTGCTACGCTTCTAAAAAAATTTTTTTTTCTTTTAATAAAAGGTGAACCGAAGTATACTTTGCCGCTGACGCCGGGTCCAACAAAAGGATCTCCCAAAGGTAACTCGCAATCCTCGCCGGCGACTTCAATATTCTGACGCGTCATGCGCCTGACAGGCCTGACAAGTAAATCGTTTTTAACAAAAAGGTCTCCCAGGCATGGATGGTCGGAAGGACGCGAAGGATTACGTGAACAAGTATCGTCGCTCGTATACAGTTGCAGCTGCAAGCGGGAACGTGCTCCCATAAACGGGTTATCCGTGCCAGGGTTTGTGCGCGGGGGAGTCCGGCTTTGCAAAGGCGTATGCGCTGACGACAAGGCGACAACGGCGACAATGGGAACAGGTGCCCAGCTGCGAGGTCATTCCATGGGTGCCTCTGGTGGAACCTACCGCTTGAGTCATGCAGAACTCACTAAAGACAGACAACACGAAAACAACAACTCTCGGAGTGTCCCCGTCTTTCACTGTTGCAGCTGGAAACGCGGCGCCTGCGTGCATTACCGGATTAGGCCAATACCCGACCAAGGCTTGTTAAGCATCTCTTCCTGCGTTCGTGCGTGCCGGTGTTATATTTTGGCTGCTCGTCGCCACATTGGCCCAAGGACGCCTTCCCGAACAAGGGGGTCCCTTGTTCTGGAATGCACTTTATCTGGCGGCGTCTTATTTATTTCTGCGCTCAAACTTTCGTGATGGGAAAAATTAGCACCAGATAATTTCGAAAGTAGTTAGTAATTTGAGTAGAAGTTACCTGAAAAAGTATTTTAATTAAACTACTAATTACCCAAATCAAGTTGTAATTGAAAGTTACCAAGTTACTCGAAAAAGTAGTTAAACTACAGTAGTTTGAATAGAGTAGTTTAACTACGTCCAAGTATGGTTTCGGCTTCGGTCCCATTGGCTGGCGCCAGACTTGGACGTAGTTCAACTACTCTACTCAAACTACTGTAGTTTAACTACTTTTCCGAGTAACTTGGTAACTTTCAATTACAACTTTATTTGGGTAATTAGTAGTTTAATTTAATTACGTTTTTCAGGTAACTTTTACTCAAATTACTAACTACTTTCGAAATCTAGTGCTAATTTTGCTTATCACGAAAGTTTCAGCGCAGAAATAAATAAGACGCCGGCAGATCAAGTGGCATTCTCGAAAAAGGGGCCCCCTCACATTCCGTTCCCACGCACTTATACTCGGCAGCCGTAGAAACTGCATCAGGGGCGTCCTTGGGCCAAGTTGGCGACAAACAGCCAGAACATAACACCGCCGCGCACGAACGCAGGAGGAGATGCTTAACAAGCCTTGGTCGGGTATTGACCTAATTCGGTAATGCACGCAGGCGCCGCGCCTCCAGGTGCAACCGTGAAAGGCGGAGACACTCCAAGGGTTGTTGTTTTCATGTTGTCTGCCTTTAGTGAGCTCTGCCTCAAGCGACCTGATTGTTCCACGGGAAGCTCTACCGGAATGACCTCGTAGCTGGGCGCCTGTTCCCATTGTCGCCTCGTCGTCAGCGCATAGCCTTTGCAAAGCCGGACTACCCCGCGCACAAACCCAGGCGCGGATAATCCGCTTCCAGCTGCAATTGTACGAGCGACGATACTTGTTCACGTAACCTGTCTCGTCCTTCTGACCTTCCACGCCACGTAGACATCCTGTTTGTTGAAAACGATTTGCTTGTCAGGCGTGTCAGGCGCCGGCGAGGATTGCGAGTCACCCTTGGGAGATCCTCTTGTTGGACCAGGCGTCAGGGGCGAATTATACTTCGTTTCATCTTCCATTAAGCCAAAATATTTTTTTTTCTTTTCAGTAGCGTATCACCAGCACTGCAACGCAGTCTTGTACACGTTACTAAAAAAAAGTAATCGATTACAATTACTATTACTCTTGGCTAAAAAGTATTCGATTAGATTACTTGATTACTCGACGGCAAAAGTAATTGGACATTACTTAAAGAAGTAATCGTTACTTTTCCGATTACTTTATTGTGTGAAGACACATCTTTAGCGCTCATTACAATGAACTACTTCCAACCTATATTTCACATTTGCACAAGTATTGAAGAAGAAAAACTGGCTCCCTCTTCGTGGTCGTTGCACCTTCACAATGCGGACACAAGCATAGAATTCGTTTGAAGACGTTTAATGATTTGGGCGTTCGCCAGTGTGTGTGTGTGGCCGGGGGGGGGGGGGGGGGGGGGAAGCGGAGGGGGTTCTAGAAGTTGTTAAGCTTGAGCAAGTGTTGTCGCTCAAAGTTTGCGTCGCTCATTTTATTATTCACATGTGGATGAGCTCGCATTTTATACAAAAGAACAGCAGCTCCAGGATTTGAAACGGATCATTTGTAGTATCCATTAGCGGCAGAGATCGCCCCGACCACTTCTCAACTCGAAACATTGCTTGTCACAAAGCCCACGTAGGGGAAATGGGGAAATATTTCAACTGCCTTTGTTATATTTTGCATCCGCTTTAGGCATTCTTCGGTTCTGGTGGGTGCCTTCATGTCTAGAGTGCCTTCATCATGAAGGCACTCTAGGTTCTGGTTCGCCTACGGGCTGCGAGTAGGTACCCTAAGCAGGATTTTTTTTTATTTTTTTTTATTTCTATGTGTGTGTGCGTGAGGGGGCTAGTTTGAACCAAGGACTGACAAAGCTACATTCTGCTTCCTCAAACTTCGCCCTGAATGGCCTTTGTCACGCACTGTGACTTCCCTGGGCTTCCCACTCCCAGTCCCAGCTCGAAAAAAAAAAAAAAATAAATAAGCGGACATTCCACAGAAACTGTACATAGAAAGATATACCTCGTTTCCTACAGCTCTGCAAAAATCTTTTTTTCCGTTCGAAAAAAAAAAAGCGTATTTTATTTTGGTCATTTCATAAAAAAAAGGCGTGCGACCGAAGGGGGGGGGGGGGGGGTGTCCCGTGGACAAATTGTAACGGTTACAAGTAATTTTATTACTTTAAAAAGTAATCAGATTACTCTTCTGATTACTGCTTAATAAAAGTAATCAACTGATTACAAAATTACTCCAAAAAGTAATCGATTACAAGTAATTTGATTACTTGTAATGCGTACGGTACAAGTCTGCAGTGTGCAACGTGACGCTCAGTCGTCCGGATGATCTCATCGTCGTGGCTGAGACTTGAACCCTTGACTGTCAGTGTCCGGTGCACTCGCTCAGCGTACTCTCAGAACGTCGCGAGAATAAAGAGGGGCCAGTCATAACAATCTCAACTTGTCGAAGAAAAAAGAAAAAAAGAGGAGAGTTTGTTATAAACGACCGTCTACCCGAAGCAAGCCACACATGTTTCGTCATGAACACCTTAGATGCTGACCCTCGCTAAACCGACCCTGCACGGACTGTTTCTGAAAATCAACGCTGCCGTTCCATCCAGCGCGTTGGTGGAACGTCCTTTTAGCTTGGCTTGGGACATCTTTAGGAGGAAAAGGGGAAACCTCTGCTATCAAGAACTTTGAGACTCTTGATTTTTGACAAGAACCAACACGGATTTCGTAGAAACGTTTCCACAACGACTCAGCTAATATCTGTAGTCCACGATTTTGCAGCCGCGATGGACAATCGTTACCAAATCGACGTAATTTTTTTAGATCTATCTAAGGCGTTCGATCGCTTGCCTCACAATCTGCTCAGTGATAGATTGAAAGAGGCAGGACTTCCTAATAGGCTCGTTCGTTGGATACAGGCCTATCTACAAAACCGCTCTCAATTCGTTGAACGTGATGGCTCTAAATCTGATAATCTACAGGTCTTGTGTGGTGTACCACAGGGCTCCGTGCTCGCACCGTTACTTTTTTTTATTTATATTAACACCATTTCCAAAAATATTGATGAATGTGTTAGTGTAAAATTGTTCGCGGATGACTGCGTAATGTATAGCCTTGTCAAAAGTTCTTCCTGTCAGACTACATTGAATGAAAACCTTTGTAAACTTGCGGACTGGTGCGACCTCCAGAAAATGAAAATTAACTTCTCTAAAACCGTCTCAATGACACTGACTACAAAAAAAAAAAAATCCTTTTTCTTACATTTACCATATTGGCAACCAGTGCATACAAGAAGTTTCCTCTGTAAAATACTTAGGTCTAACTACTAGAAACAACCTAAAATGGTACCAGCACATCAACAACATATGAGCCAAAGCGTTCAGAAAGCTATGCTTTCTTCGAAGAAAACTCAAAGGGTGTCACTCGGCTGTGAAACTTGTAGCTTATCGTTCTCTGGTTCGCCAAGTTCTAGAGTACGCCTCTATTGTATGGGACCCGTATTTTGTGAAAGACATTGCGGAGGTGGAGCGGATACAACGTCTTGCTGCAAGATTCATCCTATCTGACTACCGCACTTCATCATCAGTAACTAACTTGTTGAAGCAGCTTGACCTCGAACCGCTCCACCTTCGCCGACAAATCTCTAGGCTGAAGTTTCTTTACTTACTTTATAACAATTCATCTGGTCTATCAAGTGACACTTATCTTCGCCCTGTGCCACAATGGTCAGCTCGACTAAATCATTCCAAAGTCATATGCCCATACTATGTCAGAACTAACCTTTTTCAGAAGTCATTTTTCCCTAACACAATTGAACAATGGAACTGTTTGCCGTCATTGCTTGTGGAATGTACTGATGTGAACCAATTCGAAAATTTATTAACTAAACTCCTTTTGTAACCCTCAACTGCTTGGGCAGCGCCGCTGCCTGCAGTATATGTAAATAAATAAAGAAAGAAAGAAAAATTGCTTCTGCGAGCGAATAAACTATTTTGGTGAACACTCAAGCCACAAAATGACTGCATTTATTTAAGGCTCGCAGGGTTTTTCACGGACCAAACTGCTGTTCATTTTGCTACCACAAAAATATAAAAAAGTAACTTCAAAAGTAACTTCAAAGTAACTTGTTACTTTTTACAGTAGTTTGTAGTTTACTCGATTACTATTACAAATGCGTAATTTCTACTCTACTCCAATTACTTTTGGCGTCGATACTCAGTAACTTAACTTAATTACCTTTTTTGAGTAATTTGTACACGTCTGGCTGGCGCGCGTCGACGAGGCTCCCATTGGCCACTGCGCGTCATTTTCAACGACCCCCACCCCATGGCGCTGCTACTCCGAAAGGTAGCGGCTTTACACTAAGGTCAGCGCGCATGCTCGACCGTCGACGCAAGTGCGAAGAAGACGACAGAAGCTAGCGGAAGAGCGGCGTGCATGCTTTCGCACTCACAACTCATAAGAAGTGCTTTGGTGCGCCTCGAGCCTTTTTTTGGGCATCGACCAGTTGCGGATGTCCAAAGAGAACTGAACAACAAACTTTGCAATCTTCGCCCGATCGTAGATGACAGTCATAAAATTTCAATGAGCAGTAATTCAACATGCGTACGCGTATAGTCATTCTTCCATCGATGTGGTTTCTTTGCACTGAATTCCGTAAGCCACATTCTAAAATTATCAATTTGTGACTTTTCTTTTACGAAAGATCGTAGTGTTCCGGAGGACTGTCATCGCCTCGGTATCGTAGAACGTGAATAATTAAATTAGCCTGTTCATATTTGCCTTAGAACATTTTATTCCACGGAATGTTTCAGAACGTTTCTCATGCAAATGAAGCGAGAGCGTGTATTGCACAATCAATAGAGTGAATAGATGTGTTTATTTACTCGTTCATTAGGTTAGCAACGAGTAACCCAAAGCTGTCCGTTTTCGATTACGCACGGCTTAATCAGAAGCGAGCATTTCTTTTGAGAAGCAGTCTAAACACGAAAGCTGTCGCTCAGGGTGCGCATCGACTGCAGCATTAAATACGTATACGCCTTTGCAAACACTGTGTCGAGTGACTGGAGCTTGACGTACGTATACACGCGGAAGGTACATGCGAAGATAAGTTCATCAACCACCTCATTTTTCTGGCTTGCCCAAATTAGGCACATGGCGCCCCCAAGAATTTTCTGTTGTTTATGCCTACTCTTCTCCGCATTATGCCTGCTCATCTGCACAGCTTGCATGATGTTCAAAATTAAGTTCAATATAAACTTTACGTGATGCGAAACTACGGGCTGTCGGATACAGCTCTGTCATAACATGAGTACTTGCGTAGGAACATGGGGCGTCCTCCAAAGTAAGGAACTTATTACAAGGGCTAAACTCTGTTGTCATCTCAAAGTAAGAGGGGGTGTAACAAACAGGACTACCCATGCCAAAGGACAGAACAGGCAGAAACATTCTTGAAAAGCCACAAGCAAAATTAGTGCGAGCCCAATGGCTGCGTTTAGAGTCGGTGCTATGTGGCATAATTCCAGCTACACTATTTTTGAAGTGTGCTAACGTGTACTTACGATAGAACATTTGCTGCGTAACATGCATGCTTGGATTGTGGAAGAACGCTGAACCTACAGAAAAGGGTGAGGACAGAAAGGAGAAAAGACATCCGATCGCTGGACTACCAACTATTTATTAACCATCCGCTTCTTCTTCTACTGGTGTTGTGCCTGTCCTTTTCACGTCTTCCTCTTTTCTTTTTCTTCTTTCTCGATCTTCCTGTACCCTCACGGGCATTTGCGTCTCGCAGGAACTTCTTTACACTTTCCTCTAGGGCAATAGAGGGTGAACTGACGCAGTTGTCTACTTTTTCTTCTATGGCGAAGGCCTCAAGTATTTCTCGGGCGAACCTGTCTTTGTGGTGAGCTAGGATTCTTACCGTTTCGAGCTTGGCCTCGCACATGCATGCTCTACAAAAGTTAATCTAGCCCAGCCTAACTAATACAGGCAGCTGTAGTACCAAACACAAGACAGAATACCTTCCATGCGACAAAGGAGTCGTATACAACATACCACTATCGTGTGGACGTGGCTACGTTGGACAAACGGGACTTTGTATAAATGACCGAGTACGAGAACATGCAGCTAATTTAAGAAACCTGACTGCACCTGGACACTTAGCAGCTCATTGTAGAGCATGCATGTGCGAGGCCAAGCTCGAAATGGTAAGCATCCTAGCTCACCACAAGGACCGGTTCGCCCGAGAAATACTTGAGGCCTTAGCCTTAGAAGAAAAAGAAGACAACTGCGTCAGGTCATCCTCTATTACCCTACAGGAAAGTGAACAGAAGTTCCTGCGAGACGCAAATGGCCGTGAAGGTACAGGAAGATCAAGAAAGAAGAAACAGAAGACGTGATAAGGAGAGCTACAACACCAGTAGAAGAAGAAGCGGAGGGTTAAAAAATAGTTGGTAGTCCAGCGATCGGATGTCTTTTCTCCTTTCTCTCCTCACCCTTTTCTGTAAGTTCAGCTGGTTTCCACGATCCAAGTATGTACAACTAACTAGCTCAGCTCCTTCTCATTGAAAGTAACGTGCCTATGGACGCCAAATAACCACGCAGTCAAAAGTATATTGATTTTACAAAAGTGGCTTAATGGCGATCGTGACTTCAGCCACTGAACGCTTACAGTGTCTCTTATATAAGCTAGACTAACCGTGTCCGTTTTTTTCCACGAGATATCCAGTTCTGATGCTTCACTTCACAACATACAGAAACAACTAAAAAAATCGCCAAGCGGCCTTTTTTCGTTTTTATAGTGTGCAGTAGATACATTATTATTAAAGATATATCATACATAGGGTGTCAAAAGTCACCAGGCTCAATCTAAAATAGACCGCAAAAATCGACGCCTCCATGTAGCAATTTCAACTTTTTTTCAAATATGTATTTGACAGGTTTTTTTTTTTTTCTTGTAAAATTAATAAGCGCAGCTCCCCTTCAGTAAAACATATATGGGGCCTAAAAATTCTCAAGGGTGAACAACGGACGGCAAATCAGACGACCAAGTCAAGTAGAGGCAATGTTACTAAAACACTCAGTTGGGAAACTGCCATTGAAACTGCTCTGAAAGAGTGTCCCCGAACTGTTCTGGAGCACCGTGCTAATGGCGAACACAAAGCCGCCATTTCTCCCGCAACGGCCACTCCAGGAACTGCACGTGACGTCTATTTCGGCTTTAATCGGCCATTTTGGCGCCGAAACAAATACAGCGGAAGAGGTTACAGGGGTGCTAGCCCCGTCTCCCCAGCGGACGCGCCGCGTCTTACAACCGTAGTTAAAATGCACCTAGGTCGGGACGCGCTACCTGAAAGCACCGCTGAGGCATGGTTGTATAAAAACATTATTAATTGTGCCGCAAACCTTGCAAACTAAAGATTTTAAAAATATCACGCTCTCATCATTTTGTACTAAACTCCAATATATTTTATACAGAAAGAGTCTTTTCCGTTTGTTTTTACGGAAAAACAGTCTTTGTAAAAGCTCAAGGTGACCAGAGTACAGACAAATGATAAAGAGTGGCGCTGTTGTAGTATTTAGCTCGGTTTCGGTGGACGCTAGCGGCCCAAGATTCGACGGCGAGTTTCTCAACTGAGTGTTTTAGTAACGTTGAGTAGAGGGGTATGTTTGCGCGCCTACTGATAGATGTCGTCGGGAGCAGCATCCGAAGGTGTAGCCGACAAGCAAAAACCGAAAGCAGACGTCACGCTGATGAAATCCTTTGGCAGCTAAAAAGCCGCTCTTATGATAGCGCGGTTTTTGTTTTTTTTTCATTTAATTTTTGCTTTTATTCTTTGCATTTTATTTATTAACCAAAAGTATATTACAAAAATATAGTGTTCATTTTAATAAACCACGGTGGTCGTAAGCAGTCCTGATAAGGAGGTAGCGCAATCTATCAATACGAACGTCAACCCGCCCCGCTACTCTCCTTGGTCGTCTGCGTCGCCACCCGTCGTTGGCCTTGGCAAGTTTCTTCTCCTGATTTTTTTACAGAAAGAGAGCTACGTTTAGCAATTTTACAAGCAAAAACCGACTTGTGAAATACACCTTTGACGAAAAGTTTAGTTTGCTACTTGCAAGCGTCAATTTTTTGCGGTCCATTTTAGATCGCGCATGGCGACTTGGGACACCATATATGTGTATTTTATCAACACGTGGGACATTTGTTTCTGGAAGCGACCACCTTTACTCAAAAGTGTTTCGTTGAGACAGAATACCGAAACTACCCAAACGGCCAAAATCAAAGCAAGCACCGCCAGGCGGCACATAAGCAGCGCGAATGCGGAAGACGCCACGCACGCTTGGCCGTCTGCTTCGGCGGCAGTTTGAGGCTTTGGGGGTTACCGTGAATTACGCGCACAGAAATATTGTGTACCGACTCGGTTGCGTGTCAATGATTAAAAGATAATAACCAATAGTACTCTGCAAGCCCCGAGCTAATCCCGATTGTCGATATCGAACTTTAATTACCCTGCTGTCGGTGCTGTTGGGGCAACATCACGGATCCCCCACCGGAGGGACGGACAACTTCACTACACGAGAGGCTCCTCCGAACACATAGGTGGCCCCGCTGCACGGCAGCCACCCGTACTATTTTCCCCCTCCTTTCCGCTGGCCTCTGCTCAGGGTCGACAGGCATTGTTTAACTATATAGGAGGTGTTGGCTTCACTCCCCTTGCTTCGGGATTCGTTCACACACTTTCCGATTGGGAAATGTACCACTTTCATTGGCTACGGAGCTACCATAAGACATTCATAACTTGCCCCGCCGCGTTCCTTAAGCTGTGACTGTATTTATCTCTTGATTCACACGGTTCACTTAACCATATTTATACGCAATGTTGCTATCAGTGCGCGGTCCTATGGCGCGAGCAAACGCCGCTCGGCAAGAAGTGCAAGTTAACCGACCGACAGCAAAGGAAAAATCTATGTTATTTTGCTATCGTCATTTGCAGGGTACCTCCGGGCACGTATATTCCGTGGTGTCGTTTGCTTCGCGATTATGCAGCATGTTGAGACATGTTAAATTCGGCATGTAGGTATTGAGATATGCCAACCGAATTGGCTGAATAATATACAAGATTGATTTCATTACCATTCAAAATTCTGCCTAATTATTATTGTTCCATTCACTCATCCAGTTTAGTCACGAAATATTATTTTCGGTTCTTTTTAATAATAGTGTATTATTTTCGCTGACAAGCACGTGACTGGTTTGATGATGGACACGGAAAAATTACTTTAACTCGATCCTGCTGACAAGGACAGGGAAGCACAAAATCTGTTGTGAATAAACCTGTGACATGCAATGTTTGTGGGACGTCAGGTGAGGTCATGAGGTTTCGTGATTCTGACGTCACACGACGCCAGGTTTCTGTATGCCGTCGCGGTGTGACAAGACGTAATGGTGACACGTGAGTCACAGCGCACGTGACCTAATGACGTCAGGCGACGTTATCGTGTCATAATGACGTCGTTTGACATGACAATGATGTTATGATAAATTAATGATTAGAGTATATTAAGTCATGACGCCACCTCTACTAAAAAAACATGTACGATTTATAACGTTTCATAGAGGTTTATGCTAGCCACCGCTGTTCCCCGTACAGGTCACCCTTTATACATTATCCGTCATCCGTTACTCGGGTACAGGTCACCGTGTATCCTATACGGGCCGCCAACCCGGGTTAATCTGCCACCAGTAAGGGAATAAAATTGCAGCGGCGAAAAACCAAATATTTAGCTCCTTGTATCCTCGTACTTGCACAGGTGCCTCCATACAGGTGACCAGTGTCGCGTACCGGTGGAGTATAACCACCAACCGGTGGGCTGTACCGGCAAGCCGGTATGTCATAGTGGTATTCCCACATATCATTTCAAAACTTTACCCTCGATTTCCTCTGCGGATATATTGCGTTCAATGTCCATTTGCATGGGCTCTTGAGAATCCTAATATAAATAAGGGATTCAAAACTAGCATACCACCGTGGTACGTAAGGAAGCAGCGATTGTAATTTCCAACAAATCTGAAGATGCCCCGAAAACGACGCAATGTTAGTAATAGTTTCAGTCTTCCAGTGTTTCCGACGTAAACAATAATGATTCCATTTAGACACACCTATACTCGTATTTCGGTTAAGCTTGATACCTCGGGAAGGTCTACGGGGCTGGGATATTTATCATTGAAGTTTGTTCAAGAATCTGGCTGGTGGCTATTTGCCCATTTTGGGCTGTACCATATCCTTGCATGGGACTTCCGAAAATAACCACGTTTGACCCATGTAGGAAAAACGAAAGGTTAATTCAAGGGAGCGGAATGACAAATTATCCCTATCATAGCCTCTGGAAATGGTATATGCAGATGATAATCTTAGAGTTCGTGAATACCTGCACAGAATATATATATTTAAGTACGCTTCCCCAAACCGTGCATGAATACGCAAACCTTTCAGGTTGAACTTGACTACCTGCCCCTCCCTCTTCGTTTCTATCACCATTCCAAAGCTAAGTATTCAGTTAGTAATTGCATTAACGGATTGACCCTTGTTAATATTTGTGTGCTTGTATGTTTTTTTTTATCTTATTTCGCAAATCCGCTGTTATGATGCCTATTTAATTTTCTCCTCCAGGAAATGTTGCTGGGAATCCTCCCGCATCATAGGTTTTCTTTTCCTTTCACTCTACCACGCACGTAGCCAGGGGGGGGGGGGGCGCCCCTTCCCCCGAAATCTCCCATTTTGCTGGGGCCCCTCCCCCCCCCCCCCCCCCATCATGCAGTATTTTGTCATGTTCGTCCCCCCAACACAAAATCCCGGCTACGTGGCTGCTGTGTACTTTGTATTTTGTTCAAATATTCTGTATGGTCTGCTTCCCCTCCCCCCCCTGCAATAACTCCGTAGTAAGTGCAATCTATGTAAACGTATAAATAAATAAATAAATGTTGTGCGTTGCGTGGCATTGATCTGAAGTTTCCTTTATGTTTCTGTCGTCCTCTGGAAAAACCCAACTAGGGTAAATTTACCGTGTCTAACCTGCATCAGCTAGGTTCGACTCCTGCATTTTTAATGACGTTTTCGTTCATTTTTATTTGTCCAGATTTCTTTCTTTTTTTCTCGTGTTTATTTTTTTTTTTTGGGGGGGTGGGGGAGGGGGCAGAGGAGGATTTTCCAGTGACGTGATTTTAGGACGACTTCTGTACGGGTGTCCATTATCGTTTACGACGGAGTTGTTAAACTTTCCAGGGGTTAATGGTTAGTTGAAGACACCAACCTCAGAGGGCGTTTTGTTCAATTAAAGGATGTGTTCGGGACATCCGTGTCCAAGCTTATGCTTAAAATATAAAGTTCGGAGTTGTGGCATTTTGGCTTTTTTGGATAACAGAATATATCTAATTTGGCTAATTTGGGTCTATATATCTGGAAATTTCAAGGATTAGTCTTCGAATACCTGGCAGCCTCGGGAATATCCCATACAAAAATGGTCTATGGTCGTCTATAGAAAAATCTATGGTTAGCTATCACCGCCTATGGTCCTCTATAGTCGGCCATGGGAACCTATAGGACCGGTTATAGCGAACTATAGAATATGCTATGGCACTGAAGCTAAAGACTCGCAACCATAAAGTTTTCTTTAGACTGCTATAGAAAATTGTATTTCTCTGAAGCTTTAGGCCAGAAACCATTCAATGTTCTATAGCCACCTATAGAAAACGGTATGCCTCCGAAGCTATAGACGCTAGACCATTTAGTCGTCTGTAGCCGCCTATAGGCCCCTGTATCACTCCAATGCTATAGACCCGCGACTATTCATTCGTCTGTAGCCGGCTATAGGAGAGTATATGCCTTCAATGCTATAGAGGCACGCCCATTCAGTTGTCTGTAGCCGCCTATAGGCACCTGTATCACTCTAAAGCTATAGATCTGCGACCATTCATTTGTCTGTAGCCAGCTATAGGAGAGTATATGCCTTCAAAGCTATAGACGCACACCCATTCAGTTGTCTGTAGCTGTCTATAGGCACCTGTATCACTCCGAAGCTATAGACCCGCGACTATTCATTCGTCTGTAGCCGGCTATAGGAGAGTATATGCCTTCAATGCTATAGAGGCACGCCCATTCAGTTGTCTGTAGCCGCCTATAGACGCGTGTATCACTCCGAAGCTACAGGTCCGCGACCATTCATTCGTCTGTAGCCGGCTATAGGAGAGTAAATGCCTTCAATGCTATAGACGCACGCCCATTCAGTTGTCTGTAGCTGCCTATAGGCACCTGTATCACTCCGAAGCTATAGATCCGCGACCATTCATTCGTTTGTAGCCGGCTATAGGAGAGTATATGCCCTCAATGCTATAGATGCATGCCCATTCAGTTTTCTGTTGCCGCCTATAGGCACCTGTATCACTCCAAAGCTATAGATCCGTGACCATTCGTTCGTCTGTAGCCGGCTTTAGCAAGTATATGCCCTCAATGCTATAGACACATGCCCATTCAATTGTCTGTAGCCACCTATAGACCACTGCATGACTCCAATGCTATAGATACGTGACCATTCAGTCTGCCTGTAGCCGGCTATAGAAGTTGTCTGTAGCCACCCATCGAAAAGTGTATTACTGCAAAGCTATAGATACACGCACTCGTCTGTCTGTAGCCTGCTATGGGAGAGAGTATGCCTTCATAGCTATAGATGCACGGTCATTTTTCTCATTTAAATTTTGCTGAAAGCTACAAATCACCTATTCAGCTGTCTGTAGTCAACTGCTCCAGGTGCCTATGCATGGCTTGCACGTGACGTCATATCCGTCCTCCTTGCTCGTGACAGAAGCTTGCCGCTAACACAGTGGAAGCAGCACTCGCTCATTTCCGCTCTCGTTTCCCATTTGTAGAATTAGTACAGTAAAGGCTACAATCGAGGTAGCTCAAACCACCAGAAGAGAATGAAATTAGGCCAGTGCAACCTGTCTGAAAACTTTCTGCCACCAAAACCCTCGACCATATAACAAGTTTCCATTAAAAAAACAGCGTCAAACGTTTTCTAAACCGCATACCATTCGAAGCTTCACCTGAATCATTAAACAGGTAGTGCAATGAGTAGGGTCACTTGAAATTCTAGTTTTAGAGCCGTATTTGACTACTATACATTAGAGAAACTGGGAAGGCTTGATAGTGGGATTTTTTATAGATTTTATTAAGAGTAAATTCAACATCAACCCATGTGAGGCAAAGGAAAACAACTTAGCCATCTTTCAACATATGCTAAGACGTTACCAATTTTTTTTATTTCCACGTCAGATGCAATCAGCATCCTTTGATTCTCATTCATTGTTCTTAATGTCCTTCAAGGACCCAATGTTTGTAGCACTAAAACTTCAATATTTTAGGTATACAATATATAAGAAAACAATTCACACAAAAGGAACTCTCAACCAAGAAAAAGTACTCTGCCTGCCAAGATAACAGCCACAATGAAGATATCGAAACAGAGCCCAGGCACTATTGCAAGAATGCAAACTGTAATAACACACTATCTTTCACGTTTCTAAAGCAAACATAAAATTTAATGAAAACAAATATCAGACAACATTAAAATCAAGACGAAATGTAGATAAGAACAAGACTGATGCCCACAGTCAGTCAATGCAAGCTCAAAATCATGAGGATTCTTCATTCCTATAGAGTGCACTCCCCCATATGCTCAGCTTTGATTTAAACTATGTTCTAATAACATCTCTTAAATATATGCTACCTGACCAACATTATGAAAATATGTTATGGATGATGTTAAAACATTAGTAGAACTCATGGTAAGGCTTTATATTGTCCAAATGTAATTGAAGATAAATTTGATATTTAAACGAGCGCAGAAACTGCTCTCGTTCCCAAGTATGCATGAGCACATGTCAATCTAAAACAGCAAAGCAGCTCACAAGCAACAAGGTAAATTCGAGACAAGTGTATACACACTAAAACAGGCACCTACCAACCTGGAACTCTAAAAATTAGGAATCATCTGGAAAAGTCAGGGAATATCAGGGAATAATCAAGGAAATCATCAAAAAGTTGGCTAAATCAGAAGAAATGACCAGTAAAAGTGGCATGTCTGTGCGTAACAACGTTCGACGGTCGCACATCGGCACGGCCATGCTGAATAATGTTGCCCATATGTCATACATCGACCCAGAAACGATCAGAGAATTTTAAATTAGTTATCTGGTAGACACCCTGTAAAACAAGCACAGAATTTCAGAAATTGGTCTAGGCAAGAATAAAATAAAGGTAAAATCTAGATAAGGACAAGTACGGATGTGCGCAGACAGTCAAGGCAAGCAGTTCCATATTTTCCGGTGTATAAGTCGTGGTTCATTTTCCCCGAAATTTTTACCCACCCTTGCCTGTTTCAGTATGGGGGGGAGGGGGTAGTGTGTATGTGTATACAACCTAGAACTTAGTTTGCCTCAACAGGCAACTTGCCTCCCAGCTGTAGATGAGCAATTTAGCCAGTGCAGTATAAATCGCTAGCCTGGGGTCTTCAACCTGCGCCACGCACTAGTGATATGCGACTGCACGCCGGTACGATGCTCATCCATATCAAAACGGGCAGAGGTGGGGATCGAACCCAGGATCCCTAGGTTCTGCAGTGCGAGCTTTCACTCCACGTGCTCCAAGCTTGTTTTAGTATAGGTGAACATTGCACCGGCGTGTGCTCATGTAATCACGTGCAGTGGTCTCAAACTCGTCTTAGGAGCCAGGCCGCATTCACAAAATGTAAATCCACAAGGGCCGGTACGTCAGTGGAGGGGGCATTTAAAATGCCCCCCCATACTTTTCGAGCACAGGGGGCATTTGAAACGATCCCCATACTTTTGAAATGCCCCCCATACTTTTCGAGCACAGGGGGCATTTGAAAGTTTAGTCTGCTACGTCTGGCTTCTGGTTTTGACAAATATGAGGCAATGGGACTTGTGAAGATGCCGTCACCACGTCACCGCTTTTCACAACAATCAAGATCGCTGTAAAAAAGTGCTAAATTCTCTCTTTTTTTTACTTATGCCTGATTGCACGGGTTGCTAGCAAACGCCAGGCGGGCCGAGTGTTTGAGAACCCTGCACTATACTCCAATTCATACTTAAGATGCGAAGCTGTCAAAGCTACTGGCGCGAGCGCGTGGCTTCATCTATGGTTTTGTTTGCGCGAGACCTTGTGTAAATGATCAACGAGATCAAGCCCCGCGCTCACGCCAGTAGCTTTGACAGCGTTTCACGCTAAGTATGAAACAAAGTATAGAGCATGGAGCACAGTCAAGTTACTTTCAAAAGGTAACTTTCTAGTTTCCTTTCAATAAAAGTAATTTTGTTACAGTTATTGCAATGAAAAAGTCAAGCACTGCAGTTACTGTTACTACCAAAAAGTAACGTTACTCTCAAGTTATGTTTACTTAACAAAACATTAAGGATAAAATGAAAAGGTCATTGTTGCCCCCAGTTCTCAATATTTAATACATTAAATGAAAGTACAATACACCGGCTATTTTATGCTTCCCATCCCTTCTCCCTACTTTCTCAGCCTATCATTGATTATTGCACAATCACTTAAGACGAGTACAGCTCGAGTCTAGAAGTTGAAAGTTCAACAGCATTGCACACAAGGTATGAAATGAAGTAGTCAATGTACTCAGTTGTCAATGTTCCTGTTCAGAGGGGAAGCATATAGCTTGCCATCTACAGAAAATGCGACACACTTCTGATTAACAGAGCGCACATCAACAATTCTGTGATCATCCTGTACATCAAGCACATGCGTGTGTGCAAAAGTAGACCCAAAGTTAACCAACCTTGCTTTCACTTTCCGCAGAAGAAAATACACATTCTTTTTGCAGTTACAGCTCAAGGTGCACACACCACACATAACGAGTACGCATTCGATTATGCCGAATGTGGTATCATGAAGATGAACAACAGAATTCATGCGTGTGCTCTTGTTCAAAAGGTGGGCGATGAACTTCGTTCCATCAACTAACACTTTCTTGAATTTCATTACCATGCATGTAGAAATGCCGATGCTCTGGAGAGAGTGAACCTCCATGGGTGTTAGCTTGCGAGACCCAGTCCCAATAGTTATCGCATCAGTGTGTTTCTGCACATTAAAAATTCTCCTGTAACCGCGGGTCAAGCTTTCAAAGTGCTAAGGAACTTTGGTTTGTCAAGAAAACAGTTGCGCGAGTTTGCAAGGGTGGGTAGAAACTGCGAAAGCAGCAACTTTCGGCAGATTTGTTCGGGTACGTGCTGAGTTCCGTGAAAGCTTTTCTTAATGATGCCATTCATATTCTCGAATGGAAAGGCTGAAAATCCCCACAACGGGCCCCACTGCCGCACGCTATCGCACAAGTGTGAAATCAAATGAACGTTAAAGGTCATCTGCGCACACCCGTACAGGTCCTGGTACTCCTTCATGAACACTGCAACGTCAGCTTCGACAGTAGCAAGCATGTCGACTGCCACTACATCGGCTAGGAGCGCATGCAGTATGTTGCTCAGTCTACACCAATTTTTGAAATACTGTGCAGGCAGCACACCACTCAAAACAAATGGCGAGTAATACAGGAGCCACGCTCTCCATTCCGTCGCCTTCCAGAACTTGCGCTGGCACAGAGAGCGTGGCAGGTGTGAAAACTCGTAAGGTGGGGTCATGCTTTTGAGACGAGCGTTAATCAGTTCCCGCTTCCTTCCCAAGTAGAAGCTTTTTCGAGAGTGAACACCTTTGAACCACAGGTTGGTGGTTGTTCTGACCACACCTAGACACACGGCGTGCATGTAGTCGACTACAGTGTTGTTGGTAATGCTAAAAAATAGCATTAGCGACAACACTGTAGGCCCAAGCACGCCATGCGCCATGGTCTTTGCATCTTTTTCAAAGTCTGCATCCGTTCTTTTCTTAACTTTCATCACCTCATAGACGCGAGCGTGGCCTCTTCCCTGCTCCACGACACGGCCTGGGTGCAGGCACCAGGGGCATCCATACTGCCCGTTAAACTGGGTATGATTGTGCAACATGCACCTCGCCACCGTGTCGACAGTCAATGGGCCAGGGAAGACCTTACTTACATGAGTGATTTCACTACTGTCTACCCAACTGAAACCGTTTGTACTCAAATCGTTCATCTCTGCAATGAAAGGTACCAAAAAACACTGCATGTTTGGTTTCCTTGGCCCAAACCACAGACCCGCCAACAGAACATTGTTCATCCTTTCTTTTAAAGGGAGTTCATTTATCATGATCTCCAGAGGCCAGACACTGTACTCGGAAGAGTGGAAAATCGGTACCCCATCAGTATTCCACGTGAGAGTAACGTCATCCGGGCCCAATGGAAGTTGGTTATATGCCGGACTCTGAGTGATGTCTGCAACATCAAACTTTAAGCCAGGCTTTTCAAGCACGTGACTTTTTTTTTGGAGAAGGTTACGAAGCTCGGCTTTCCAGTCCAGGCTTAAAAAGTAGTAGCCTTCACAAAGTAAATCCTTTGCCGAGTGCTTCGCTCCACAAACACAAGAAATCTCACCAGTACCTCCCACACCAATATACGCAAGACATGTGGGGCAATAGAAATGGGTCTCAAGCGGCTGCTCCTGTTTCTTAAAGTACTTCTCGAAAAGGTACTTCGTTGCAGGAAGTTCGGTTCCTTGCGGGAGATGTGCGTGCAGTATGGTCAACAGGCTCTCTGTTGCCTCCTTAGAGTTGTGGTGGCGCAAGATATGAGCCATAAGCAGGAGGAGACTCTCCTCATGAGTCAGCTGGGCGCCGGGAAACAGGGGCTGCACCTATGGGACAAATGCCTCCTACATTAAACAGTGTTCCAAAATCAATCGTTGTACACTATGCAGAAAAAAAATAAAAATTGATTTACAAAATATAAGCTTCTTTGATCACTTGAGGTCGCAGAGCACTCATTCACCTTTAATGTTCCAAAACACTGGTCACCTGTTGCACCTGACCCCTAAAAAATTGAAAAGTAAAACTTGACACCATATATATTTAAGGAATCCTAAATTAAGAAGTCGGCAACTCAATCCGAAGGCAGCTGTAAGTTTTACCCGATTACCAGAATCAGGTAAAACTTCCGGGTTCTGGGAACCCAGAAAAGACAAAACAGCGAAGCCTAATACTGCCGACGGCCCGCTAAAATACAAATTTTGTCCTATTAACTAACCACCCTCAACGGTCTTGCACGCAAGTTGACCGGGACCTCATCCAACTCACCCTGCACGACACTACCCTCCCTCATCGTCTTAGCATCAAAGCACTCGGGTTCCACCTCCTCGAGGATGGCAAAGCCACCTACTGGGTTCACACCTGCCAACATCAGGCCACTCAGCTCACTTAAATTATCAGCGGTAGTACACGCCAACACCAAGGCTTCAAAAGAGCATGACATCTCTTAAGGTCGCAAAGGACAAGCACACAAGGGAGACACAGAGAGGGATCTTTTGTGCTGTTACCATAATATATGAACCGCCAACTCTCAAGCTTCAAACTTAGCAAGCACGACATCCACCGTCTCACTAGGGCTCTTCTCTACTGCCCTCCCAGCTACAACTCAATAGAGCCCTATGCAGTACCGCACACCTAGCTTTTGGAGTACTCAATTACACCCATTTTTAAACTTGACGAAACTAGCCTTCACACCCCCTTCGGTACACGGATCACTGCACCTCTTAACACAAACACCTCCATCTCTTATACCACGGTCAATGTATCCTCCTCAATGACATCACCCACCTATTCCCAATCCCACAGATACCATCCCCGTGGGCCATATTGCCCTGTATTAACATCCCTACGTTAGCCTGCAATGTGCACCCAGTGAACAATACCGGCCATGGGAAAGCACGCCTTTGCACACACCAGTATTGCAACGCTGACCCTGCACAGATCACCAATGTCTATGCTTCCTACCTTAACAAGACACAGGAATGTCATTTCATTAAAGTAATGCAATCACATTTCAACGTCATCTGCAGCGAAACAGGCAGAAAAATGGCCCTATTTTTCCAACGAACTCCTGTGAACTCAACTGCAAACTTGATGAAATGCCAAAACAAAAATAATTTAAATTAAGGATGTCTTCATTTATGATGCCAGTATAATTAAATCTTAGGCATAGGCACTGGATGCCATTCATGTTTGCAGTCATTAGTGTGAAACAACGACTGCTACGTGTTAATCACATGCACGCTGTGTATGCAGTGCAATATACCCAACTGTTTTATTAAGATATAGTTAAACGTGAGCGCGTTGGTTTTGATGACTTGTTACAGAAAGAAAAACACACAAAGGACGGACAAGGACGGACATCTTTCGTCCGTCCTTGTCCGTCCTTTGTGTGTTTTTCTTTCTGTAACAAGTCATGTTTTATTAAGCCGATCATAAAATTTTAACTTGGGAATTTCTTTAATGAACGACAGTAGTGATAAGTGTCCAAGAAGGAATTGGAGTCTAGAATGTTATGCTTAAACTTCATGTCGTATGTTGCAAATTCAGATGAGTGTATGCTTCCGAAATTTAAGCATCATGCTCGAGACTCAATGGTATATTTCTGAATAAGAAACTTAAAAAGCTAACCACGCATAGTGCACGGGGATTCTGTCAGAAACTGATCACAGCAGAGCATTAAGAGCTTGGCATTCCTCAATGCTACTCGGATTCAGTGGAGCCGCTCAGCATGACAACCGGTCAACATTTTTCTTTCCCCTTGACCTCATGGCGACATACTTGAGGATATATATCCGAGCATTCCAACTGGTAAAGAATTAGAATCGTGCAAACACAATGTGCTTATAGTAGAAGTTATTCCTATTATTTACCGGTTTTTGACCCAACCATGCCACACCTAACTATCCATGTCACCAGCCACAAATTGTGAGTTTGACCAGAACGATGGTGGTTGAAGGCTAATACTCTCTCTACAGGACGTAGATACTCTCCCTGAGGACAGGCCAAGGTGACAGTTTTCCTAGGCACAGAAACAGCCTGTGCGTGCTGTGTAATGGAAATCTATCGTTGAAGCCGAGTGAGTGCCTCCTATACCTAAAGTCAGACACTCAATGTAGACCTTCAAACAATTTAAGATGCTAAAATAGACTGAACCCTTGGAGCTTACATGACACTGGTTTGAATAAGCCAAGTTGGCACTAAAATGCACTAAAACCTATGCATTTTGCTCTTCCAAGAACATATATATATGTATATACAGGCGAAATAGTTCTGTTGAATTGACATACATTCGTCGTTACTGTTCAAACTGGCCCATCTGCAAAGCAATCACCGTTTTTCTGTATTTATTTCATGCCTGAAAGGCATTCACCAGTCTACCACTGCCATAAAATGTGCTTCTGTGAACACTAACGTGGAAGAATAAAATGCAGAAAATAATGATGTGAATAAGTTGTGCTGTGGAACGACATTTCACACATGCAGCCAGATTTTGAGTTTCTAAATCTAAACTTAAATAGAAAAAAAAAGAAAAAAAAAAGACCTACCATTGGGTCCTGAGGGGGTGATTCCATGCCTGTTGGGCCTGAAACTAGAGGTTGTGAAGGTTGTCCAGCAGGAGTGTCGTCCTCACAGGTGACAAAGCCAGCTCTCCCTGTGGGGTTTTCAGCGTCTCCCAAGCCTTCACCTTGGTTTTCTGCTGAGCTTGTGGAGGATGACAGCGAAACCTCGTCATTAGTTGATCTGTAAATAGATACAAACGTTCCCACAACCAATGTTAAAACTCTCAGAGGTCTGGTATGTACCCAAAACAAACATGAGCCACAAGCTTCTGTAAAGTATGGTGTCTTATACAGCATGGTAACTTACAAATAACAAAAACAGTTATTTGCACCACTTTTATTTCTCGTCTCTCCTTGCAAAACATCCATGAAGTATCTCAACCGCATACCATTTGGCCATAAGAATGAGTGAAGCAGGACTTACAACAGTGAGTAGCATGCTTTGGGCTTGCCTGGTGTGCATGCATGCAAATCCAGAGGACGCATATGTCAAGAAAACAAACTCGCTTTTGATCCACTCAGACTTATGGTGAGATCAAGCATGCACTTTGTGCACTGGCCTTTAAAAATTTCTGTATCATCAGCTGCTGAGCAAGATAAGAAGTTTGGTATGTTCCTAGCACTCCCTCTTTCTGGGCGTGGGCTAGTATTCCGATATTTCCTAGGTTTTGTTAGGCCATCCGCAGAATCATAGAGAAGAAAACAGAAGTTGGTTTATTGTTGCACCTAGAACTGCCACAATGGCTAGAAAAACTTAGTTCAGAAACTCCCAATTTTGCAGTTTTACTAATTTTCTTGCGTGTGTAAAGATGGACTGCAGTGGAGCAGCGTTGGGGACCGGAATTTAAGGAAGCTCTTTCTCGAGTCTTCTTTTCCAGTCTTTACTTGCTTTCTGTGATGCAGATTCTTCTCTAGCCGGTACATGCACAATGCAACTGAAGGCTTGTGGCAACTGGTGTACAGACAAACTGGGATTTGCAGCACCCACTTTATGAAGAATGGACAGAGCCCCATTGCACCACTCCTCGGCGTACACATTCCCACAATCTTTCCTTCATAAAATTATTGTGGCAATGTGACGACAAGGTACAATTACAAAGATATGAACGGTTAGCTTATCTATGACAATTGGCATGACATTTGTCAGTGAAGTTTTCGAAATTAATATTGAAACCCCCGGAATACGTAAAGCGTGTGTGGTCCGTTTTTTCCGCCTCGAGTTCTATGATGGGATTTTGTCGGCTGGAGTTGGTTAGGGCGGTGCTGAACACTAGAAATAAATATTAAAAAAAATTTCATTGTGTATATATTTATACAGCCTAGAACTTGGTCTGCCTCGACGGGCGACGAGTCTCCCAGCTGTAGAGGAGCAATTTAGTCAGCTCAGTACAACAGCTAGCCTGGGGTCTTTAACGTGCATCACGCATTAGTGATACACGACCGCACGCCGGTACGATGCTCACCCAGATCGAAACGGGCAGGGGTGGGGACTGAGCCCAGGATCCCTGGGTTCTGCAGCGCGAGCTTCCGCTCCACGTGCTCCGAGCTGGTGTGCGCTAGCCCACTCGGCCACCGATCCCCAAATAAATATCAAAGCACCAATGCAGCAGGACAACTGCAGCTTTTATGCACTCCTTTTGTTCGCACCTTGTCATGCTTCTTGTCTTATTACGTGTGGAATGCTTGTAAATTATTTTTTTTATGACTGAGGACATATTGCGGTGATGGTTTTCCTAGGCACAAAAACAGCCTGTGCGTGCTGTGCAATGAAAATCTGCCGTGCACCTCCGTGCTTATAGCCATGCACAATGCCTTTGCAGGTGAGATTCACCACCAGAATAAGACCTGGCTGTGCTTCAAGCTGCCTAGGTAAAACAAAGGGTTATTGTAATGCACAACTTAATAAGACAATTAATGCAAATATGGTACACACAGCTGAAGTCAGAGGTAGTAGCCTGGGTCGTCCACAATAAGCTATGACACATTTCACCACTATCTTGCCACCTCACAGGATGTAGCGGCATAAAACATTTCATCTTACACGAAAAACACATGACGACCTACATAAAGCTGCTCTCCTAACTTTGAAACTTATATTTTGATGTCATCTCTTCTTCCAAAGTCGTAAATGCACGAGGCTGGGCAACTTATGAGAGCTGCTGCTTCCACATGAGAACAACCCATACATTCTTAAATGATCAAGAGCTCTGGTAGCAGAAAAAATAGCGGCGACATAGCAACTACTGGGAGCCCACGTGCAACATGTAATGAAATATACATTAATTACACATTTTCTTAAGTTCCATTCGATACCTGTACCAATATTACCATAATTAAACACTTTCCTCAAGAGACACGAATCCCTCCACGAATCCACCTACGCGAAGGTGGTACCACGCCGTGTCAAAGCTCAAGGTAAAAGCTGCATTTTCGGCACCAGCTGCACCATATGAACACAATTTTTCGGAGCATTGCATGTGAAGGCCTTTCAACGCCCCCAACAAGTGTAAGAATCATGCCCACTTTCTTCGATGCTGTGCAAGAAGTTACAAGATGGAAGAAACATCAAAACACTAGGGTTTTGGGCTCCGGGTTGGGTTGCCGGGCCACTCTGGATCAGAGGTGACGTGCGTGCGCACGGCCTGGCGAGCGAGATTGTTTCCAACCGCCCCGAGGACGCCACTGCGCTTCACCTCGCTAAACCTTGCCAACCGCGACCGCACCTCGAGGCCGAAAGGCTCCGGCGTAGCCAAGGAAGGCATTGAGGTAGGAGCTGCTTGTTCTGTGCTACCATGCGGTGCTCGGATCTCTCGGCATCGTTTGTGCTTGCGCCGAAGCTTATAGGGACTTTTCCAGACGCGCAAGTCGTATTTTGCAAGGCCTGGACGGGGGCCGCCCTCACCGAGCAGCTCGGCTATATTATGCTCCCTTTGTTTGACAATAAAAGCTTGCATTTCTTCTTGGGAGAAAACTGCAGGCGATCAGACGGGACCGCTATCCGCCGTTGCCGACGAGGCTGGCCGCCCCCATGTTCCCAGCTTTTCACTCGCTCCCACAGCGAGCGCCTTCCCATAACCCCTCCTGTTCCAAAATGCGATGCGACCTACATTTACATCGGTTGAATGAATGAGCCTTTGCTGCCTCGATACACCTCTGTCCAGCGACTCGAATGCAATGCGCTTTCCTAGAGCATTATGCCGTTTACGCGACCACATTGAATGCGACAACTGGACTCAATGCGACCAAGTCGCATTCATGTAAACGCGGCTACTGTCTGGTCTCCACAATAAGCCTGCGTCAAATTGCAAACACTTTGCGTTCCATTCGGAACTCAAATCTGCCTAATTGGTACTTGTAGGCCAGCACTGCGGCATGTGGTCACAAATGCAGCTAGCATATTGTAGGGACTAGCCTCTTCTTTAGTGTGATGCCATGCAAGCTACATATCAAAGTGGTCTTAAGGGAAAGGTAAAGGATTCAATTTTGAATACAGAGCAACTTGATGCTAGCCAGAAAGTTCCAGGAAAAGCGGACAAGTGTGGGAGTTTCAAGGTTGGAGTTTCAGACTTCTTCTTTCCCTATGATGGTGACAATCCATCCTTGTATGCATAGAAAATAATTACCTAGCAGAATCGTTCTGTTCAGCATGTTGCTTTTTGTAGCGATATGCAGAACGCCTGGGCATACTAGAGGTGTCGCACCGGAGGTAGCTTTTGTAACCCTCTGCCTGCTCCATCTGAAAAATAAAATGGGTTCATTTACATCTAATGAATGCACATGTCATATAACGTGTTAATAAATAATTGCAAAGGGTTTGTGTCATTTCGACTACACACATTTTGTCGACACACTTTTCATAGACAACTTTTAATACATGCCTTGCACGTGATGTCATATGGCATCGTACCAGCCACCACTGTGGCTGGTACGATATACTTGCACATGTGCCTGTACCTTCTGCAGCATACATTTCGCACAATCCCATTTGTTATTCTCGGCAAGCCTTGTTGAGAAGAACAAATTTGACAGCGCGAAATGTAAGCTGCAGAAGGTACGGGCACAGGAGCATGGTGTGGAGCAATGGCGAGTGATGTGACGTCAGTGCAAGCCATGTGTAGGAAAAAGTTTCATTAACACTGTGATGAACGCATGGTTGGAACACCAGTCCAGCCACCTTGGGCAGGCCTTAGGAGGGTGTCATAGTGGGATTATCCTGCTGCCCCACGAGCAAGATGCAGCACCCCAAGACCGTACCTGCAAACGAGTATAGCCGCAATGCCTAAATCTAGACATGCACGGGGCAGCCTACATGCACCGCCAAGATTATGTGCCAGATAGGGCGTGACAATTCTTTTTGAAATTCTTTTAGGCAGTGTGTAATGAAAAAAATGTGTCGACCAAACGTCGCAAGCTATGTCGACTAAAGGAACACAAGAACGTTTTGACCAAACTATTTATCAATCAAACATTGCAGTGTCGACCAAATGACCTGTGGGTGAAACGTTGTTTGATGAACTGACTGTCAGGAAACAATGTCGGTGTTTTTGATGGCGAGCAGGGTGGCTATGTTCGACAAATGTTTTGTTTCTGCTAAAAAGAAACGGAAGTGACGATATCGTGTCTGATTGGCTAGAGACTCAAATGACAAAAGTTAACTCTTTCGTCATTGGAGCCTCTAACCAATCAGACGCGATATCGTCACTTCCGTTTCTTTTTAGGAGAAATGAAACATTTGTCGAACATAACCCCCCCCGGGGGGCTATGTTGCACGTTTTGGACTCCCAGGAGGCCAGGGAGATGGAAGTGACGTCAACGACGCAGCAAATGCAGATTGGATGTTGAATTTGTTTTCTTCTGTCAACATCCAATCTGCGTTTGCTGTGTCGTTGACGTCACTTCCTTCTCCCTAGTCTCCTGGGAGTCCAAAAGGTGCAACGTAGACCCCAGTACTCTGATAGGCATAAAACAAGCAACATGCCATTCATCAAATTCCGATTCACACGTTCAACAAAATAGCAGGTTGCTTGCAAGAAAACCGAGCGGTGTCTTTCGCAACGTGAAAATAAGCCAGACATCAGAGCGAGCTCAAACTAAAGCCCCTCGATGTGATTGCGTGTCTTGCAAGTAGCGTCAAATGCGCGAGCGCACGAGCCCCATGTCTCGAGTGGCCCTTGGAAGCAAATGGCGGTGCAGCACTGAAATGAGCGGCCCTTGGAAGCGAATGGCGGCGGAGCACGCGCTCGCGGCACGTGTCTCGCGCGTTTCCACAACAAGGGTTGGCGGTACTTGTAAAAAAAGGCCTTCATCAAGGGGCTTTAGCTCCAACGACAACAGAACGCAGCCCTGGCGGTTGAAGCAACATGCAGAAGTTTCAAAACGTAGCGTCGTCGATTTCGAAGGTTCAGCCATTTTATTCCAAATTTTCAACGTGAAACTTGCGGCAGACGGAGTCGCGCGAACGAACGCCTATTTTCTGATTGAAATTTTTCGACAGCTGCTCATTACTTCGCTGACGCTATGTCGGCGTCTTGCTCCAACCGCTAGGGCTACGTTCTGGCAGTGTGCGAAATATTCACAATGTTTAGTTAAATTTTGCAGCGCGAAAAACACGGTCCGGGTTTCTCACAAACTCCCTGTAGAACACAACCAGTTTTGGAAATAGCAGTGAGAGAAATGCGCACTCACCGTTAGGCAAGCTGTGAAAACCAACGATGCCGACGAACCCCGAGGCGACTTTTTCAAAGTGAAGCTCAGGCGCAGCTATAGCACGCTTATGTTAAATACACAGGGATCGTTTTATCAACCTGATGGTGTAGACGTTAAGGTCTCGAAACACGCGTGCCGTCGACTCATGATCGTCTTCACAGAGCCAACAGAGCTCTGTATCAGTAGTGACGTTCCACCGGCGACGCCGATGCGAGCTGCGGCTGCTGCGGCCGCGAACGATGGCGAGCAACCAAACTATGGATAGGGATTTGGATTCTCTGGCGTCCCCTTTCAAAGCTCGACGAGATCGTCGGCCTGAAACTTTCCCGAAACAAGATTGGCCCTTAACTACGGCGTCCTTAACCCAGTGCCTTAACCCGAGACGTTTTTTTTGTTCTTTTTTTATGTATATAATCTTCGCTTAGCCATTTTTGTGCCACAAATCCAGAACTCTGAGTGAATCTAAATAAATCCGGTAGCTTGCGCCACCTAGCCTGTTTTCTATCCTTCTTCTTAAAGTGTTGGCCTAAAATTCCTTTCCTATTCGATATAAAATTAAATGATAGAATCATATTATATCTGCTTCCGCCGTTTACACGGCGCTTGCTTTCGCTCCACCTCCTCAAGGTCTAAGCTATGTGGCTACATTACATGTGCGAATGCTGTTCTGAACGATGCGTGCACTGCACGTGCTTACGTGCACCGCAGCCACGCGGGCTCTCTTGTGTAGATTTAGGTTTAGGTGATAAAAGAAAAATTTGGGGCCGAGTCATCGGTCGCGTGACGCTCAGGGTACACTGTACTCAGGGGGTGAGAGCGAATTCTTGCGCTGCAGAAACAGGTTCAATCCCCACCCCTACCCGCATCTATCTGACTGAGCATTGATGCCCCGTGCGTGCAAACATGTGCAGCGTGCGAGTGAACGTAGTTTTGGCAAGCCTGCTACGGTGGCAATCAGTTCGTCGAACGACGTTTCATGGACAAAATGTTTCGTCGACAGTGCGATGTTTCATTGACAGATCGTTTCGTGGAAACGAGCGCCCACTCGTTTCATCGACAGACGTTCCGACGTTTCGTCGACAGCTCGCTCTGCCAGGTTCGCCAGCTCCTCGTGGCCACTGCGCCTCCGCGGCGCGCAGCTTTGTGCTGGATTAATGGATACATGAAAGATGGCCGACTAGGCGTAGGGCGAACCGGGAGGCACTCACTTGATCGAATGACTATTTAGCCAACGCCCACGTTTGGAGCTCCAATGAGTACCTTTGTTTGGAGCTCACTGACTCGGCTCTCTTTAACCTCATCACAAAAAGTGCCTGGTATGTTGTTTTCTGGAAGGAATGTCACAAAGACTCGTTGGTTGCGAAGGTAAGCGCGTGGTGTGGCCGCATGGACGCGTGTCAAGCTCTGGTGGGGCTGACCTTTTCTTGGGGATATTTCCGACAACGCACACGGCGTTAGGAACATCCAAATCAATAGACCTTTCCAAAAAAGAGCGTGTGGCCGGTGCCATTTTGAGTGTTCGTGCGTATGGCGCGTGCTTTGCTCGCTTTCCGAAGCGACGAACACGCGCGTGCTGGGCTGTGAAGATCGCACGCTGGACTGTGATCTTGTAAACATTGAAAACGTCTATACAAAACACGCCCTTAAAAAAAAAAAAAAAAAAAAAAAAAAAAACACTGCAAGATGTTCAGTCTTCTTGCCGGTTTACGTGTGATATCGTCCTGAACGTGTCACACCTGGACGAGCCTGACCATTTCTTGGATTCCTGGTTCGTCAGGAAAGTACTCTTCTGCTGAGCAGCCGCCATCTTCAGCCCTTGGACTACGGGGTCTGAGGATGGTCTGAGGTGATAGTGGTTCCTGACGTACACACCGCCGCTAGGAGTTTGCACTGTAGCGCCTCGGTTCGAAACCAAATTGTATTATGACTGCCTTTTGCCAGGTGCTCTTTTTCAACTTCATACTTTATTGCACTTGAAATAAGAAAATAATGGGAATACGTCAGGCGTGCTAGTTCGGTGGAAAGGCGGAGGCCCATGCATCTGGTATACACACCGAACTTACCTAAACCAAACAGCTAGGCTGGTCCTTTGCGAGAGCCAAGAGAGCCTGGGTGTGGCAGTCTTTATACTTGTGCTGTTCCTGATGTCTCTGAGAAGCTTCTTGTGAGCTTGAGTAGGAAATATTGGTTCCAAGCTTTGAGGTAGGGCAGAGATGAATGTTCTTAGCTCCCTGCCCATCAGTAGCTCTGCTTAAAAAACAGATCCGATGTTAGGGGTGGAGCGGTAGTTGAGCAAGATCCTTACCATCGCTGCGCGACTTAGCGAGCATGGATTTAAGAGATCTGGGATAAGGTGGTGATGATGGCTCGTGAATAATGTCCCATTCTTGCACTAGTGCTCTGAATATTACTGAATCAAAGGGAAGTCCTTGGTCAGAGATTAGCACGTTAGGGATTCCAAACCGTTCAAAGACATCCATTAGAACCAAAATGAGTGCCTTCCGTTACTACAGAAACATCCCCACTTTACATTTCCAGATGCCCCGAAAAGAGGTTAACGTGCCCGGTTCCGGCTCTCCCGCCAGACAACGAACAAAGCACGTTTGTCCGTTTGCTTCCAACGCGTATTGCAGTTAAAATCCTGAGACTGGGAAGGTAACTTGAAAGAAAAAGTGTAAGAAGACACAGAAAAGGGGAGAAGTCTATCGGTGTGAGTTGGCGGTGACCTTGGGAGTTGGCTATAAAAGCTGTGGACGGAATAAATTTTGTTAGCTAGACGATTGTCCTGTCCCCGTTTTTCTGTGTCTCCTTGCACTATTTCTTTTAAATTTCTTTCCCAGTTTCAGGATTTTAACATCATGGTTCACATACACCAGCTCGCCTGCACCTTGAGAATGTTTGCGTATTCTAAGTACATTTTTTTAGTGAGTTACCTACTAAATATATAATGGAATAAGTAGTTGCTGCGCGAATAGCTTATTGCATTTACATTTACTTTAAAACAATTGTCGTCTGTCAACACTGGTGTCCAGATACCGCTGAAGTCGCATCTAATCCAATCCATTTCAATCCAGCTTTGCACACGTGCGCTCTCCTGTCTTTCTGCTTTGCTTCTTTTGTTACGTTGCGACCACGTTGGTTTTTGGTTTATAGTCCATTAGGTGTTTTACTGTTTTTTCAATCATGAGTCACGTCCTAATAAGATGGCTAAATACGGGCAGGACCCGCCTTTTTGACGTTGTGAGCATAAGGGACATCGTTGACACAAAAATCGGGGCGCTTATAATTCACAATAGCAAAGATCCAAGCGTGTTTGCAACCGACGTACTGATACGTTGGAAGGGCGAGAAACACCCGGCAAGGATCGAGGCTGTCGGTAAGCTTGCTTCGATGCTCTCGGTTTGAGAAGAACCCAGCGTTATTTTCAATGCGTGATTTGCCCGCCTTCGATTTCGCAACTGTCCTTTCTGAACAGGGAGCGCCGCACAAATGGAGAAGCGGTGTCAGCAAATAACGAAAAACAAGGAGGTGAAAGAAGCGTCTTCTAATGGGGCGTCGGAAGACGGCGACCAGGTACGTGTGCCCGTCATGATATGTGTCAGATATTTGTGGCGGCAACGAGCTTCAGCCGAGGAATGCTATTTTAGGACTATTTGAAGGGTGTGTGCTGTTTCTAATCCAAACTGGCGTACCTAATTACTGTTTCTACGCTTAAAAAAAAAAAAAAAAAAAGGAAGTTTAACAGAGCTCGCAAATTATTTCTGCACAAGACATTTTGAGTTTTTATTTAGTATAGACGCTTTTAGCACGCGCCAGATTAATGGGGTACGGAAATGAAATTCCAGCGCGCATTTTCTAGCTTAAATCTGTTGCATGTTGCACCCAGCCTCAAAAACACCAATCTTTCTTTGGAAGGCCCAAGAAAACAAAATTTAAAGCTAATTAAGCGATCTTTCAATGTGCACCTGGTGGATCCCTGTAAAGCTTAGTTAAGAGGTAATCTAGCTACGTCGGGAATCTTGCTACATAGTCATGACATGGCAGGAACCGTTACGTAGCAGTACTAAACATAGGAGCGGCGCTGCCCTTTGGAAGTATGCTCAACTGTTTTAAATGACCTCGGCCTGAACGTGATTGCAAATCCTTTGCTCATGCCAATGTTGATCCGTGCGCTTTGTCCCTTTGCAAAGGAAGCCAACGAGATGCCACGATGGACTCATTGAGGAATGTCACAGAGTTGATCCTGTGACTTCGCTGTACAGTTCGAAGCTGTTCTGCGCTTATTGACGTCGAGATGCTGCTGTGCTTCTGCATGGCTGAGAACTGTGGTAACGACTTGGTCGACAGCGATATGCCGATCAACAAGTTTCCGAACGACGAGAAACTTCGGGCCCTGCGGATCCGGTTGCACGTCCATTGTTTCTGACGTGGGTTCTGATGCCTGCTGCTCGCTTTCCGAAATGAATACGGAGCGGGTGGTGCCGGTGTCCTCATCCTCACTTGTGTCGTTCAAGTTTATGTTCCCAAGGATATTGTCCTGAAGCGCCATTGGAGTGGGCCACAGAAACACGACACGCACGACTGACCTCGTACTTGAAACGCTCGTCACCCCACGAGTACTTCGAACGGCTCGGTTGTAACATGTTGACGCTGTTGACGCCACCACAACGCTGACAATGCCACCAACGGCAGAGCTCATAACCACGCCAGCCTTGCTATGTCACAAATGTGGGAGAATCTTGTTTGTTTTTTTGTTTGCGCTGGATATCCCATGACGCATCGCGCTCTCCGTTCGCTTTTCTTCGAGCGCTTGCTCGAGTGCACCGTTTCGAACGAAACATATAGCCAGTCGTTCAAAATACGAACATGCGATTATCATTTCCGGTTATTATATGTCATGCTTGACTCATTTCCGAACAACATTTGAATATTTCTATTTTTATTTCCGTACCCTTTTAAAGCCGCCATAACTGACCTTCTCTCACTGAGATGTTGAACCTCTCAAACGGACGAAAGTTCGACCCATGTGAAGTCTCCGCTAGTAAAGGCCCGTTCACACTCTTGTGACTGAGCAAGACTGGGAGAGACCAGACTGGTTTTTAAGCCTCTTGCGATCTCTTAGGACCAGCTCCGCTCTGGCGCATCCGGTCCTAAGAAGTTGCAAAAGGCTTAAAAACCGGTCTGGTCTCTCTCGGTCGTACTTAGTTGCAAGAGTGTGAACGGGCCTTAACATGAACACGGCAGTCTCTAGATGAGGACATCAACACTGCCCTCTCCGTATTAATTTCGGAAAGCATGTTATGGCCGAGCCGTCCGAGGTACCCGTGGGGTGATGAGCGTTTCACGTGTGAGATCAGTCGTGCACGTCGTGAAATGGCGCTTCACGACGATTCCTTGGGAACATAGACTTGAACGACACAAGTGAGGATGAGGATGCCGCCCTCTCTGTATTAACCCCTTAAGTGCCACATTTTTTTCCCAAAAGTACACTAAAAGTGCCAAATTTTTTTTTATTTTGAATTTTTATTTCTCTAGTATTACACATAATTTGAAAAGTTTATTACAAAAAAATCTGTGGAGGCAAAAAAAATATTTGCCAACTAATACAAATGCTGCCCTCTATCATCACCACAGCAAAACTACACGGACGAGCCTTGCTCGTCCGTAGAATTGAGGGCTGCCGAAGAAACCACTGGACGAGTTGAGCTCGTCCATGGCATTTTTAGCCTAAAAATGGCCGACGAGCTCAGCTCGTCTAAGGCACTTAAAGGAGCTGTGCAACGATATTCAATTGAAATGTTTTTCACTTGACACGAGCTTACTGGCACACCTGGGACTCAAGGATACTCGCACGCAACGCCACTGGCCAAGAAACTCCTTTGTTGCGGTGTAATTTCAAGGACAAAAGCGATCATTTTCATTCAATCTCTCCTTCGCAAAATTTGGTGACGTACCGTGGGGATCGCAGTACACCCAAGTGACGATGTTTGAATGCGGTTCATAGATTGGTCCCGAGCATTGCGTGGGCACTCGACTTGGGCTCGTGATAATCGCTACCTCGGGTAGTGACCCGTGTCCAATCGCTGCAACGACGACAACAGCCGAGCCATAACAATGTCTGGAACTCAGCGCGTGTCCTGCGCTTTGCCAACCCCAGCGCGTGGCTATGATCAACACTGGCGGCATATAATCGGCTTCAGATCACGTGGCCGCTTGTACTAGCTGCGAGTTGAGGGGGTGAACGCTGCTCGTTTGTCTTTAATTTTTTTCTGGGACTTCTATTGCGTGGGGTGAAAAACGAACGCGTGTTTCATAAGTCATTAACGTTAAGGATCCGTTTTAAGCGGTATTTGTGCAAAGTACAAAAAGTGTTGCATCGCTCCTTTAAGGGGTTAATTTCGGGAAGCGAGCAGCAGGCGTCGGAACCCACATCGGAAGCGATAGACGTGCAGCTGGATCCACAGGGCATGAAGTTTTTTGTCGTTCGGAAACTTGTTGATCGGCATAGTGCTGTCGACCAAGTCGTTGCCACAGCTCTCAGCCATGCACAAGCGCGGCAGCATCTCGACGTCAAAAAGCACAGAACGTCTTCAAACTATACAGCTTGTCATGTGGCCACAGTGATGGAGTGTAGCGAGTGAAATAGATTTAAATTAAACGTGAAGGTCAGTAATAGCAGCACCCATGCACATCTGCACAGAAGTGTTTATATTGTTGCTCCAGTTCAATGTGAATAAAAGCTGTACGCCGTAACTGAAGCTTGGATGCCCTATCAATGTGACATTGCAGCAATCATGGTAAAATTTATTTATCAATTCAAATTAACCGAAGAGCGTGTTGGTAAAATTCACAGACCACAGAAAGATTAAAACATACTCGGGACGATAAATGACAATTATTTCTTTCAACTTGCAGCAACAGTAATCTTATGTTGTTGTGAGTTGAAAGAAATGTTTGTCGTCCATCGTCCCAAGTTTGCTTTATTCTTTCTGTGGACTGTTAATTTATAAACTTACTTAAATGTCAATTTAGACCCCTGCCCTTAGGTCATAGGAAACAATGTTGGTGACTACATTTTTAGACAAATCCTGTGGAAACTCGAAAATATTTTTGCAGTCTGCTTTGCAATCAATCTTTTATGAACTTTTTGTTTTTTTGCATTTCATTTTAATGAATGAAGAGCCTTATGTTGAAGTTTTGAGAATCAGTAGGATGCAAATGGTAAATATTTCTATGTTCAGTGCTTTGATCGGAAAAGTTTCGAGCTGTATAAAAGCAAAGACCTCTGAAAACTCGGATCACCTGAGAGAGAGTAAACAGACGCTCAAGGGCACCTCCTGAATGTCCATTTGAAAAGAAAAAAGCTGAACTTGACATGAGAGGTCGAAATGTAGTGGAAGTCTGCACTTCACTAAACTATACTTGAGGTTGCCGACACATACTGTGCCACTCTTGTGCATATGCTGGGAGCAAATATTTTGACCTCATAATTTGTGGTTGTCCACTTCAAGATATGTCATTGCAAAGACAGTCAGTCTAGCAGGATAGTAGGGCGTACGAATTTTGCAATTTTGCAACAATTTAGCAATACAACGGTTATTTTTCAGTTGGAAACTTGCAAGCACTGCGAAGTACTGGAGGTAGAGAACAACTCATTGAAGAGTCACATGCACGAGCTTCAGGAAGAGAACAACAAACTGAAGACTACCATCGACTACATAACCTCACAAAAAGATGGGATTGAAGGTGAGTAATACCCTGGTTATACAGGCTGTTTTTTTTAACTGTTGTAAGGCTAGTGGCAGATCGCAATTGCCAACTTGGGTTGACTCAGCTGACCTGGGATAATGCTCAAGGTGTAAGATATACCCTTTAGGTGAGGACACAACACAGGTAAATGCATGGCACCAGCCATTCAAAAACATATGGTTGATGAGCACCCGGCAGGCTGCATCATTCCGTGGCCACAGGGCCTCGGCTGACAGTCATCAGTTGGTTTAATGGCGAGACTGTACGATCAAGGTAGTACATTAGAGTAGTAATGCAAAACTATCGATAGTACTATCGACAGTCAACTATCGAAAAACTATCAATAGTACTATCGACAGTCGACTATCGATAGTACTATCGATATTCGACTATCGAAAAACTATCGATAGTTTTTATCGATAGTACTATATATAGTCCACTATCGAAAAACTGTCAATAGTACTATCGATAGTCGACTGTCAAAAAACTATCGATAGTACTATCGATAGTCGACTATCGGAAAATTATCGTTAATCGACTATCGGAAAACTATCGATAGTCGACTATCGTAAACCTATCGATAGTACTGCCGACAGTTCACTATCGATAGTTTTGCGACACTAGTAGTTAGCGTTGCTCCCTCTTCTCTTTTTCTCGCTTTATTAGAGCGCTGCTCTTAGGGGCCCGTTTCAGGCTTGAGCGGCGTCGGCGTAACCGCGCGGTGCATTATGGGTTTATGGGAAATGTCCCATAATGCACCGCGCGAGTCCCCCCCCCCTGGGTCACGTGACCTGGGGTGGTCACGTGACCCCTCCCCCAAGGTCACGTGACCCTCGATGACGTTAGTGATGACATCACCGGCATCCGTACCGTCATCGTCATCATCACTGATGATGATGCGATGACGTCATCGTCACTGATGACGCCACTGATGACGTCACCGACATCAGCATTGTCATCGTCATGATCACTCATGACGATGACGTTGCGATGACGTCATCGTCACTGATGACGTCATCGGTATCCGCATAATCATCGTTGACGTCACAGATCGCGTGACCTAGGAGGGTCACGTGACGATGCCGATGACGTCATCAGTGACGTCACTGATGATGGCATCGTTATCGTCACGTGACCCTCCTAGGTCACGCGTCCCTTCCCCCCCCCCGTAGGTCACTTGACCCACCCCCATTATCCTTTCCTCCTCCTCTTCAAGGGCTGCGCTCTAATTCGGCGTCACAGGGAGTTGTAAACTGCTTTCACTTCTTTTGTTTTCAAATGGGACACCAATTAGCCCAAGCACTTCTTTGGCTCAGCTTTCAGTGATGACGAAGACGGGATTTTGGGCGAAGAGAGGACGAAGGGAGGCGAGCGGCGGTGCGGCAACTGTGTTCGCTCTAGTAATGCAAAACTATCGATAGTATCGATACTCGCCAGAAATCTGACTATCGATAGTAAAAAACTATCGATAGTGCTATCGATAGTCGACCATCGAAAAACTATCCATAGTATTATCGATAGTCGACTATCGAAAAACTATCGATAGTACTATCAATAGTCGACTATCGATAGTTCTGCGATACTATCAATAGTTTTTCCAAAACTATCTATAGTATCGATAGTCGCTTTATCGATAGTTTTGCATCACTACATTAGAGGCAGGTGCAAGACAATTCAAAGGGGCACTATGGAGGGTTTTGGGATCGTCTATTTATGACTCAACCTGGCAATATACATGCTCGAGGTATGCCGCAATTCGAAAAATTATAATCATGTGCGGCCTATTTCAGTACTGAAATTGTGATCAAAGATTGCGACATCTCAGGCCTATAGACCAACACGCGGCCTTGACGTCACGCAACCGCGGTGGGGCTGTAGACGGCACGGCGCATGCGCAGACGCCTCACTTCGCGCAAATTCGGTTCGTGCGCACGCGCAGTGCCCACACCTGGTGTGGGCAAACGCGGGCTTGTCTGTAAACAGCGTGTCGGTCTATAGATAGTGCCACGTAATCCAGCTGGATGTGGGCGAATGACGAGTGGCCCGCATGAGCGATGGCATCCTGTGCGGATGCCATCGCTCACGCAGGGCTGGTCGGCTACTCTCCGCTCAAGAAGCCATCATTTGCGATTGGCTGATGAGCTTGTTGGTTGTTCAACCACAGTCTGCTGGGTCTGGTGGATTCATCTGTCAGTCCACTGGCGTCACTTGGGTCAGTGGCGACACTCCCCCCCCCTTCCCTCCCTCTGCTCGTTGCCCGTCGCTAAGACCTCTTTGCCCGCCGCGACACTCCCTAGAGTGTTGTACCTGGGGTGGTCCCCCCTAGTGCCACTGTGTCAGTTTGACTGTCTGTTCACACAATTTTTTCGATGTGCAGCGGCTTTGGACTTCGAAGTTTCTCGAAATTGGCTCATTCACATGTACAGCTTCACGCACAACAACGACATAACGACTTGCATGTATCTCGCAACACTTTATTGTCTGTGCTAGTGAGATAGTGTTTTCCTGCCAATAATATGAAATACGTGCAGTGAGAAGACACAATCCACTTACTTAAAAATTGACAAAGGCCCCTATGACAACGTCAACGTCGCGGGTCGCCAGTTGATTCCTTCACTAGGTTCGAAGGTTGACTGATTTAGTGGCTTTTGCTGATGGCCAGCAAGTGTTGCATTCAAAATAAATGGTTATTTTTACTAATTTCAAACATAAAGCATACCTTGTAATTAGCCGCCTAATTGCACAAGCAATGTTATTCCTAGTGGCCCTAAGTCTGGTAAGCTAATGACAAAATTAAAAGTCCTAATACAAGTTCCCGTTTTTGAATGTTCTGAACCAGAAAAAAAAAAGAATAAAAACTTTGCTTTTGACTATTTTTGCTATGTCATAAGTATCATAGTTTACTTTTATTTGAAACTTGACGTTGTGATGCTAACAGAAATAGAAAATAGAAAAACTTTTTGTTTGACTCATGTATTTTCATTGCCCAGATCTGCAAACTGCTGCTAGCGAACTGCTTCGGTTCCGGGAGGAGCTCCAGCAAGACAGGGCAGCAAGAAATTTCGAAAAAGCTGAACAGTCTGCAAACGCTTGTCAGGTAATAGTTCCTTGGGACCTATTGTATACTGGTTCAGGATAATTGGAGGATGGTTTCTGTGGTGGAGTTCATGAATTACTGGGTACAAAGACCATATTGAATATGGGTAGGGGATGACAAATTGGTAAATCTACTCAGAGTTTCTCCTGGAAGTTTCTTTTCATAATCAGTTGCAGTGCCTGCAGTTTTCACTGTTGGCTGAAGGCAGATTCAGGAGGCTACATAGGGTTCCCATAAAATGAGCTTCCATTCATTATTCGGTGTTTTCGATTCAGACTGTATGCCGAATTCCTTTTTTTTTTTCTGTTCAGCTAAAGAAAGTCACTATTTAGGCCTGTGGCACATGCGGGGGTGGGATGAGAGTTCTTCACTGGCTGACATCTTGGTACAGTTTATTATCAACAATTTATCACACTTGCAGTCTCAATCAACACATTTTCTGGAGGCAGTGTATGGGCTTGTCTCATGGCTGAAATTTGTGCTCCCCTAGGGGATCAGATTTTGTGTGTCGAGTTCACTGTCCTCGCATGTCAAAAGATATATAATCTTCTGTGAAAAAAAAAATTGATTGGAGCAGTATTTGCGGCGTAAGATGCAATTGAAAGTGAGTGGTACTCCTCTCCATTTTTCTCTCTTGCGCTTCTCCGAGCCATTCGGAAAAAAGGTAAGTCCCGCCCATCACTGTTGGTTTGGCTTGGCTGCTCGGCTGCGCACCGTACGAGAGCCTCATGTCTGACCGCAGCAACCTCCGACTACACCTCAGTTGGTGGTCAAACGAGGCCTGGCGAAGTTCTTGGCTATGTTTAAAGGCCCATTCGAGCAGTCTGGGTCACTCTGTTGGGTTATGTCACCTGAATAGAGCAACGTTGGATTCGTGCAGGTTTTCAAATGCCAGGGCACAAAATCTTTACTGCAGAGCTGGATTGAGAAAGTCTTGGAACACAGCCCTTTTTTGTTACAGTATGACTTGGAATGGAAGTGACACTCCTGTTATACTCTTGTGAACAGTATGGCACTCACTGGATGGGTTGGACCTTAAACATAAAAATGTAGTTTAAAAGGTTATGGCAGCATACACAGATTTTGTACCCAACATCACAGACGTCCATTAACCTTTCAGCTAAGGGGAAGCTACCAACTGGCACCCAATGGGTCCCGATATCTCTGGGACCAGAGAAATTTGGTGCACACGAAAAGTATTGCACCATAAATATTGCTCCAATCAAGCTCTTTTTACGTGCCTGTTCATTCAGGCTGTTTTAATTTTTTTTTTTTATTGCTTCAGGCATACCCGCCAACTCTCCCGGATTACCCGCCAACTCTCCCGGGTTGTACGATTGACAGGAAAATCTCCCGAAAAGTATCCGCCATAGTTCTTTTTTTTTTTTTTGTGTCGTTTCATTGCTATAATCATCCATACAAAACTTGAAAGTATAAAACAGAGAGGACGAGGACGGGAAGAGGACATCTTTCATTTAGCAACAACTATGTTGTTGCTAAATGAAAGATGTCCTGTTCCCGTCCTCGTCCTCTCTGTTTTATACTTTCAAGTTTTGTATCTATTAACCAACACGCTCGTTTTCAACTGTATAATCATCACGCATGTGTCATTGCGAGTTACTCGAGAGCAGGTTTAGGTTACTCCGGCGGGTTACCACGTAACAACTCGGAGCAGTAGCGTAAAACGAGGGTAGATATTCAAACGCCAAGGTACCAAACCTTTACTCCTGAAGTTAGAGCGCATATTTGAACACGGCTTATATGACCATGGGTGCGCTATGCTTCAGTTGGCTTTGTCAGGTCGTCGAGTGAGGTGTGGAACACCGAACTACTCTTCGTGTTTCCCCGAGTTTAGTTGGAACCACTGATCTGTTGGAACGATCGATGGCACTTTCAAAAGCCAGAGAGAAGTACTTGCAAGTATTTCTGAGATCATACGCGACCGAGTTGCCGTGCTTTGTTGCTTTGCGGAAAGCTGACAAGTATGGATTGTGTACCATGTGCGCCTATGATGTGTGAGCGTTACGCATGGCGGCAAGCTTGACATCAAGATACACATCGCTTCACGAAAGCATCAGAACCATGCTCGTGCCATAGAAGGGCAGGGCACCTCTTGCAGTTTACGCCAAAACAACTGCGAAGACAGTGTGATTCGCGCAGACTGCCTCTTCACGGGGTTTCTCGTCAAACTAAAAAAAAAAAGATAATGTCCCCCTCCCCCCCCCCTTCCCCCTGTTTTCCGAGATTTGATTTCTCTGAACTTGGCAGGTACTTACAAAACTTAGAAGCTATGCATCTCTACCATGACGCTCAGGCAATGATAGTAGTCTTAAGAGTAACTTTCATCAGACCTTTTGAATTGTATGAGAACTTTTACAACATCATTCACTCTGATTACTTGCAGCAGGAAGACGACGAGCAGGTTGACCTGGGAGGATATAAAGTCAACAAGGCCGTGATTGACATGCTTCAGCTAGGACCGGCGAAAACAGCAACGACTTATGCTCGAGAACTCCTCAGGCAGGTGTTCACCACAGAAGAGCTGCTGGGGAAATCAATAACAGGAAAGCAGTCCAACGCCCACAAAGAGAAGGAGGCAAGGCCGCAATTGGACCCTGTTAGGGTCAACGCAGTTGTCAGTGAGTATTACTTTTTTGTGGTTTTGAGCATGGAAAGTGACCAGTGACATGTAGCAAAATATTTCCTCAGGGCCCCTGCAACAACTTTTTGGCTGGTTTGACACTTGCAGCGAGTCTGAGGTCAGATGACATAGTAATACGGAGAAACAATTGTTTTTTTTTTGTTTTTTTTACAAAATTGGCATTAGTTCAAAAGTTGGGGGCAAATTAAAATGACCAAATCTAGCAAGAAAGGTACTACCTCTGACATATTAGATCCCTCAATGTTGGGATCGTGGAGCCGCTCCTCGGGGGTGTGTCAACTATACTCGTTTTTACCTCAAGAAAAAGGTGTTTTGCGCATAGTTCATGTGCAGTGCAAAGTAGTCTCTTTAAGAGTATGGTCGTCAGAAAACAAAAAAATTTGTTTTTGCATTTTAAAATTTTAAGGGTTGAAAAACAAATAATAGACCTTATGTGAATATAAACGTTTCTCAATCCGCCACATAATATAGAAAATTAGTAGCACTCTGCGTGGACGAGGACTTTTTTTTCTTACGGTTCTTGGGGTGAAAACGGGTATAGGTGGTGTTCTCATTGTCTCCACAGTTTTCACTCTAGTTTGTTTTTCTATCGCTCTCAAAGCTTGATGAGAACTACTTTCATAAAGAATTGGGAGGGTTATCACTATCATACTTATTTTGTGCTCACAGGTAAACCTTTGGTAACTCTTGCCAATCAGGAAGCCAGGTAAGTTAACGTCGTCAGCCATGCACGTTTGGCACCACGCAGCACCGCTGTGCATACAATTGTTCTGAGCCCTGTCAAGCTAAAATATAATACACTATTATTTTGTGGTTTAGTCTTTGCTCCCCGTGTCACCCAAACCATTAAAAAGATGGGGAGTGCAGAAAAAAAAAAGCAGATGCTTGAATATTGTTGGAAGGGCCCTCTCAGATGATATTTAGGGCCCCTTGTAATTTTTAGCTTCTGCCTTTGTTTCGCTATCAGTCTTGTTAGTGGTTTGGGAGACTCGAGGAACAAAGACCAAACCACAAAATAATGTATCATATTTTAACTTGACATGGCACAGAACACTTGGACGTACGCTGGTGCTGCGTGCTGCTGAACGCACACAGCTGATAACATTAACCTACATGGCTTCCTGATTGGCCAGAGCCATTAATATTCCTTTCTGAACACGAAATCATAAGTATGATTGTGTTTCCATTCCAATTCTTTTTAAAAGTATTTTTTATTGAGCTTTGGGAGCGATAAAATTAAATAAGTAACAGCCCCTCAAATTGAGCCAGCAACCAAGCGGAGCGGCGCAACAACAGCATGTCTCGCGGAACTCATGGAGTGGCAGCCTTTTCAAAGCAGGTTGAGCTCTCATCCCTCACTTGCTCTTCAAAATGGGGGGGGGGGGGGGAGCTTGCCAAGGCTAGAGTCCCTGTAGAACAACAGTATGTGTGGGTCTTCAGAGAGGGTGCACTTGCTTCGCGCCTAGCATGGGCAGTGCCATGTACGTCGTGGTTGTAGTGATTTTAATGTGCTTATAACTTCCAAAATAACATGAACTTTGCCAACTCGATTGTTTCTCCAAGTTGCCACATTGTCCGATGTCAGTTTCGGCGCAAGTTTCCGACCACTCAAAAAGTAACTGGAGGGGCCTTGCATTGATTGTGATAATAGAAGATTATACTTTGCATACATCCTGAGGTTAACTTTAGTACAATGTGTTCAGAGTTGGTTCCAAAGTGGTGGTGTTGTCTTCTGATGACTGGTACTTCTGCTAAGAGGAACAGTTTTGACTGGTTTTTTGGGGTTCAATTTAGACAGATACTACTGTAGATGAAAAAGATGTTCTACTTTTTTACATTATGAGCTACATAAATAATGACTATGTTGGCCCATATGATGTTAAGTCTCCTTGGATGCAGCTATTGAGAGCCTAACTGGATGTAGTTTTGATATAGAGTCCTTCCAGATGTTTAGAAGTGCCATACAAGTGCCTTGCAGCCTTATGACCATATTCTCAAAACTTTCCCTGTCTTTCTTTTTTAACTATCAGTCATGCATTGATAGTCCACTATTTATTCAGTAAAAAAATGCTTCACCTATTTCAAAATTTGCCCTAGTATGACCAAGTTTCTGTAGGGTGGTTTTCTATATGAAGGCTATCGCTATTAGCGTGCACTATGCTCTACGTGCGATTGTTCGACGTGTGGAACAGTAGTAAATATTGCATTGTTTCATAGTTAGCGAAGGTTTCCATATACAAGGTGTTTTTTTTTTAAAATGCGGACCAAATTGCTCCAACGAAAACTGCATCGCTCGGAAAAGAAGGTTGATGTCAAGTAGAAAAAAGATAAACATAAAGAAAATTTAAGTTTTCTTTTCAATTTTACAGAAAGTAACCTTTTATTTCTTCACTTCAAAGTTATAGTTTCAATTTGAAACTTGCTGGGCATCAGTGAAAGCCCCTTTGTCATCTCCTTTTAAACAGGTAAAAAGCATGCGCAGCATTTTACTAAGTTTTGAAAAACCCAGTTTTGATGCATTCTCTGGTTTTATTTTTTTATCCACGCGCACCTTGGCGGCAGCCGCCCTGCCCTCCTGCGGTTGAAGCGGGGAACTAAGTCTAGGTGCTTCGCCCATGTCGCTTTTGCCTGCCTCTCCTCTCGTAGAAAAAAGATAAGAGTAGTGCGTGCGCACGTCCATGCGAAATGCTGCAGCTTGCTCTTCAAATGAACATGGCATTTGCAAGATTGAGCTTTGTCTTTTGGGTTCACTTCTAGCATGCTGAGAATGATTGGAGTTTCAAAGTGCAATGTGACTGAAAGACGTCAAACACTCCAGCTCCACGCTTTTGCTGCGGCAGGGCAGGATGGCTGCTGCCAAGATGTGTTTGAATACGTCAGAATTGAAGAATTTTTCGAAACTTGAAATGAGGGGTGTGCTTTATACCTGTCCAAAAAAGCTGATATGGGTGTTTTTGATTCTGCCCAGCAAGTTTTCAGATTTCTAAAAAAATATGTATGTAAAAACTTCATTTTTCTGAACATGGAAGTTTTTTCTAAATAGGCCCTTGGGTGCACATCAACACGACATCAGTCTTTCTTTTGTGCGACGCATAGTTTTCGCAGGAGCGATTTGGCCTGCATTTCAGAAACAACATGTATTGTTAGGGGAACATTAAATACGAACAGAGGAGAGTGTGGCTTGCGGTACAGGCTGCGCTGCCTGGAAGTGAGCCTAGGGCAAGGGTGTGTGGCCTGCCCCGATGTGTATATGTCCCTCGCTCGGCTCTTCCCAAGCTCCGGCATTGCGCCTCTAGTGTGCTGAAAGCGCGCGCTCAGCCAGCACGCGCTTTAGCTGCCTGCTACTAGTGGTGAGCTTCCTTGTGCCGCACGCGTCGAGTGAGAAAAGATAGTGGTAATAGCTTTCAGTGCACTAATAGGCGCAATGCCGAAGCTTGGAAGCAGCAAGCGAGGGGCATATACACATCGGAGAAGGCCACGCACCCTCGCCCCCAGGCCCACTCCCAGGCGGCGCGGCCTGTACCGCAAGCTACGCGCTCCTCTGTTTGTATTTCATTTTTCCCCGATAGTACGTCTTTATCCAGGTATCAACGAAAGTCGGCAATTTTGTTCCAAATATTTGAAGGACAAGCAATGAAATTCAGCTGGTGGCGTTCGCTCTGCACGCGACACCCTGCAGTCAGGTGTCTAAAGTCACGCACAGAGTGAAAGCCGCCAGGCAGAGTTCTTACTTTCTCATCAACTATTCACTCCACAGAGTCCAATGCAAAAATGCCACAGACATAGACAGAGAATTACGTTAAACTAATGTTTTATCCTGGCCAGTATGGGAAAACACCACGTTGCATGGCCCCTGGTACTACCAACGCCACCTGCCGGATGCTTAAATGCTGGGCACGAGAGTTTGTTGCGCCTCAGCAAACTCCCTCTTCATCTAAGATCATAGCGGCTGCTGTCTGGCGTCCGCACCGTCATGAGTCCACCGCTCCGCCCGGTGTCCAGAGGGTAGTATACATAGTGCCGTTTGTTTTTGCATAGCGTAATTTATATTTATATCGCCACAATAGTAGCTCGTCATGCAGAAAATGCGGAATGTGAATCCCAAGTCAATTCAGATTGTTAGTAGGTGGTTCTATATAATTTCTTTTTCTTCTGTGGTACCTCCCACAAACACTTCCATAGAAGCATGTGACATGGCATGCTGAATCGCCCTTCAAATATTGGGCAGCGCAAAACACCGACCATTAACCATTACAGTGGATGCACGAGATGCTAGCAGATGATATTAGCGGACGGTCAAAATGTGGCTCGCCATAATGGATGCAAACTTCGTCCCCAGCATGCATTCAATTTTTGGAGCATTTGGCAGGTGGCACTGCCAAATGCTCCTTGTATCTCACATTGGCCAGGATAGTAGAGTTACCACAAACAAAAAAATTCAGTTTCTACTAAATTTTCTTTCGGTGTAGAATAACTTTAAAAAAGTTATTATTGTTGTGGGGTCTATACGCGGCTTGCACATGACACACTTCCATCCTTCTTGCTGGTGTCTCAAACCTGCTGTTAATGCAGTGGATGCTGAGCTCACTCACGATGCTCGTTTCCTGTTTGTAGAAGTAGCACAGTAGGGGCTACGCTGCCAGGCACTTGGCCACCAATGTCTGTCTTAAAGACATCAGTGCAAGGTCCCTAGTGAATTAGAGCACCAATTTTAAGGGGTGAAATATTGTTTGCCACTGCCTTGTTTGAGTGAAACCTAAAAAAGTGCTGATATCAGCTATGTTGCCGTGTCAGCTATGCTGCACACTTCATGTTTGGAAGAAAGTCATTGAAGACAACATACAATTTTTTTAAAATCCTACTTGAATGTTTTTGTTTGAGTGTTTGTTAAGTCATTGAAGACAACATACAATTTTTTTTAAAATCCTACTTGAATGTTTTTGTTTGAGTGTTTGTTTTAAGTGTTCTTAAATGCTCTGTTTTATCCAATTACTAGTGGCTAGCAATGTTACACTGCAATTTATTTTGACCTTTCGGGCAGCACCTTAAAACTACTGGGTTTTCCATGTCATATCGAGCAATGATAGCTTGAGTCTTATTTCTTTTTTATTCTGATCAAAAATATATATACAAGCCACATCCTTGAAGGAACAGCCAGCTAGATATGAAACCTGTAGTTATTTTAGTTTTTGCAGAAATCTAAAATGGAGAAGCTTAGGGTGAAAACTGACATTATTTCAGATGTTATTTTGTATCTGTTATTTTTCGACAAACATATTCACATCCTTTTAACTTTTGTGCTGTAATATACAAATTGACGACATTAAGCTCACAAAGTATTAAGAAGATTAGACTGACTTTTGATGGTAAAATGACAATTAAACATGCCAAGAACATCTTTAAAATTTTCTGAAATTGTCAGATGAAAACGTTTTACGTTACATAGTAAAACTTAACAAAATGTGTGCCATCAATGAACTTCACGAATATATGAAGCATTGTCTTCCATCTTCTATTGTACTTTCAACTTAATTCGGGAATACAGCTATTTTCTCGAAATGTGGCGACATTGTGCTTATAAATTTAAAATGAAGGGACAGTTGAACGATAAATTCACTGGTTGCTCATTGCTATTTGAAGCGAGACGGGGCTAAGAACAAAAAAATATAGGGCTAAATTTCAGGGAATAAGCACTCTATGTTACGTATGCAACCAAGAAAGGGGACCTATGGAGCATGTCATTTTAAAGTGCACGGGGCTTTGTCCCATCTTCTTATGGGGGTGACATGATGATGGATTCGGAGGAGGCACTGAGATTTGTGGACATGGATGGAGGAATGGATAGGGAGAGAATTGCGGTAACAAAGAGGAGATTGGAAGATTGGTGGAAAAGATCTAGGGAGGGGTGAAAAAAAGCAGGTAAAAATAAGCACTGTAAACACTTTAAAGGGGGAGGGTTGTTTTAGAACAATATTTACACAAAATTTAAAAATGGATGATTGTTGGACTAGGAGTGCAAGCTGGCACAAGATACAAAGGGTATAGCCATTGCCATCCATCCATCCACCCAAAACATCATCTTTATTTGCTTTAATCTTTGTTAAACCATTCTCAATAACTTGGACAGCTCAGTATGGTACAACATGTCATAGCATCTGGCCTCCAGATGAGAAAATAGATCACAAGCCTTTGCCGAAAATGGGCAGACTTGTCCTCATTATAAGGGCTGTGCTACACAGCGTCACCTCTGATGAGGTGCTTAGAAGTGCAAAAGGCAGGGAATGTTTTTTATAGTAATCAAAAACTGTGCTCCATAGAAGTCTCTAGGTCAAATTTGCACTTGCCATTTGAGAATGAAGGAGTCAATGAGCCCTAAACTAGTTGTAAACTGTTGTTGACACAGCATTATCTTAAAATTTTGTTACATGCTTGCTGATAACAGCAAGCTTTTTTATGTCATATCACTATTGGTAACATATCTATATTTTTGCATTTTCAGAATACACCTGCAAGAAATTTCACCTTTTGAAAGAAACCACAGTGCGGTCGTCACTGTCGTCTATGCTAAACAAGACGAAGGAGTCCAGCCCTGAGTAAATCCACATCATGAGAGCTTTGACTGCTTTCAAGAAAATAAAGGTGATTGAAATGTTGCTTTCATGTTTTATCATGTTTATCATAAATATGAATGCGCCTTTTACAAAAAAGCAGGCCAGCACGGGTATAAAAGGCTGGTATATTATCCCTTTTTATTAAGAGCTAAAGAAACAAAAAAAAACGAGCATGCCTGCTAAAGGGAGAAATTGATCAAGCCATATGGCTCCTGTGCAAAGAGCTGAAAAAAAGAAGGATGGCAGCTATAGCATGCTGGATAGACACACATAGAGTAAACCATAGAAATAGCTATAGCAGACCATACAGGGAGATAGGCTCCTGTGCAAAGAGCTGAAAAAAAAGAAGGATGGCAGCTATAGCATGCTGGATAGACACACATAGAGTAAACCATAGAAATGTCTATAGCAGGCCATACAGGGAGCTACAGAAAACCAAAGAAACCAAAGGGAAAGCTATAAGAAGCTATAGCAAGCTGGCTAAACAGACCCATAGGGCAAGCCATAGGAATATCTATAGCAGACCATACAGGGAGCTACAGAAAACCAAAGAAACCAAAGGAAAAGCTATAAGAAGCCATAGCAAGCTGGCTAAAGAGACCCATAGGGCGAGACATAGAAATATCTATAGCAGACCATACAGGGAGCTACAGAAAACCAAAGAAACCAAAGGAAAAGCTATAAGAAGCCATAGCAAGCTGGCTAAAGAGACCCATAGGGCGAGACATAGAAATATCTATAGCAGACCATACAGGGAGCTACAGAAAACCAAAGAAACCAAAGGAAAAGCTATAAGAAGCCATAGCAAGCTGGCTAAAGAGACCCATAGGGCAAGACATAGAAATGTCTATAGCAGACCATACAGGGAGCTACAGAAAACCAAAGAAACCAAAGGGAAATCTATAAGAAGCTATAGCAGGCTGGCTAAAGAGACCCATAGGGTGAGACATAGAAATATCTATAGCAGACCATACAGGGAGCTACAGAAAACCAAAGAAACCAAAGGAAAAGCTATAAGAAGCCATAGCAAGCTGGCTAAAGAGACCCATAGGGCAAGACATAGAAATGTCTATAGCAGACCATACAGGGAGCTACAGAAAACCAAAGAAACCAAAGGGAAATCTATAAGAAGCTATAGCAGGCTGGTTAAAGAGACCCATAGGGCGAGACATAGAAATATCTATAGCAGACCATACAGGGAGCTACAGAAAACCAAAGAAACCAAAGGAAAAGCTATAAGAAGCCATAGCAAGCTGGCTAAAGAGACCCATAGGGCGAGACATAGAAATATCTATAGCAGACCATACAGGGAGCTACAGAAAACCAAAGAAACCAAAGGAAAAGCTATAAGAAGCCATAGCAAGCTGGCTAAAGAGACCCATAGGGCAAGACATAGAAATGTCTATAGCAGACCATACAGGGAGCTACAGAAAACCAAAGAAACCAAAGGGAAATCTATAAGAAGCTATAGCAGGCTGGCTAAAGAGACCCATAGGGTGAGACATAGAAATATCTATAGCAGACCATACAGGGAGCTACAGAAAACCAAAGAAACCAAAGGAAAAGCTATAAGAAGCTATAGCAAGCTGGCTAAAGAGACCCATAGGGCGAGACATAGAAATATCTATAGCAGACCATACAGGGATCTACAGAAAACCAAAAAAACCAAACGAAAAGCTATAAGAAGCTATAGCAAGCTGGCTAAAGAGACCCATAGGGCGAGACATAGAAATATCTATAGCAGACCATACAGGGAGCTACAGAAAACTAAAGAAACCAAAGGAAAAGCTATAAGAAGCCATAGCAAGCTGGCTAAAGAGACCCATAGGGCAAGACATAGAAATGTCTATAGCAGACCATACAGGGAGCTACAGAAAACCAAAGAAACCAAAGGGAAATCTATCAGAAGCTATAGCAGGCTGGCTAAACAGACCCATAGGGCAAGACATAGAAATGTCTATAGCAGACCATACAGGGAGCTACAGAAAACCAAAGAAACCAAAGGGAAATCTATAAGAAGCTATAGCAGGCTGGCTAAACAGACCCATAGGGCAAGCCATAGGAACATCTATAGCAGACCATACAGGGAGCTACAGAAACCAAAGGAAAAGCTATGAGAAGCTATAGCAAACTGGCTAAAGGAACCCATAGAGCAAGCCATAGTAATCTCTATAGGTGACCATACATTGAGCTATAGGTGGCTAAAGAAACCAAAGGAAAAGCTATAGGAAGCTATAACAAGATTGCTAAAGAGACCTATAGAGAAAGCCATAGTAATCTCTATAGGCGTCCATATATTGACCTATAGCCGGCTAAAGAAACCAAAGGGAGAGGAAGCTATAGCACGCTGGCTAAAGAAACCCAAAGGGGAAGCTATACAGGGGTCTTTAGCAAACCATTCAGAAAGCTATAGACTTCTGTAGCTAGCTAGTGAGAACCATAGGAAAAGCTAAAGGCACCCATAGGCACGACTGTAGAATGAGCTAAAGACACCCATAGAGGTGGCTATAGCTAATTGGGCCAATTTTCTATAGCCAGCCATACAAAGGATTTTCTATAGCCGACCATAGATCCATAGCGTAAGCCATACAGATCTCTATAGCAGACCATACAAGAAGGTATAGACGGCTAAAGGAACCAAAGCAAAAGCCGTAGGTGGCTATAGCGTCCTTTCTAAAGACACCCATAGAGTCTATGGGTCTCTTTAGAAAGAGGCTATAGACAGCCATAGGGGACACCATAGGAGAAGTTATAGACAGCTATAAAAACGGCTATAGCTATTTGGGCCAATTTTCTATAGCCGGCCATACAAAGATTTTCTATAGCCGACCATAGACCATTTTTGTATGGGTATGCGTTCCTTCGTTTGGAGACTACTACACAAAGCTGAGTGCAAGCGACATAAGGTAAGTTCGTTTTATTATTTTTGATTTAATAGGTTTCTAAAAATATATACATACATTTTTACTCGTTGTTCATAACCACTTTTTATAAAAAAAAAATTTGCATTTGAGTTTAATTATTAGTTGTTTACCGTTCTGATCTCCCGACCGGGCGGGGGTTTCGACACGTGTGTCAAAATTTATGGGGAATATGTCCATACCATTGGCCGTAGCCGTGACTTCATGAGGGGCTCTAGAAATCTAACGATATTGTCACATTAAAGTGTAAAAGTTGAGCAACTCTTCCAAACTTTAACCCAAAATCATCAAAACTTTTTTATCTTAGGCGCTTCGAACAATTAGACTCTGCGATAACGCGGCATGATGCAGTGCTTTCTGTAGAATTTAGGACTTGATAAACAACTGGGTGAAAATACCTATATATACATTTTTGCGTGCTGCTCCTGTCTTATACATTCATTGAGAAATAATAAAAGGCAATGTTCAATATACGTTTTGTTTTTATTTTCGCTGCCCATTTTGAGGTTGATAGGCTCCTTTCTTCTATTTTGAACTGTCGGGAACGGATTACTTTTTTAAGCAGTTTCTCTCTGACAGCTTGCGTGCGCCATCTGCTGAACTGACGAACCCGTTTACGTTTAAGCTCTTGTGTAAATAAAGGAGCACCTGTGTGCCCACGCATACGGCACTCATGTGCATACAAATATTGCGTGCATAAATGTCCTGTATGGACACGTGTTCCGTATAAACACAGAAACAACACTATTGATGCAGGCCCTCTATGAATAGATGCCCGGTACGCATAGAGGGAAACCAGTTTAGATACAGGTTCGGTACGCCCATAACTTCATATGAATTAAACTAGCCGACTTGTATAAACACAGGTCGGCTAGTTCCTTATGATGGTCTTCTCAAAGTATTGCGCTCGTGAAACATGTTGTGGTTAAAACAAAAAAAAAATACTATCTGATAGATATACTAAGAATTGCCAGTGCCTTCGTTTCCAAATAAACTTCAATTGCAAAATTGCACGCGCTAAATTATTTTGTAGGAATCGCGCCGCACGCTTCACAGCACTGATGGAGGGATCTCTTGTAAGGCAAAAGATAAGTTAGAGTCGAACTCGCTGGGTAGATATGTAGTCTTAATCATTTTCATGGTTTACTTTCTTTTGTGGTGCATAGCCTAATTGAATAGAGGTAATTTGCAAATGCAAACCTTCCAGTAGCATCGCAGAGCCATAGAAGATCAAAGCTTACTCAGAACGCAACCATTTACGGTATTCTTTTAATAATACAAGCTTACCTGCAGCTAAGGTTGCATGACAGCAGCGCCCCAAAGACTACAGAAAAATGTTGGATTAATAGTTGGAGGCACCCGCAGAGCCCAGCGATATTCTGAAACCACTGAACGTTCCTAACGAATTCAACATTACGTTCATGCAGTAGTATTAAAAGCAGAAAAGCGCCGATCGCGTACCAATTCCTGGTTCCCGGGCACTCTCAAATCTCTTTACCTCGCTACCTAAGACATTTACAATCCTCGCTCCCAGCTTCTTTTAGAGACGCAAGCCTTGGCACGCGCGCGGCTGTTTGATGGTGCCAATACGTGCGCGCTAATTATATCCTGTAGCTGAGCCTCATTTTCCTAACGGCACGCATGCTGGCTTCTCTTTGCACTCGACGTTTTAGTAGCAGCCACTTAAGCCATACATTAAGGCAGAATAGCATCCAGGTACGCACATTAATGTAACCTCCAAAATAAGCGGACTCACTGCGGAGGATTGAAGGGAATGTGGGTTAATTAGAAGCTTTGATGCCGATTCGGCGCGGCTAGAGGAATTCTCATAAAAAAAAAAAAACTTCGAAGAGACATTTCAGAACTGGGGGTACGAGCAGCAGTTATTTTGTTTTCAGTGAATATTTTGTTCAGTTTCATCCTACTTGCGCTTGATATAAAGCCACTGCCAAGATGAGAAGCGCTGGGAGGTGCTTGAGTTTTGCCGCCTCCATCGCGAGCTATCTACCTTTGAGAAAGTTTCTGCGTCTCGTGTTCCTGGAGCGCGCGCGCAGCAAATGCACGGCCATAGCCTCCTATGTACTGACAAAGCCTGGCAGATCGGAACCAGAAGCAGCGGCCGAAGTGAAAAAAGTGAAACCGCAGACAGCGGATGAGAGGAGAGCCACGTGACAGGCGCCCCGCTGCGGCAAGACGCCGAAACACACTTCTCCCTGGCAAACGAGCGTGTTTCGGGTCCTCGCGGCTGAAAAAGCTGTGCGCTGACGTACAGATTCCCTGGTGAGTTGCTCTTTGAGGATTTGTGCTACCAGATCCTCGCGCTGCAAGTTTGCGACCGGTCACTCCATGGCTCCGTCGCCGAACTGCCAGGCTATAAAGGAGGCTATGGCACGGCCCAAGGCATGGAATGCGTGTTGGAAGCCTGGCCTTCGAAATACGCGCCCTGTTGTGTTCTCATTCTGTCAGCGACTGCAGTGTATTTTACGAATTTGCTTTCCAAGGCTGAGCGTCCGGTTCTTGCCCCAGCACCTAAAAGCCCATCAGAGGAAAGATTGGATTATTTTTATTAAGAATTCATCGTTTGCTAATATTTATCGTAATAAAATTACTGATCTGGTGAGATATGTGGTGTCTGCCTTGTCTACCGTCTTACCTTTTTTTCCGCCTCTGTCGCTAAGACTTGACGCACAAAGCGAACCCTTTGCCCGGCTAAAAGCTATACGACAATTTTGCTATCTTTGTTGCTTCTCGCGTGTTTTTCGCTCTTTGTCGCTCTCTTTCTTTCTACACGTGAGTTCGGGAGATAATGGCCAAAGAAAGGCAAAAAGAGTTCCCACTGTCCCTTTCGAAATAAAAAAATAAAACACATTTACTGTCAAACCTGCTCGAATTCGGATTCCAACCAGCCCACTTCCCAAAATCGTCAATCAAAAGGTTGCGCGGATCGTTTCTCATGTTTATTTTTGTTCTGCTTTATTCAAACGCTGTGTGTTGCGTATTTAACATGGCACAAATTTACGTTTCCTTTCACTTGTAGTTCTCTCAAAATATTTATCCAGCGACAAGAACTTCGTTATCACACACCGGCTGGGGAAACAAAAGCCTATGTGATAAAGTTTTGGTTGGAGAGGTGGAACACGCTTTGTCAAAAACATGCTACTGAGAGAAACTACAACGAGCGTCGACAGTATTTTTAGCGAAAGCAAAACCCTACTGATAAAAGTTGAACTTAAGCCAACCCGTTCCTAGAAAACACGCAGGATAATGAAATCTTTCAGACGGAAAATGAACTTTTGTGGCTACTATCGAAATTTGCATAAAGGTCCAATTATATCACTGCATTTTTTTACTGGATTGTAATCTTTTTTTCTCGAAACAATATTTTAGACATAAATATACGCGAAAAATTGGTGCTTAAAATAAAATTCGCCAGGGAGTTTTCAGTTATCTGAAAACAAGTTTTGTTTTTGCTTTCAAAAAAATTACAGGCTTCAATGCTTCGCTTTTAACACCTAGTATAAAAAATACTCGGCAACTTTCTTGTGAAAAACAATCCTATGTAAAGTTATTCTCAAGATTGTTAGACTTCCTTCTTCTTGAAATCACTCTTCATTTATTTTTTCAAATATGAAGCACGCAATTTTGAAGGCAAGATAGAAAAACAAAGCAAAGTATTGTTTCCCTTTATAGACGAACCTGCCGCTTACTGAAAACCTCCGAGAATGGGAATAGACAGAACGTGGAGTAGCATAGCGATTCCGTAAGTCAAAATTAGCACGCCTCCAGTAATTATATAACCCAGGCTTTGTTTAAAACAAGCACAAAAATATAAGATTCAAATACAGGTGTACTTCTTTTTATGGATCAAACCGTCGTATGCAGAATTGTATTTTAATGGTAACTCACTGGACGCTAACTTCAGTCTAAGTCTTTGAGCCCAACGGCGTCTTGTCTCGCGTACCCAAGTCCTCCTTTTGTGCATTTCTTGCTTTGTTTCTTAAGCTTTTTCAAGGCTTCTTAACTGTCTGATAGTTCTCTCTCTTGCCTCTTCTTTGTGCATGTTATTTTTTTACACTTGCGTTGGGTGGCCGACAGATCTCAAGACGCAGGTGTCTGACAGCTTGCCGCCGTCAATGTTGTATAAGAGGTCAATGTGGCACGCTTCACTACAAAATCGGCACTGAGCTGCAGTCAAAGTGCCAACCTGAATAAAAGATCACAAGATCTTAAAGATGACGGAAAGCATAAATTTCAGCATTTCTCCGGATGTGGGTTAAGCACAGGATATTCCGCACCCGACAAATGTCTTTGAAGCAGGCTGTACAATAATTAATAATACTAAAAAGGTGCAACAGTGCTAGTCAAGAGTAACGGTAATATTCCCTAAAGACGGAGAACAACAGAACTAGGTGACTGGTGCGCCGCTGAAAAACAAAACGCCCTGTCCCGGCATCAAACCAGGGGCCTCTTCATCACCAGTGCAGCGATATTACCGACTAAACAGGAGTTAGATATCACTAGAGCACACGGTTCTTAACAGCTGCCACCAGTCTAATACCAGCAAGGATGAACGGCTTCATTTATTAAAGTTTTGATTGTAGTGCAAAGGTGCAAGCGAGCTGGGAAACAATGACAAAATTAAGCCATGGAGCAAGAGAGCAAGGGGACGGACAGACAAAGATCTACAATCACAGCTACGTGACTGGTGCGCGACTGAAATAATCCACCTGGTCCTGGTATCCAACAAGAGACCTCTCCGCTTCCAGTGAAGAGTTCTACTAACTCAGCTAACCAGTAGTTAGACGTCAGTATCTAGTGCAAACGGGTTTTAACAGCTACCACAAGTCTAAAAACGAAAAGAGAGAATTTATTTATTTATTTATTTATTTCAAAATACTGCGACCTCGATGAGGTCATCGCAGGAGTGGAGAGAAAACATACATATTCATTCAAAAAGACAATCGATTAAAGATGTACACACCCTACAAACAAAACTTAGAAAACCTTGAAAAATGCAATATCAAAAGATTACAAAAACAATCACATACACTTCAAGTACAGATTCCAGGCACCATACCAGAACACCTACTGTATTTCTAACACAAACTTATCAAAATCGAGACAACGAATGGATCCATTTATGTTATTCCAGTTTTCTATCGTTCTAGGAAAAAAAGAATATTTAAAACAGTTAAGGTGGGCTCTGTATGGTACAAGATCTAATGGATGGAAGCTTCTAGTGCGTGATTCAGTAACAAAACTAACATATTTTTCTCGATTAAGTGTACAGTTATTATTCACTATTTTATGCAGGAGCTTGAGCCGTTCTACAGCGCGTCTAGAATCAAGAGGCGTAAGTCCTATGTCAGTCATGGCAGATGTAGGAGAAAAATTGCGGTCATATCTATTACAAATAAATCTAGCTGCCTTTGATTGTATTGCGTCAATCTGCTTTATATCACCTTTTAGATAGGGATCCCACACCACACAACCGTACTCTAAGATAGGTCTAATCAAGGTCTTGTACGCCGTTATTTTAACTTCCCTAGTTGAAGATTTTAAAGTTCTCTTGACGTATCCTAGCCTTTGCAGAGCACGAGAACAAATAGAACTGATGTGCTTATCCCATTTGAGACTAGGCGTGAAAAAAATACCCAAATACTTGTATTCGTGAACTTGACGCAGAATTATATTACGAGTACCATAGCTAAAAACAGACGGTTCCTTCTTATTAGTAAATGACATAACTACAGATTTCTCAAAATTAATTTCCATCTGCCACTTTTTACTCCAATTCAAAAACTGTTCAAGAGAGTCATTTAGTAAGGCATGGTCATCTACCGAGTTGATTTCGTTGTACAAAACGCAATCATCTGCATAGAGGCGAATTTTAACTTGAAGACCATTTGCAACGTCATTAATATAAAGTAAAAACAAAAGAGGACCTAAAACTGATCCCTGTGGGACACCGGAACTAACTGAGACATTGCTAGAATGAACATCCCTGTATGAAACAAACTGTGATCTATTTTTTAGGTAATCTTCGATCCAATTAACTAATGACGTATTATTTAATATCGCTTGTAATTTCTGAAGAAGCTTATGATGTGGTACCTTATCAAAAGCCTTAGAATAATCTACAAAGATGGCATCAAGTTGTACTCTTTTATCTAAAGCTAAAGCTATGTCGTGAGTGAATTCAAGAAGTTGGGTTGAGGTGGAGTAACCACGACGAAAACCATGCTGTTGAGGGCAAAGAATAAAATTAGTCTCGAGGTACTCAGATATCTGTTTATAGACAATATGTTCCAAAAGTTTGCATGAAGACGATGTGAGCGAAATGGGTCTGTAGTTTGTGACCACCTGTTTGTTGCCTGACTTGAACAAGGGGATAATTTTAGCCGACTTCCATGACTGAGGCACTGTTGCAGTAGAAATAGATTTTTTGAAAATGACAGATAGGTATTTTGAACTCCAAAGTGAATAACGGCGAAGAAAAGAATTTGGAATTCCATCAGGGCCAGGGCTTTTCTTACAGTCAAGTTTCATTAGTAGATTGAAGACACCAGAAACACTAATCTCTAAATCAGATAAAGCTGGGTATATACCTTCAAAGAAAAACTCTGAATCATTGCCGTTGTCACGACTGAATACAGATTTAAAATAATCATTGAAACAGTTCGCTATCTTTGTCGGCTCACTTACAGATTCACCTTCAATAGTAAAACTCTGTGATACACTACATCTTGGAATAATAGATCTCCAAAATTTGGCAGGATTTGATTTCATAAATTCAGACAAAGTTACATTAAAATATTTGGTTTTAGCTGTTAACATCTTTTCTTTCAAGGTTGTTTTCAGATATTCAAACGAGGTATGAACAACTGATTCTGTGTTATCTTTCGTTGAACGACGTCTCCTCTTCGTTTGCCGCATCAACTGCAGCACCTCTCTCGTAATCCAGGGGTGCGCAGGGTTCTTTTTCTTTCTAGTAACAGGTACAAATTTGTTGATGCATTTTTCTATAAGGGAGTTGAAATATCTAAGCAACGTATTGACATCAGCGTCTAGACTTATGGCACAAAAATCATCAAAATAAAAACTAAGTTCATCAATAATTGACACATCGTCAGCTCTGTTGAAATCAAGGAACGTGACGAATTCAGGGTTCGAACGCTTGACACGAATGTTAAGGCTGACAAGGACAGCTTTGTGATCAGAAATTCCCTCGACCACCTCGCAGTCATAACCTAGGTTTGCGATACTATGGGTTAGAAAAACAAGATCAAGAACAGAATTATCTCTGGTGCACGTTTTGACAACCTGATCTAGGTCGAATGACACAGCTATATCTACTAGAGCATCACAAATGTCCCTGTCGCGACAGCCAACCACTAGCGTTTCCCAGTTTATATCGGGTGCATTAAAATCGCCCAGCAAGATAAGCCTGAAATTCGCCAGATTGTATTTGTGAATGTAGTCATATATATCAAAGATCGTTTGCAGGCCCGAACTAGGAGCGCGATAAACCGCTCCGATAACAAGAACGAACTTATCAAGCTGCACCTTACACCATAAAGACTCTGTGTTAGGTAAACAGGGAAGAACCGAAAAGCTAATACCAGATTTAAAAAAAAGCGCAACACCACCACCTCTAGAAGACCTATCGCATCGTACCACGTTGTAATTAGGAGGTGTAAATTCGCAATCAAGAATGCCATCGTGTAACCAGGTTTCCGTAACACACATCACGTGCGGTGAATAAGAAGCTGCAATGCACGAGAACTCTGTAAATTTAGGGACAAGGCTCCGAGCATTAATGTTTAATACAGACAATGGTTTATTCGGTAACTGTCAGTTCGATCCGGTGGCAAGAACCGGAGGAGGAACTTTTATCAGCGTTCTATTTGTTGAATCCCACGAGTATCGGTCGTTGTCAACAAGAGCGTAGTCGTAACGTAGACGGACCTTTGCGCCATTTCTTCGGAATTCGGCAGTACTAAGCCAGAGTTGTTTTCGAATGTCTCTAATACGAGGTGAAAAATCCTCGTTAATAAATATCCGTGTGCCTTTAAGTTTAGAAACATTTTTGAGTATCCGCATTTTGTCACGGAAGTCCATCAATTTAAAAATTATAGGTCGTATTTTACCTTGTGCGGGGATACCAATACGATGACAGCGTTCTATGGCATCGCAAGTCACAGACAGTTTTCTGGTCAACAGTTCAGTTACACTATCCAGTAGTGATGCAGGGGTTTCATTAACAGGCTCTTCTAGACCATACACGACCAAGTTGTTTCTGCGAGAACGGTTTTCCAAATCATCATTCTTATCTGTAAGTTGACAGACAGCTGTTTCGAGAGCGGCACTCTTTCTTTCTAGACACTGCAACCGTCGGGCGATATCAGATATCTGGGACGAGCCAGCTTCGATTGCAACAAGTCGAGATTCGTAGGCGGCAAACTTAGCATCCAGAGCCTCTTGTCTGTTTTTGATAGAAGTAACGTCCGCAGCAATTTGTGTTTGGCCAGTTAGTAATTGCTGAAGGAGAGCTAGCGTCTCGGGGCCAGGGTTAGATTCAATATCGCCACTACACAACAGGATAGATGAACATATCCTAAACCATGACAATATATCAGAACAAATGCCAACCAGTGGGCCCGGTAGCAGCAAAAGAAAGCGATCATCGGACTTAAAACCGTCTGGCAAAGAAACAAACTCTACCTGTAGGGTGAGACAGAAGAAACTCAGTGGCATATTCGTCTCGCTGCCAGCAAGCCCACTGAAGAGAAGAGACTGCGTCGATGGCTTTATGGCATCTGTAGCGGAAGTAGGTGTCGCTGCGGTGCTTCCGTAGAGGGTCCAATCCAGTGTTGCTAGATGAAGTGCAGGCCGGTCGTCAAAAGGTGTCGAATCATCACACGATGACGGGGGTTCAGGAACCAGAAAGCGGGAACTGGCGAACCCGTGCGGCAACAAATCCGCGGTGACGCGGCATACGGAAGCCGGGGATGACCAGACCGTTCCGAAGACAGCGATCTGTAGGGTGAGACAGAAGAAACTCAGTGGCATATTCGTCTCGCTGCCAGCAAGCCCACTGAAGAGAAGAGACTGCGTCGATGGCTTTATGGCATCTGTAGCGGAAGTAGGTGTCGCTGCGGTGCTTCCGTAGAGGGTCCAATCCAGTGTTGCTAGATGAAGTGCAGGCCGGTCGTCAAAAGGTGTCGAATCATCACACGATGACGGGGGTTCAGGAACCAGAAAGCGGGAACTGGCGAACCCGTGCGGCAACAAATCCGCGGTGACGCGGCATACGGAAGCCGGGGATGACCAGACCGTTCCGAAGACAGCGATCTGTAGGGTGAGACAGAAGAAACTCAGTGGCATATTCGTCTCGCTGCCACCAAGCCCACTCCCAACACAGCTACCAGTATTTGGAGATTTATGCTTCTATCTTGTCCCTCCTGCTCCCTTTCTCCAGGGATTATTATCGTCGTAGAAAAAAGGAAAATATTTAGATAATTAATGTAATTATAATTTCAATAACCCTGTATTTGTAATGAATATCTAAATCAGACATTTCAAGTATATAAAAATATATCACCAAACATATTTTCTATAGCTTCCACTTACTAGTCCTCAGTTATATCTACAGTATTAAATTTTACTTAAGGAAAACAATATTTAGGTAAACAGGCACATATCGTATTGAGCTGAAGGTATGCTCCTGAGAGGAAAGCAAAGCGGCAAGCTCGTCCTTTTTTTTAAATTGTCCCGGATAGCAAAATCCTGGCCAGCGTAAAACTGAAAATAGATGTGTACGGCTAACTCTCCAAGAAACAATAGAAAGAACCATCGTCAAGAAAGCGGCACCGAGCGCCGAGGCGTCGGCGTGACGGCAGGCTGGCGTGAGGGTGCCAAAGTGAGTCGACGAGGCTACGCTGGGCTCCTTATCAGCTACACTCGGCATTTCTAACATTACACTTAGAATGTTCGAGCGTTGAATACTCGAGAGACTGACTCGGCACGGTCAAGTTGGCCTCCTTATTTAATAATCTCGGTATTTAATACATTCGGGATAAGAGTAAACGCAAAACTTTCGCAAGTATGGAGTTGCTTGCCGGACATGCACGCGATAATATGATGTCTGAGATTACCAGTGGGCACTCAGAGACATATGATTTGAACCTCTCGCCCGCCAGTTCAACGTGACATGCAAGGTAACCACAACGAGAGAAAATGTCTGCCTCTGAATCCACAGACGCACACACTCACGTATTTACCGGCAGCGACAGGCCGAGGAAGATAGAGGCAGGGAGGCATACCGAGTTGTATGTCTAAGGCTTTTCTTGCATCATTTCAGAGCGCGTTCTTTACGTTCTAGAGCATTTTCTGACTGACTGTAGTTACTAGCGCGCACTGGCTGGGGAAATATGATCTAGTACGTGTAGAGAGCGATTTTCTGGCAAAATCTGACTAATCTACGTCCGCTTTGTCTTACATGAGCCTTACACCTCCTTTATGAAATCATACCGCTCGCCTTGCGCATTTTAAAACAACAAAAACTCAAATTCAGACATAAATTCTTTATCTAATCTCAGAGAATAGAAGCTGAAAAAAAATCAATGAGGCTTCAGAAGTTTCTGTCCCCCATTCAGCTGCAGCAGAGGACATACACAAATCCACGCACAATATCACTGACGTTACTAACATAAGTATGAATAAGCAAAATACCATGATCAAAGATAGCAAAGAGAAAATAGGCTAACTCGTAAAATCACTTCATGGTCCTACAATGTAAATTCCTAATTAGGAGAACCCGTAACCGAAACAGAACGTGCCTCTTTTCGAGTCCAACTCGAAATCTACGCTTTCAACTCACTTCGCCAAATAAGAAAACACGGTAGTACTGGTATCATCCTTTCATTGCCATAACTAGTCTGGGATTGAGGTACTTACCACATATCCCTACAATCGATATTGCACGTCCTTTACCTCAACTAAATGTGGGGGATTGATAGTGTTAAATGGTCATGACATAACGACTTTTTATATAAGAGGGGAAGTTTGTAATTACAGTAATTGGTGACTTGCACAATATTGAATGTTTCGGACAGTTGTTTTGTTTATCTATTATGAGTAGATTGGTATATTATACAGATCCCACATTTTTCGAGAATATGTATTTCTTTGATATTTGGGATAGTATTTCCCCATCTAAGAAAAATAGTTATAATGATTGTTAAAACACTTTTAAACGCGTATTATAGCCGAGCTGGGAATCATGTGGCGATATCTGTATACTGTACCAACAGAATTCAAGTGTTTGTTACACGCAGCGTTGACCATTTCGTACCAAACTGCTTGAATAAAATCGCCCCTTGCACTTTCATGCTCTCAACGTGGCCCCGTGAAGTTCTTAAAATCAGCCTGAGTTCAAAGGCCACAATTCCTTACGTCATTGGCCGAGACTTTTTTTTTATACTACGGTTTTTTTATCCTCGGTGTAGCTTACCGTACACAATTTGTCCGAAACCACAAAGCAGATGACCACCGTGGCGACGTTTGCACCAAGCCGAGGAATAACAACTGTGCTACACGCTTTCGAGAGACGAATTCAAAACTCGGCCAATCCAGTGGCGTAGATCATAAATGGTTGGGTGATAGACCGCGACCTTATGTCGTACGAGGTGGCTCATGTACTTAATGTATATGTTTATGGGCAATATCTGCATGTGTGTTCCGTTTCTTTGTGCATTGTTACCATCTAAGGACGCTCTTTAAATAGTCGGAAAAAACTTATAAAATTAACGTCCCTCCAGGACCACGCTTTTTTGTTGGTTTTTTTCAATAGTGAGAAACTAAATATTAATAAGTTTTAGCACTGCGTATACGAGCGAACGCAAGCTCTTTGAGTTAGCGTTAGCATTGTGTGTTCCAGACTGCGCGTGCGCGGAGCCAAACTGCTGCCTTAGATTAGCGCACGGCGACTTCGCGCATGCGCAGCGTGGAGAACGCAACGCTAGCGAAAACGCACAGGGCTTGCCTTTGTTCGTATACGCAATACTAAAACCCACTACTATGTAGAAACAATGTACGTATTTACGTAAGAGCGTAATAATTTGATTTAGTGAGTAAAAACGTTATCGAAAATATCTACTTATATACGAGCTTGTTAATTATATATACATATAAAATCCCAAATAAATCAATCGAATATTACGTTTTCATTTTTTTTTCTCCCTGGTTTCTTTGTTCCCGTCAACTTGGATAATATATCCTACTTCGTTATTTCTCCCCAAATCCCAAAGAGACAAAGCAGTGTTATGAAAACAACGAAGCCATTTCGCTCGCCCGCTGAAAGTCCGAATATATGTTCAGACCTAAATATGTAGTCGACCATGTGACATTGAGCATGGCGATTCGGGTGCACACGTCTTTCTGGCTCGATGGTTTGCGTGACTTTCAATTCTCTTAACTTTCCTATCCTTTGCGCAAACAAGTTAAAATGAAGTCTTTGAAAACGAATTTGAAGAGAAAACAGCGAAAATATACATTACATTTTTATCTCCTGTCTTGCGCTTTTGCATGAACTTGCCAGTTGTATAACGCTTTAACGATAATGCAGGTAACATTAGGCTCTTATCAGGCAGATCCTTAACAAACACGCGAGTATAATGGCTACAAAAGTATCAATAGTTTTGTTCGGTAAAACAATACACTGATTATTCCTTTGAAAAGCACCCCTGGCATACATTCACATATTGTTATAAATTGCATAAAGATATACCTAAAAAAAGTTAAGCTCCTACTTTCGTCCTGTGTTTTGTGAGTGTGTACGTGTGTGTTTGAGCTATAAAATGGATGTTCTGAGGAGACAACATATTCATCTTCCGGACTTATTTTCTGTCAATATATGAAAAATATTATTACGAACCAATGTGTTTTAGTCGTCTTGTCTGATGGATTTCACAACTTTTTCATTTTTTTTTGTTTGATTAAATGGGGTTTATTTCTCAAGCACCGACGTGCTGAGAATTTGTAGGAACTCAGCTGCACGTACATAAACATAAAATCAATGTTGATTTGTATTCTACATCGAATGGCGTGTTATGTATAAAACATATGAATACCTGTTTAATATTACTCGTAGAATATTTTTATTTGTATCACTGTGAGTTCTCAAACCCGCCGCGATTTGCAGAAATGATCCGAGATTTCACATCAAATATTTTATATATTTCCATAAAGACACTTCTACAGTAAGGAGAGCAAAGTGCTAGAGCAGTTTTTTTTAAAGGCGACAGCGCAGAAACAACATTGAAGTTCACGTTATGGACTGCAAAGTGATCCCACGCAACCTTCGAAATCCTGAAATACGAGCCGCCAAAGCTAAAGAGCGGCTGCGATTTCTCTGGATCGGGATTTCCACTGCAGAGTTAGATTCTTGAAACGCCGCAAACTTTGTTTTGTTACTTCGCTATGTCAACGCGAGAGCTGAGAAATCTTTGAAGATGTATACCCAACTGACTTCAACGAACTTCCTGTAAATTCCCCAAAGTATTTGTGAACTGCTCACATAACTATATTTTCCCTCACATGTTGGGGAAAGGAGTATCATATCTGCATTTAAGTCCATGTGCTAAACACATTCTTTTGTGGTGTTGTTTGTGATCTAATAACGCCTTGATAATTGTAGTAAAAGCCACGCACAGATTGTCTGTTATCATAGGTCGTCTGCTCGACGCAAGATGACTAGGAGGTAGCCCACAGATATGCCCCCTTGCTCTTGAGATAAAATTAACTTGGTGGGGGAAACATTTTGAAAAGAAAGGGCACGCCTCATTTGGCTGGGCCCAAGGTATAGACATCTCGCTTCCCTCAGTCCTTCCCAAAACGCGACAGGGTGTTAGGAGTGGGATGACAATCGTGCCTCTGCCATCGTCCGCGCAACCTCCCTTTGGCCGCCAAAAGGGGGCAGCCAGGCCTGCCTAGTGAAGAATGAAGCTGTTTGTCACAGCCAGGACTTCTTCTTGTACAGCCTCCACCGACTTCGACAACACGTCGGAATGGCCTGTCTGGTCGAAAGACTTCGGCGATTACGGGTTCACCTCAGGACTGAACGAGTGAAGAGAAGGAGGTCAACTAAGGACCCTGATCTATACAATGGAACAACAAGCGTGCAAGGTCTTTCAGACCTTCAATCTGTCTCAAAAGGCCACAAAAAGTACACCCTTGTAAAAAAAGTATGACGACCGCTTTGTCGCAGCCCAAAACTTGGTTTATAAAAGCGCATGCTTGCACTGCCGCAACCAGCAGCCCGGGGAGACGGTATATCAGTTCGTCAAAGCATTGCACAGGTTGGCGATTTGGCGCGACGACGGGGACGTGAAGGGACGCATAGTTAGCAACCGCTTCCTGCTGGGTCTGCGAGACGCGAAGTTATCCGAGACTCTGCAGATGGACGCCTCGTTGACACTGCAGCAAGCGCCCTTGCGTAGGCAAGTCTGAAAGAGACACTGTAACCGCAGCAGAAGGAGTTTCACTGCAGTTCTGCAGAACAGTCGAGAAAGCACCATCTAGCGCAAAGGTGGACGCTGTTCGCTGAGAGCCGCAATTACGGGGCGTCCACTGTAAAAAAGTAAACGCGGTGAACACATCAGAAAGAACGCTGCGGCATGTTCAACGTGTGGAAGAGGTCCGCAGAGACGGTCGTCGTGCCCAACAAGACACAGCGTGCCGCAAGTGCCGAGGACATTTCGCAGCCGTCTGTTCATCCAAGCAAGCAAGTCCCTCCAACGCAGACTTGGACGTAGTTCAACTACTCTACTCAAACTACTGAAGTTTAACTACTTTTCCGAGTAACTTGGTAACTTTCAATTACAACTTTATTTGGGTAATTAGTAGTTTAATTTAACTACGTTTTTCAGGTAACTTTTACTCAAATTACTAACTACTTTCGAAATCTAGTGCTAATTTTGCTTATCACGAAAGTTTCAGCGCAGAAATAAATAAGACGCCGGCAGATCAAGTGGCATTCTCGAAAAAGGGGCCCCCTCACATTCCGTTCCCACGCACTTATACTCGGCAGCCGTAGAAACTGCATCAGGGGCGTCCTTGGGCCAAGTTGGCGACAAACAGCCAGAACATAACACCGCCGCGCACGAACGCAGGAGGAGATGCTTAACAAGCCTTGGTCGGGTATTGACCTAATTCGGTAATGCACGCAGGCGCCGCGCCTCCAGGTGCAACCGTGAAAGACGGAGACAATCCAAGGGTTGTTGTTTTCATGTTGTCTGCCTTTAGTGAGCTCTGCCTCAAGCGACCTGATTGTTCCACGGGAAGCTCTATCGGAATGACCTCGTAGCTGGGCGCCTGTTCCCATTGTCGCCTCGTCGTCAGCGCATAGCCTTTGCAAAGCCGGACTACCCCGCGCACAAACCCAGGCGCGGATAATCCGCTTCCAGCTGCAATTGTACGAGCGACGATACTTGTTCACGTAACCTGTCTCGTCCTTCTGACCTTCCGCGCCACGTAGACATCCTGTTTGTTGAAAACAATTTGCTTGTCAGGCGTGTCAGGCGCCGGCGAGGATTGCGAGTCAGCCTTGGGAGATCCTCTTGTTGGACCAGGCGTCAGGGGCGAATTATACTTCGTTTCATCTTCCATTAAGCCAAAATATTTTTTTTTCTTTTCAGTAGCGTATCACCAGCACTGCTGCAACGTGACGCTCAGTCGTCCGGATGATCTCATCGTCGTGGCTGAGACTTGAACCCTTGACTGTCAGTGTCCGGTGCACTCGCTCAGCGTACTCTCAGAACGTCGCGAGAATAAAGAGGGGCCAGTCATAACAATCTCAACTTGTCGAAGAAAAAAAAAAAAAAAGAGGAGAGTTTGTTATAAACGACCGTCTAGCCGAAGCAAACCACACATGTTTCGTCATGAACACCTTAGATGCTGACCCTCGCTAAACCGACCCTGCACGGACTGTTTCTGAAAATCAACGCTGCCGTTCCATCCAGCGCGTCGGTGGAACGTCCTTTTAGCTTGGCTTGGGACATCTTTAGGAGGAAAAGGGGAAACGTCTACTATCAAGAACTTTGAGACTCTTGATTTTTGACAAGAACCAACACGGATTTCGTAGAAACGTTTCCACAACGACTCAGCTAATATCTGTAGTCCACGATTTTGCAGCCGCGATGGACAATCGTTACCAAATCGACGTCATTTTTTTAGATCTATCTAAGGCGTTCGATCGCTTGCCTCACAATCTGCTCAGTGATAGATTGAAAGAGGCAGGACTTCCTAATAGGCTCGTTCGTTGGATACAGGCCTATCTACAAAACCGCTCTCAATTCGTTGAACGTGATGGCTCTAAATCTGATAATCTACAGGTCTTGTGTGGTGTACCACAGGGCTCCGTTCTCGCACCGTTACTTTTTTTTATTTATATTAACACCATTTCCAAAAATATTGATGAATGTGTTAGTGTAAAATTGTTCGCGGATGACTGCGTAATGTATAGCCTTGTCAAAAGTTCTTCCTGTCAGACTACATTGAATGAAAACCTTTGTAAACTTGCGGACTGGTGCGACCTCCAGAAAATGAAAATTAACTTCTCTAAAACCGTCTCAATGACACTGACTACAAAAAAAAAATCCTTTTTCTTACATTTACCATATTGGCAACCAGTGCATACAAGAAGTTTCCTCTGTAAAATACTTAGGTCTAACTATTAGAAACAACTTAAAATGGTACCAGCACATCAACAACATATGAGCCAAAGCGTTCAGAAAGCTATGCTTTCTTCGAAGAAAACTCAAAGGGTGTCACTCGGCTGTGAAACTTGTAGCTTATCGTTCTCTGGTTCGCCAAGTTCTAGAGTAAGCCTCTATTGTGTGGGACCCGTATTTTGTGAAAGACATTGCGGAGGTGGAGCGGATCCAACGTCTTGCTGCAAGATTCATCCTATCTGACTACCGCACTTCATCATCAGTAACTAACTTGTTGAAGCAGCTTGACCTCGAACCGCTCCACCTTCGCCGACAAATCTCTAGGCTGAAGTTTCTTTACTTACTTTATAACAATTCATCTGGTCTATCAAGTGACACTTATCTTCGCCCTGTGCCACAAAGGTCAGCTCGACTAAATCATTCCAAAGTCATATGCCCATACTATGTCAGAACTAACCTTTTTCAGAAGTCATTTTTCCCTAACACAATTGAACAATGGAACTGTTTGCCGTCATTGCTTGTGGAATGTACTGATGTGAACCAATTCGAAAATTTATTAACTAAACTCCTTTTGTAACCCTCAACTGCTTGGGCAGCGCCGCTGCCTGCAGTATATGTAAATAAATAAAGAAAAATTGCTTCTGCGAGCGAATAAACTATTTTGGTGAACACTCAAGCCATAAAATGACTGCATTTATTTAAGGCTCGCAGGGTTTTTCACGGACCAAACTGCTGTTCATTTTGCTACCACAAAAATATAAAAAAGTAACTTCAAAAGTAACTTCAAAGTAACTTGTTACTTTTTACAGTAGTTTGTAGTTTACTCGATTACTATTACAAATGCGTAATTTCTACTCTACTCCAATTACTTTTGGCGTCGATACTCAGTAACTTAACTTAATTACCTTTTTTGAGTAATTTGTACACGTCTGCTCCAACGTAAGCGGAAAACAATCCAAAAACATAGACTGCTAAGTGGATGAACTTTGGCGGTGCCTTTGTATGCACTAGCACTAAGGCTCGCATGGTATACAAGTGTCAATAAATGATAGAGCCTTATATGCCAAACTTGAGTCTGGAGCCAATGTGTCAGTGGATTACGCGTCATTCCCAGGCTTTCCGAATCACCTAGAGCATGTTGATGTCATCCTAAAAGGGCGTGGCAATGACGAATTGCAAGTGTGGGGAACGCTCATGGCCACCATTAAGTGAAAGCGTAACTTTACGCTCAGTCGGTAGCAGTAGCAGAGCATTCGGCGAGTCATCTAAAATTGTGTTTCGCCTTCGCTAGATTGGCCCGAAAACAGGCGCGATCATATCTATGTGGGATCAGTGACTTTCCTGGTCATCATCGGCAAGAGGATCGCCTCTGGTGGGGACCAACCACCAGGCTACGTGGTATTACCATCAAGACCAGCGCCTACATAAGAAGCCACAACGCGGTCATCAAGCCTCACTCGGCAGCGGCAGCAGCCCATTCGCCGCGTCATTTAAAAGTGTTTCGCCTTTTCTAGGTGAGTTACGGTTTCATAACCATTATCACCTTTATGTTTGTAGTGTGCTGATGTTACCTATTACATATACAATGTGCTTGTTTTATATATTTGTGATGTCCTACGCTCAAAGTATGGCCAAGAAAGAAATGTCAAAATTCCAAAGGCCCAAGAAGATTTCAAACGGGAAATGAAAACGGAATCACGAGCACTCAAAACTAATGTTGACGGCCGCAAAAGTCCCACAAATGACTTTAGAGCGGCTATTGAAAATATAGAACCGCTAACCACAGATAACCACACACACAAAGTTCGAGAAGTTTGTGATGACCTAAAAATAAAAGAAAAAAGTTCCTAAAGGAGCAGCTCCACAAAACGCAAACCGATGTCCAGTACCCCGAGCAGTACAGTCGAACGAATAACGCAGAAATAAAGGGCATCCCAAAGAGAAACGTCCCACGTGCTACTAAGGGTGCTAAAAGCATTGTAGCCCTCCTGAAAGTTCCGCTTGAAGATTCGGGCATCAAGAACTTTCACGCTGTTCCCGTCGTGGAAACGAGACTGTAAACGCGATCGTTTGTTTCGTAACACAAAAAGAAAACGCAGCGAATTTCTTGCGGCGTCCGGCAAGACAAGGTTAACCACCAGAGTGATTGGGTTATCGGACCCTGAAATCAAGCCGATCTTCGTAAAAGATCCCTTATCGCAAGCGAAAAACAACTGCTGGGGAAAATGAAAAAAAAAAATGGAAGCACGCCTGGACAAAAAGGGCAATGTGTTCGCAAGCCAGACGGATGAATCGGAGGTTTTGTTTATTCCTGAAGACAAGTTATCTCAAAGAGAAACTAAACTGTTGGTGCGGAAGGGGAGGGCTTGCTGATACGTCAGGTCATTTGATTAGGGGTGGGTGAATATTTCAAATTTTGAATACGAATCGAATATTATACATTTAATAGTCGTATTCGATTTGTAAACTAAGTCTTTGGCATTTTTCGAATATTCGTCGTAACACGAATATTCGAAATTAATCGAGTATTCGAGAACGTATTCGCAAGCGTAAGTTTTGCTTTTGGTTTTGGTTTCGTTCAGCAAGGCCAATTGACCGCGACATAGCTGTCTGGAGGCTTCAACCGCTTCAACTTAAACTGGTGGCGTTGGTGTCGGTAGCGGTAATCTGGGAGTTTATGTTCTCTTGTGACTCCTGATTTTTTAAACTGTGCTCCCTTTCGCGTTCGCCCACCCGAGTTATGGTGGATGGAGGTGATTGCGGGCAACCGTCTGCGAAGAGGAGGAACGAACGGGAAATGGCACCAAACCAAAAGAGAGGAGCGCTATTTGGAAATATTTTGCGACAGTGACGGCATCGATGGCGCAATGTACGGCATCCGAGTCAACGCTTAAAACGCCCACAGGTACGACAACGCCCCTTGTCAACCATCTCAAAGTACATTTTGCATTGTTGAAAGAATATCGCGGGATTACCGCTGGTACGCCAGGAAAAGATCAACCGACGCTGACGGACTTCGTGCGCCGCACGGAGCCCCTCCCAGAAAAGAGGGTGCGGGCGCTAAATAACAAGGTAGCCGCCATGGTGGCGCTTGATTTACTACCTTACGGCATTATGAAAGACCGCGGCTTCAAAGAACTTCTGACGAAATCCATTCCCAACTATCGCCTACTATCCCGGTCTACACTCGCGCGTGCTTGTGCTACGGATGTATGACGATAACCGAAAGGTGTAAGCAGAACTCAACAGTGCCTTTGAAGGCGGCACTAGCGTTGTTGCCTTCACAAACGACACGTGGACATCGCGCGCTAACGTAAGTTACGTGAGCTTCACCTGCCATTTTCTCACTCCAAAATTCACAATGAAGTGGTTCACTTGAACACTCGACACATCGCTGCCAGCCACAGTGCGGTAAACATCGCAACTATGTCGGACGAAATGTGCCGTGACTGGGAAAGAGCCGATGAATGTGCGAAGTTCATCGTAACGGATAACGGGCGCAACATCCGTGCTGCAGTAAGAAGACTTTCGCGGACTTAAAGAGCGTGCTTCGCGCATACGCTTCAACTGGCGATTAATGACGCAAGATCCCGTTCGCCGGCCATTGATCGCCTGTGCAAGAAAATGAGGCGCATTGTGGGACATTACAAGCACAGTTTATCAGCTCAGAAAAGGCTTGAGGAGTGCCAAAATAAGATGGGAAAAGACACGCTACATCTTGTGCAAGACGTGGAGACGAGATGGAATAGCCAGTATATAATGTTGTCTCGCCTTCTGGAAGTTAAAGAAACAGTCACTGTGGAGCTTGCTACCTCGAACTGTGACATCAATGGACTTGGTTCATCAGAGTAGAAAGATGCTTGTTTGATGTCACTGTTTTTGCCAGTGCTGAGAAGTATCCGTCTTTGTCCTTTCAAGTTCCAATGTTTTTGGTATGCTCCACTGTCTAGGTAACTGTGCTGGGGCATCATAATTTCCCGCAGAACTGATAAAATTCATCAAGGTAAGGTTCACTCTGTATAAGGAGGAAAAGGAAGCATGCCTTGCTATGTTCTTGAACCCACGCTTCAAATCCACTATTTTTGAAGCCGAAAAAGAAAAATTATATTGGCTAAAAGCTCTGGTGCTGTAAGTGCTAGCCTCACGTGATGCTACTGAAGAAACCGAGCCGGAAGCTGCAGCACAGTCACAAGAGCAAGGCTCAACGCCATCGGCAGATGTTTGGCAAGCATTTGATTATTAGTCCAATGAGAGCAAAGTGGTCTCAGCCTAAGAATGGGAAGTTGTAGAGTATGCGGAAGGAAGGCACTGCTAAGGAGAGAGACAGTGAACCCTGTGAGTGGTGGCGAACTGTCGCGTGCTTAAGATATCCGAGTATGGCGAAGCTTCGCATCAGATACCTGGCAATACCTGCCATTTTAGTGCCGAGTGAGAGAGTTTTTTGTGTAGCTGGAGGTGTTGTTTCCACTCGAAGGGTGCGCCTCCTAGCTGACCATGTGCACCAGTTAATTTTCCTGCATGACAACTTGTAATGTTCCCTACAACTAGAATTTTCGTTTCACTAATGAGGCGTTCCGGCATGTCAGAATAAAAATGTTGTGAATAAATGCACGTGCCTTCGACTATTTGATATTTGATTCGATATTCGAAGCTATATATTCGTATTCGATTCGTAATGGAAAATATTAATATTCGCACACCCCTATATTTGATGTTGCAGCGTTTAGTGCGCTACATTGCAAACTGACTAGCAAATGTTTAATTCTTCTTTTGAATGCTAGAAGTCTACGCAACAAGGTTGATGAAGTTAAGTGTTTTGTTAATGCCTTTCAAATGCAATTTGATGTTTTAGCATTTACTGAAACTTGGTGTCGTAACAGTGATGTTTAAATGAATGGGTATCACTGTGAATGCATAAATCGACCCAAGAAAACTCTTGGAGGTGTTGCAGGGGTTGTGTTGTCCCTGTTTTAATTTTATTATTCTTCCTTCATCCATGAAATAAAAAAGTATGATGTTTATTTAGTTCCAGCGTTATCTCTCAAACCTCGATTGTGAATGCATCACTATAAACCTTTTGCGGATTCCTGTTCTTTTATATCGCCCTCCTGATGAAAGTAATGTACAATCTCATTCTCCTAATGTACAATTTTAAAATTCGTTGGTTCTGCTTTAGAATATGCACGCACACTTAATCTCAAAATTATCCTTGTTGGCGACATAAGCATTGACCTGCCAGTAGAAAATATCTAGCACGTTGAATTTCTAACTTTAATCCAGTCGCTTACATGCTACTATATAATTCACATTCCCACCCGTGTAACATACATTGCATCTCCATTATTAGATGCATGCGTAACAAACTTTCACACGGACGATATACCATCTGGAGTAATAACCGCTCGAACAAGCAATCATATGTCCACTTTTTGTATTTTTCCTAAAATAAAGAAGGGTAATAATAAACCGGTTTCACGAACGTACGTTACATATCAGAGAAAGTGTTCAGTACATTTTATGCCTGATTGCTGCAACACAACTGGAATTATTGACCATGTCAATCAACCTGAGACTGGAGTAGAGAAGAAGCATCAAAACGTAGAAGAAACAGAAATTAGACAGGACGACGTCGTCCTGTCTATTTTCTGTCCCTTCTACGTTTTGATCCCTCTTCTCCACCCCAGTCTCAGGTTAATTCAACATGGTTTATATTCACCAGCTCGCCTGTACCCTTACGATTTTTTCTACAACTGAGAAAATGTCTTGCATGAAAATAACCCCGAAACATCTTATGAAGTGTCTTGGAAAACCTTAAAGCACTACTATCAGGCATAATTTTCCTTGCGATTAAAAAAAGTAAATACAAAAATTAAAACGCCCCGGATCATGCAAAGACTTTTCCGTAGGATAGGAGGAAAAAAATTATTGTTCATTGGTTCGAACTCGATACACTACCATTTTTTTTTAATTAAAAAAAACATACAGATCGGTTGAACTCGAATATTTAAAAATCAAAAGAGAGCTCTCTTCTGCCCAAGGTCACAGACATAAAGAATTATCAAAAAAAATTTGGCAGTCGGTTCATGGAGTTATTAGATTTAAGCCTCGGCATAACTACCTCCCTGATTTAAAAATAAATGGTGAAACATTGTCAGGTTCCCAACCAGCGACAATATTTCATTCGATTTTTCTATTGGCTGGTGAATTCCCCTCTAGAAGTCAGCCTGGTGATCATAAGAAATCCTAAGAAATACCCTTCCAAGTTTAATCATTCAATATCCTATCACTCAAGGTGAAAGTGTCATGCTTATAATGTCTCAAAAAATAATACAACCTGCGGTTTCGAGGGCCTTAAGGTAGTGCCCATTAAATTTTCATCTTATAATATCTCAATCCCCTTTACCCATATATGCAGTTTTATCTTTTAAAGTGTTATATTTCACAATCAACTAAATATGGCGAAAGTTTCAACAATCAGTTAAAGAGGCTTCAAACATAACTTGGGTAACTGCAGGCCCATATCAGTGTTGCCTCTGCTCTCGAAATAATCGAAAAAATAATTAACGAACGCTTCCAGCACTTTTTTTTTGCAAATATGTCATTTTTAAGCTACAATATGGCTATCAGACGGGTAGAACAACTCAAGTAGCACTTTTTAATATTAAAGATAAAATGATGTTTAACATATAAAATCATCTCTTCACAATTATTTTGTTTATGAATTTCTATAAAGCCTTTGACTCTATAAAGAAACATTCTTCTTTCAAAGCTCGAGGCATATGGCATGCGAGGAACCGTTCACAAACATATCAGTAACTACTTTGAATCTCGTGCATGGTATACCCCTAGCCAAAAATATTATATGTACTATAAGAAATTGTTTTGTGCAAAAAACGCATATGATTAAATAAGATATTATAAGAGCGTAAAAGAACCATATAGGAACATATAAGGAACAATATATGATTAAAGATGAAGTTATAAGAAGCTTCTTATAAGTTTTTTATTACTTCTTATGCAATCGTATATTGTTATTTATTCTGTCATATGGTTCTTGTATGTTCTGATAATATCTTATTTGATCATCTGTGTTTATTGGGCGAAGACATTTCCTATACATATAAGTTTTTGTACAGGTACGGTCTCTAATAACACGAATTCACCGCTAGGTTTAATAACATATGGCGTTTTACAGGGCTCCATGTTGGGGACCTTGCTGTTTCTGATGTATATTAGTTATACACCTAATGCACCACTTACCAAAGACAATATTATACGTTGATGATATGAATGATTGTTTTTCCTGGAACCAATCTTAGGGAGGTATAGTTTACAGTCAACAACTATTTATCTTAAGTTTCAGCCTGGCGAATTTGCAAATGTTTAGTCGCTGAAAACAAACGAAAAAGACAAGATATAGAATCGTTTCCCGTTGGAACCGGGCCCTCAAAACAATATTAAACTTCAATTCGAGAATACTAAAACGGAACGCGTAGAAGATCACATATTTATTGAAGTCTGGTGTAATAAACATTTGAATGGACTAACCGCTTAAACAATATAAGAATCAAAATTTTGAAATTAGTTAGCTTGATTTTTTTTTTGTGGAAAATATCCTTTACAGAAATGGCTAAAGTAGTACCAGAGATATTATGCATTAACATACACCAACATCTACTAAAGCTTTCTTGTCTGGGATCAACCAAAGAAGACACACATCGCAACTCTTAACATGCTGCAAAAAACCTGTTCGCTTCAGAAATAACTCTGAATATGACGCACACACCACTCCGCTTTCTGAAAGATAGAGAATACTGAAATTTGATAATATATATATATATAGACTCGCACTCTACGTTGTTCAGGACCATAGACTTCAAAAACTAACCTATCCATCAATCTGCACCAGACCAGACAACCATTTTAACAATCGTAATGAAAACTATGGACTTCCAAAAATTAGGACTAACATGGGCTCCCATGGCCTTGCATACCAAGCTCCAAAGTTTCTTAGCACATGCAGTCATCTCCATACACTCATTACGTTTGGTACCTATCTAAACAAATACAAGATATCATTAAGAAAAAAAAATTGATGCTAGCCACAGAAGACTGAAATAGAAATTGTTTTTATTATTGCTTTTAGCAGTGCTTTACGTTATCGCGGTGTTTATCGCTACATGTTTCGATTTTTTTGTTTTGTTGTTGAAGCATTCCTAAACGCAGTCTTGGGTAAGTTACTTTTAAAAACTATTGGTTACTACAGTTACAGTTACATTCAGATAAAAGTAGTGGAGTTACCGTTACAGTTACCGTAACAAAAGAGAAACTTGTTACACTTACTTTTGGAAAGTAAGGACGTTACTTTTCATTTACTTTTCAATAACACAAAATTTAGGAAATTAGAGCGCAGCTCTTACCACCCGTTTCCGGCTTGAGCGGCGTCGGCGTCGCCATCGCCGTCGGCGTAACCGCGCGGTGCAAGATGGGTAAATTTGCCCGCTATATTTAGCGGAAAATTTTTATTTCCCACTAAATCTAGCGGAAAATTTTCCCCACTAAATTTACCGGAAAATTCTCCCCCCAATCTAGCGAAAACAAATCCCCACTAAGATTAGTGGAAAAATTTCCCCGCTAAATTTAGAGGAAAAACTACACCGTTAAATTTAGCGGAAGAAATTTCGGGAAAAAATTTTCTGCTGATTTTAGAAGAAACAAATTCCTTGCTAGATTAAGCGGAAAATTTTCCCCGCTAAATTTAGCGGAAATATTTCCCCGCTAAATTTTTAGAAAACATTCTCCGCTAGATTTAACGAAAAAGATTCCCCGACAAATTTAGCGGAACATTTTCCCCACCAAATGCAACAGAAAACTTTGCTGCTAAATCTAGCAGAAAAATGTTCCCGCTAATTTTAGAAGGAAATTGTTTCCGTTAAATTTAGCGGAACATGTTTCTCCTCAATGGGAGGCGGAACATGTTTCTCCTTCTCAAGAGCTGCGCTTTAATTCGGTGTTTCAGGGAGTTATAAACGGCTTTCATTTCCGTTACAGTTACATTAAAAAAAAGTAACTCCTTACAGTTACTCTTACTTTTAAAAAGTAAGGACATTACTTTTCATAACAAATAAATTTTGAAAAAAAAAGAAAGCCGTTTACAATTCCCTGTAACACCGGTTAGAGCGCAGCTCTTGAGGAGGAGGATGGAAGCGTCTGAGGGATAGGTGACTCCTTGAGGCCACGTGACCTCAAGGGCGTCGTGTTACGTCAAGGGGGTCACGTGACGTCAGGGGGGTCACGTCACCTCAGGGGGGTCACGTGACTTCAGGGGGTCACATGACTTCAGGGGGTCACGTGACCTCAGGTGGTCACGTGACCTCAAAGGTGTCACGTGACTTCAGGTTGTCACGTGACCTCAGGGGGGTCACGTGACCTCGGGGGGGGTCACGTGACCTCGTGGTTACGCCGACGCTGACGGCGACGTCGCTCAAGCCGGAAACGGGCCCCTAAGGGCTGCGCTCTAAAAATGAATGCCGTTTACAACTCCCTGTAACGCCAAATTAGAGCGCAGCTGTTGAGGAGGGGGAGGAGAAGGTACTGAGCGGAAGCTAAATTTAGTGAGGAATTTTTTTCTCTTAATTTAGGGGGGACAATTTTCCGCTAAATTTAGCGGGGAACATCTTTCCGCTAGATTTGGCGGGGAAACTTTTCCGCTAGATTTAGCGGGGAAATTTTACCGCTAAATGTAGCAGGGAAATTTTCCGGTAAATTTTGCGGGGAAATTTTTCCGCTAAATATAGCGGAAACAATTTTCCGCTAAATTTAGTGGATAAATTTACCCATCATGCACCACGCGGTTTCGCCGACGCCGACGGCGACGCCGACGCCGCTCAAGCCGGAAACGGGCGCCTAAGAGCTGCGCTCTAAAAAACAGAATACGCCCCCCCCCCCCCACCAAGTTTTCCTCATATAATTAAAAAGTACGCGTTTTACTTCACATTTTCACTTAGCAGCAGTTCCTTCTCCAAATTAGTTTCTTAAAGTTTCCCTCGTCTGATGGCGAACACGTCGCTGCACTTGCTGAACAGGCGCTCAACTGGCGCGCTGGATGGAATTGCCGTGTTGTGCTGCAGGAACAGGTTTTTGATTGCCGGGTAGGCGTTGGGCAGCAGAGTGAGGTTTCCTCCGAAGTTACATTTAACCACCGTTGCCCCTCACTGATAGACACAACATTGGGGCGTAGTTGGAAAAGGAATCGCCGCCATCATCGTTGGTTTACATTTATGTCAATGTTTGTTCTGCATAGGCGCCTTCTCTTTTTACATTCGTCACCCTCTTTTTGTTCTCATCAACATCCGTATCTTTGATAGCACTCGCACATTGCTGCCTTGTTGATGGTTGCGCTGAGTTCATAGAGTCCCTGGATATATTTCCGTTCGTGCCCGGCAAGCCAGAAGCAAACTCCGAGCAAGCAGCAGTAAATTTTGCCTTGAGTGTCCAACCAAGCCAGAGTAGTGGCGCAAATCTAAATACGAAACATCCGAAGTGCGGAGTAGTGAAGCTAATAAAAAATACGAAACATGTGCAGTGCCTTCCGCGTTTATTGTTGTTTCACGGCTGATTCACCCGAATAAAAATGGTTTGCGCAGAAAACAGAAAAACCAAAACATAGATAGTGCTTCAAGATACAAGGATGTAAGTATTCAGACAAAAAGTACAAGAGCATGCGTAAAGATAACTAGATTTCTTCTTTTTTTTCCGTAAAATCTGCAAGTGGCTATATTCTGGTCGTGACTATAGAGCATGAACGTATTCACAAGTTTGTGCATGGCCAACTTGACGCTCGAAATGTCGGAACAGGCCAGTTGAAAAGTGCAAGGCTGCCTAAATGCAGCCTTGCACTTTGTACAAGTGCACCCGTACCCGTTTAATATGTTATTAATAAAAAGTGGAAAAGAACGACAAAAGTAACGTCGTTACTTTCATCGTTACTTCAGAAGACTAATAGAACTACAGTTACAAGTTACGTGTTTAAAAAGTAACTCATTACGGTTGTAACTTTAACGTGTTACGACCCAAGGCTGCCTAAATGTATCTTATTCTGCTCGCCTGTCGTTAGAGTTTATATAAAATATTGTGTTATTTCATTTACTTCGTGGCACCGAGGCCACGTCAAACCATCCGGTCTGCTCTCTTGGTGCTGCGGACATTATGTAATGTCTAAATAAGCTGAAAAACAGAACGTTTTCGTCGTTAAATCGATCAGTGATCTCCCCTTCGGCTTACCGGCTATGAAGCGTTAGCAATCGTAAGTTCGTCGACCAGGTTTTCGTTTACCGTGGGGCCAAAACCCGCTTTCCCTCGCCATTCAACGTTCTCGGGACAATCAAAGGCGAGTACTGCATTCGCCTCATATTAGAGGGCGTGCCTTATGACATTCACACTGCCCGTCAGATTCCTACCCTCTGCGAGTTGGGTTGAAAAGAAATGGCTGGCGGAAACCACTATTGTTAATTGCGTATGGATGTCGATAGCATTCGTCATGTTTACCTCATTTTACTCCGAGGCCATGGACAACGTCACGGACGCCATCTAGGCCGACGTAGAGGACGATCTCCTAGAAGACGGCGTTAAGAACGACGTCGAGTACGACCTCAAGAAAAACGTCTATGACGACGTTGAGGACGTCGCTGAGGCCAACGTCCTAAAGTACGACGTCAAAGTCGTCCTCTCGCAAAACCTCTAGGGCGGCCTCAAGAACGACCTCTAAGACGACCTCATGGACGACGTCTAAAAGGACGTCGAGAACATGAACGCTAAATCAACGTGGCCTTGATTTTGCGTCGATACGTTCCTGATTAATAAATGCTTTTTACGGTCGTGATGTGGTATCCGTATATGTGCATATTTCAAGTGTCGTTCATTTTCCCGCTAAATTTAGCGGGGAGCCTTTCATTTTTCTGTATTTTCCCAGGACGTCTGGTCACGTGACGCAAATTTCCCCGTTAAATTTAGCAGGGAAGAAGAATTGGTGCATATATCACGTGCCGTCAATTGTTTCGCTAAATTTAGCGTGTAAACTGATTTAGTGAATAGGTCACGTGACGTCAATTTGCCGCTAAATTTATCGGGCAACCTACACTTGTCTGTAGGTCCAGTGACATAGGGTCACATGACATAAATTTTCCCGTCAAATTTAGCGGGAAAGCTGAATTTGTCTGCAGGACCCTTCTCCTGAGGTGACGTGACGTAAATTTCCCCGCAAAATATAGCGGGGAAGCAGAATTCGCGCATAGGTCACGTGAAGTAATTTTTTTGGAAAATTGAGCGTATAAGCTGAGTTCGGAAGTCACGTTTCGTCAATTATTTGCCTTAATTTAGCGGGGAACCTACTTTTTTTGTAGGTTTAGGGATGTCAGGTAACTTGACATCAATTGTCCCGCCAAGTTTAGCGGGGAAAGTGAATTGGTGTCTAGGTCACGTGACTTTAATTTTCCCGTTAAATTTAGTGGGAAAACTGAATTTGTCTGTAGATCCCTTGAACTGAGGCCGCGTTACGTAAATTTCCCCGCTAAGTATAGCGGGGAAGCAGACTTCGCGCATAGGTCACGTGACGTCAATTTTTAGGAAAATTTAGCGTGTAAACTGAGTTCGTGGATAGGTCACGTTCCGTAAATTTTTTGCCTAAATTTACCGGAGAACCTACATTTTTTTTGTGGGTTCACGGACGTCAGGTCACTTGACGTCAATTTTCCCGCCAAATTTAGCGGGGAAACTGAATTGGTGCCTACGTCACGTGACTTTAATTTTCCCGTTAAATTTACCGTAGAAACTAAATTAGTGCATAGATCACATGCCATTAACTTTTCCGCTAAACATGGCGGGGAAATTTAAATAGTGCATAAGTCACGTGACGTTAATTTTTCCACTAAATTTAGCTCCGACATCTACTGCCCATTAGGGGGCTGGAAAGGTCCATGAAATCGGGGAGATGGGAAGAAGAGGGATAGCTAAGAAGTGCTATCGCAATAAAAAGAATTGGACAGCATGGAAACGAATGGGGTGATTAGAAAAGTCGAAGGCCCGACTGAGTTGTGGGCTGGAGCCCCCGTCTTGAGCCGTCTGGTGAAGTGCATATTTGCGTTGACTTAACTAAATAAAAACGTACAACCATAGCGTTTTGTACTTCCGACGGTAAACGACACTCTTGTGGCGCTCAGCGTTGCAGCGGTATTTTCGAAACTTGACGCGAACTCGAGATTCCATCAAGGGAAGTTGGTGGAAGAATGCCAGAGCTAACCGCGTTCATCACGCCATACGGGCGCTACTGTTTTGAACGTCTGCCGTGTGGAATTACATAGGCTCCTAAGTATATTCAAAAACCAATGTGTGAAATTCTTGAGGGGATTCCGGGTGTAGGAAATCTAAAGGGAGACATGCTGATTTTTTGGCTTCAAGAAACAAGAGCAGAATGAGCGTGTGTTTCGCACCTTCAAACGCGTGACCAAAGCCGGCGTAACCTTGAACAATGAAAAATGACAATTCAGTATGAAATAGCTTCCATCAATTGGTACATAGATCAAAAGGGGTCGTTCCATCTCAAACGTGCAGATCGTTGCGCATGACCATTTCAGAGTTTTGGAAAAACATTCATGGCTTTTTACCCCAAGGTCCTTCACCTTTTCGTAATACATTTTCGCTGAAAATGATTTTTTTCTATAGCGTTAGTATGGTTTAAACTTCTAAAATGGGCTTAGAACTAGGCATCAATGAATAATTGAGAAAAAAATGACATTTTCTTCCAAAGGCTTTACAATTCGTGTTATGAAATTCTAACGGTCTTTAGCTTGCTATGGTTTGATGAAAATTAACTTTTCATACTTAAAATATCTATACTTCAAATTGCACAAAAAGTAGCAATGTATTAAATTTTCATTTAATTATTTTGTTGCGCCTGGCGATTAAAATTGTTTTTATTGGAAGCCCTGCAGATATATTACAAAATAAAAATGAATGAAGCTGCACAGCAAAATGCTTCACAAAAAAAAATGTAAATTGTAAAAAACGTTTCTGGTGCCTAATCAGCCGCCTATTCTAAACTGAGGTGGTCCGGGCGAAAATACGAAACAAAGCATCTTTCAAAGAAGTTATTGTCTTTTATTTCTAAAAGATTTTTTTTTCAAAATTGTTTTTTCTCTGAATATTGAAGGTGTGCTCCTGCGTCGCAACCTGGCTTTGTTTCTTAGCGCTTCTTCACCGCACAACACGCCACGTGACACTTGACGCGAGAGCTGGCAAGCTTTGCGCGCACGCAAGTCAATTTCTGGTCGGGAATTTGATTTCCGTTAAAGGTTCTGCGAATGCACATGCTTGACTCGCAAAAGCGTTGCGTATGCAGTCACTATTTACAGCTGAAGGTGCTCCGCGTTCTGCCGCGGCCGCTTCAACTCCTCCATCTTTTCGGCTTCAATGAAATCTGCGGTGGTTATCGTGTGACCATCGTCCTTGCCGCCACTTCATAGCAGGCTCGTTGCGCCCTTTGTAGCCGATGTCAGCTCTCCTCGCCCGAAATTTGATGCACCGTTGGCGTCGGCATTTCCGGACGGGGAGTTCTCTGCAGCAGAAGTGATGACGAATGGAGTGAGATTCCTACTCTACTCCGTTTCCCCTTACCATGGACCGCAGTGGACGCTACGAGCAACCCCAGTCAATCCAGCCTTGTGCACGTATCACATCCCCCGCCTCCCCCGCGTCATGGTGCCCCTTTCGAAGGTCACGTGATACTGACGCAGCATTGGAATGGCTACAGAGCCACGTAGCGTCCGCTGTGGTCCATCGTAAGGTGAAACGGTTTTGAAAGGAAAGGACCGACTGTTAGAAAAAGCAGAAGAGCGAGCGATATTATTCGAATGAATTTACCACTGACTGGTGCGGTCGTGGGTCTGCCCAAGAAATTAGTTTATTTTTCGTGAGAGTACGGTCCATTAACGATGAATGAAGCGGGTCAATCGGTACAAGCAAATCATTCTTCGCTTCGTGCGGATGCCGATGCGTGTAAGTAGGACATTCTTATTATTGCATTTTCTAAAACTAGATGATAGTTGCCTCGGATTCACTCATCATGGTGTTTCGCTTCCTTTGATCAGTTGCAAGGATTACGGCATTTCAGCTGAACGGAATTATTTTGCTACATTCCACGAGAAGAGTGCTTCTGACGGATCGGGAAGCAGTGAAGCGTTTGGAGGCAAGGACAAGTCCTCGAAGTCCCTCTCAGAAACAAATATGACACCCTTTGAGCTTTTCACCTGGGTTAAGAATACCTTTGGAGGTATTACAATTATCTGGATTCCAAAAGAAAAGGTTGAAAAAAATCATGAGCCGTTCCACCCTGGGAAAGTGGATTACAGGCGCAGCTCACACGACACAGACGTGACCCATAATTTTGCCTTAATCGGGAGAGCGGAAGCAAATGAAAGTTGGCACGGAAACGCTTGGCACAACGGCAAAGAGAAATCGTCAACGCGGGTCGCACAGTGGCAAATCTTTAAAAAAATCTACCTGAGGGTCTTCTGACCTTGAAAATTGTTCCTATTGATTGCTAATCTACTGAAAATGGATGCCCAAGGGATGAGACGTATAAGCTTTGGCATATATTGAAGCGATTTTGCTTCAAATTTGGGACCTGAGTTTTTTTTTATGCACAGGTAAAATTCACGGAACTCTAGCCATAAACATCGTCGCAGTAAAACTAACCCGACTAGCTATATGACTCAGCTCAGCGGTCCCTGCCAAAGGGACACAGAGTCTTCATCACTTCGAGCCAGCGTCACCCTCAATGCTACGTGTTGGATATACGCCCTATACAGAGACACAGGAATTCGCAGTTTTAAAATCGATTTTAGGGTTCTTGTCCTAATTCAAATATCTCACTAATGAAAACTACATTAGCAAAAGAAAAACCTAAGGGGAGTGAACCTTCGACTGCCACATGAACAACAACATGGTGCTGATGCAATCTGTACAACACCATATAGTTAATTTCGTTTTCATATCACCTACTCATGAGGCTTTTATGCTGCTGCTTACGTGTGTCCTGACACTGACAAGACGGACAAACTGCGGTGTAATACAACTGTCCTGCTGGTGGATATGCTGCCCCGGCAGCACTTAAAAAAAACAGCAGATACGACAAGCCCTGCTAGATCACGAGAAGACTCTGCCGCAGACGACGGTTCAATTGCAGCGTTTGGAAAGCTCCGGAAGCAGAAGCATGTCTTTTTCCACGAATATCTATACGACAACACAACGTTTCTGTGTCTACCTGCGGTAAACACCCCTCTAAAACAAATCATACGTTTTGTCCGGCTAGAATGTTGGCAGTGGCGTACTGTGCGGTGAAGAGCTAAGAAACCAGTCAGGGTTGCGACGCGGAAGCTCAACATCAATATTTTTGTCGCTTCAGACAAAAACCAGTTTAAATAACTTTCAGAAATGACTGGAAATAAACTGTTCTTCGAAAATTGTTATGTTTCGCGTTTTTACTTAGAACAACTCAAGGTAAAATAAACGTGTTTAGGGACTAAAACAATCTTTTTCATAATTTTCTGATTTTTTTTTCTGCGAAGTCATTCGTTAAATAACTACAAACACTTTTCATGTGTAACACATCTACAGGGCCTCCAACAAAAACAGTTCTAATCGCCAGGCGGAAAGCGTTAATTAAACAGAAAATTGAGGAAAGTGGATTTTGTTTGTGAATTCTGTTGATTTCCCTGAAATTATGTTAACAATAAACTTTGCATAATCAAAACAACATAGCAAGTTGACAGCTGTCCAGATATTATAAAACACATTGTGTAGCGTTTCGAAGGAAATCTTGCATTCACTTAATAATTGATTGATGCCTAGTTTTACGCCCCCTTCAAAAGTTCAAACCACGCTTATGCCGTAATATATATATATATAAATAAAGTTTTCGGCGAAAATGTTTTAGGAAAACATTAAGGACCTTGGCGTAGGAAGCCATAAATTTTCTTTTTAAAAATCGGAAATACTCGAGCGCAACGTCTGGGATGTCTGAGATTGAATGACCCAAAAAGGGAATCTGTCCTGACCCCGCGAAGCTCTGTGAAATCGCTGATATGAAGGCATCCAAGGACGTTGCCGAACTGCGTCCGCTTCTGGGTATCTCTAATTACTGTTCGCCGATGATTTCGGATACGGCTGATAAGACAGCGCCGTTACCTCCCCTGCTGCGAAATAACACCGAATGGGTGTGGAAAACTGTTCAAACATCCTATTTTATACCAGAAAACTGTTATCTATCGAAACAGCTGGGAGGCAAAATATTACCCCCGCTATCCAACGATTATTTTAGCGGACGCTTCGTCCTATGGCCTAGGTGCAATGTTGTTGCAGGTGCAGCCCAACCCTACTGAAAAAAACCATTTGAAATTCAAACAGGTGGCAAACTGGTCGCCCGTTTGAATCAAACTTGTCGATCCGTTTGGATCAAACGTGATTATGGGATACGGGTACCCGTTTGGAAACGGTACCCGTTCGAAACGGTACCCGTTTGATACGGGTGCCGTATGGTACGAGTACCCGTTCGACATGGCACGTGACCACACGTTTGAACGCGCCATTCGAATTGGCAAATTATGCGCCAGCCCTAAACGGCTATCGTCTGGGAGGTTGGTTATCTTAAACATATTTAGGACGTCCCGAAACTCATAAACGTAGTTATAACATGGAGAAAACACGTAGAACAAATGCACTCGCGTAGGTGCTTGTAAGTGGACAGGAAAACCGACACAAAAGATTGTTTTCAATTCTCCTCGAAGTTTATTACCTCTTCTGTAGACAAGTACAAACGTGCAAGCGATCTGTGAACACTATGCAGGTAGAGTTTCGGGGAAATTATTCTCCCGGCTGCCGCGCGAATAGGCGCTGCATAATTCTATAGATAATCTAGAAGAGTACGCGTAGAAGAACGGTCAATCGTTGCCAACACGTAGGTTGCAGTGCACTTACCATAACAATAGCGGACTTGAAAGATGTAATCCGTGATATTTGTCGACACGGTCAAAGCAGGACAACCACAAACACAAACGAGAGGGAACGGCTCCTTGGAAGTTTCAACACGATGCGGCGCACAAGCTGTCATTTGCCGAACCCAACCAAACCGCGAGAATTTCCGACTTCTTTGAAGAATCGCTCGTTGCCGACATACACGTGGGTCTTTTCGAACACTGATAGCTTTGGTGCACATCCAATACGTTGTCGAGAGACATCCCAATACGACCGCAGGGTTAGGCGACAGATTGAAGCAGGTAGGACGAACGAACTTCGAGCAGCAACTGACAAAAAGCAGACAAAGAAAAAAGCGGCTGCAGGGCGCGCCCTTCCGGATCTCGATGCTTATCAGCGTGTAGCTCGCGCGCTGCTGTGGGTCACGTGACAGGGGTGACAAGAGAGGAGGGAGGGTCGAGGTCAAGGCGCTGGGACCACCGGGACAGCCCCTCTCCCTCTCCCCAGGCATTCCAGGGAGATGCGTTTTTGTAATCCCAAAGAACAAATGCGCGCGCGCGCGCGCGCGCGCTCGAACTTTGGAAATGGCGGCGGGGCGGCCAGAAGCTCGGCTTGCGCCCGAGCGAAGAAAGTACTCAGCGCAAGCTCGTAGTTTGAGTGCTGCAACGGCGGGCGTGCTCTCGCAATGCTCGATGTTCTTGCAGGCACGTGTTCGCGCTACCTTCGCCGCGTCTTGAAATGAAGTGAAACGGACTCTAGAAGTACATCCTTTCGCGCGGTCGCGTCTTCTGCGAGAGAGATTCGAGCTGAATAAGTAAAATGAGACAACAAAGATGGACAAAGTATTAAAGGACTGTCAAAAATATCGGCTCACCAACGTCGTGCGTTTACGTAAAACAAAAAAAGGTGTCAGTTTTAGTTGCAGTATAATCGAAAATCAGCGCAATTGAAATATAAATATAATTACTCGCATTACGCGGACGATCTGAAATCGATGAACCGGCGCTGCCAGCCTTCCGGAAACATTGGCTGCCACGGCTGAAACGCTAGGCGTGCCCACGACGCCGATCTGTACGTTCAATATCAAACGGGCTCCGGAGAGCCGTTTGATTAAACCGGTGCAGTTTGCAACATGGTCGCCGGTTTGAGCAAACGTGCGACAACTTTGCCCAAACGAGTCGCCCATTTGCCCAGACGAGCGACCCGTTCGCCAAATAGGTGACCGTTATGGCTCATACGGGGGACCCCTTTGAGCCATACGGGCGACCCCTTTGACAAACTGGTGACCAGTATGGTTAAACGGTTACCGGTATGGACCCGTTTATTTTCATATGGGCGCCAAATGGTTTTTTTCAGCAGGGAACAATGAACTAATTTCAGTGGTGCTTGCTTCCAGGGCACTGACGCGTACTAAAATGCGAAAAAAAAGTCTGCTTGAACTTGGATCGCAAAGAGACTTGAATGCTATTTGAGATGTCTGCTTGTTACTGCTTAAACTCACCATAAGCCATTTGTAACTTTGCTAGAAAAAAACGCCAAGGGATTTACTTCCTCCGCACATACAAATGTTCAGAATGCGTTTGATGTAGTTTAGTGTTGATGTTGAGTATAGGCCGGTAAAAAGTATTGTGATTACTGATGGTCTTTCGCGGGTACCTCCGCGTGGGCAGCAAACTGAGAACTTTTTTTTCAATTGAAGAAGTAAGCAGCTTTGTTAAAGGTTCTTTGCAAGGCTTGAGTGAACCTGTCAGCTTTAGATTAGTTTGTAGAGAGCAGGCACGTGACGACATCTGCCGACTGCTAGTTTGCTACACTCGCGAAAGGTGGCCCATGTAGCTTCTTTACCTGCCACGTTAAGAACCTACTTTCAAAAGCGTGAGTCGTTCAGCGTTTGTAAAGTGGTCCTCTTAAAGGGCAGCCGCCTCGTTTTTCCCCAGTTGCTAAAAAGCTGGGCCCTGAAGCAGTTGCACGAAGGTCACCAAGGCATTGTCGGGTATAGAGCGAGAACGCAAGAGTCACTATGGTGCCCAGGATTAAGCTCGCAACTCGCTTCTTTTGTTATGAACACTGACGTCTGTTCGCAGTTTTGTGTCCAACCGTCAGAGCCTATGATGCCGACTAAGATTTTGTCTAGGGCATGGCTAAGGGTGGCTGCAGGCATCTATCACATTAAAGGCCGTAACTATTGGCTCATAGATTATTTCTGTCATTTTTCCGAACTCTGCCCTCTTGCCTCACTCAGTAGTGATGATGTCATTCTTCATCCCAAGTATGTATTTTCGATACATGCATACCAGAATTTTTTTGACGAACAATTGAAAAAAATTTATCAGTAATGGATTCCTACATTTTACGAAAAAGTACAGGTTCAGAAGTGTTACATCTGCTCCGAGGTACCTACAGGCAACCTGGGAAGTAGAGCGCATGGTCAAAACTGTTAAATGATTTTTGCTAAAGACTTGTGATCTCTACTTGGCTCTGTAAGCCTACAGGGGCACACCTGGATCACTAGGGAGCACCGCAGCAGAGCTGCAGATGGGTCGGCACCTTCGCACCGCTCTGCCTTTTCACTCATATAATCTAAAGCCGAGGAAGCCGAACCAAAGGAAGATTTGCAGGAAGCATGTACTTCTTCGGAATATAAAACGCCAAAAATACAACCGCCGCCAAGTCCTACATTACTTGCCCCAGTTGGTACATGTACCTACCGGGGAACTGTGTCCGGATAAGGACCTCAGAGAGAGGGGCGTGGTCCTTCGGCCGACTAATCGGCCACGCTCGTACGTGGTAAAGCTTCCTAGTAGGGGCTTGATTTAAAGAAATCGCGGAGCCCTGATCCTGCAGAAGGGCGTAGGAAGTGTGCACTCGAGTAAGAATTGTTACTACTCTCCAGAGGCGGAAGCGGTAGTGTTTGTGGTCATCCCGATTTGTCAATTTTTAAGAACAATCATCAGCAAGAACAAGAGCCTAATGCTCCGTTTCCTGTTGCTCACCCGGTATATGTAATGGGATCTGGTCGCCCAGTGCACGAGCCACAGCGGTATGGTGTTTGTGAATGCCGGGTTGATAATTTCTGTTTATTTAAAAACTGCTCTCGAATGCCTTTCTTTGTTGTGTACATACTTCGTACATATTCTGAAAAAGTGGGATGTGATGTAATCGGACCTTGATAATCTTAGTAAAAGGCACGCACAGTGTGTCCGTATCCATGCGTCGCCTGCACGATGCAAGACGACTTGGACATAGCGCGCATGCGTACCCTCACTCTTGATTTAGAGAATTGTGGTCCGTGAAACAGTCTGCAATAAAGGGCATTCTTAGGTCGGTTGGGCCATGAGACATACGTCTCACTTCCCTTCATCCTACCCGAAACGCGACATTGTTCAGTGTTTTATCTTGCCGTAAGTATCGGCTGTAAATAAACAGCAGTATCACCTAGGATAAAGGCACGTCAGTTCATCTTAGAAAATATGAAAGGGCAAGAAACATTGAACTGACAATTCACCGCCTTCGTTGCTCAGCCCCAAAATGAGTGCAAGATGGTGAAATATAGATGAATTTAACTTTAAATCACACGCCATTTATTCTTGCTCACGGAAACGCCTTCCAGTGTATAAGTGCAGTTTGTGTATAGTGTACAAAGGCTCAGGGAAATAGTACGCGCGTAGGTAAGTACTCAGCTACGGCCACCGTCCAAGGACGCCGCTACAGTTGACCTAAATGTGTTTCTTTTTTTCTTTTGTTATGCACAAATGTAAGTTTTGTTTTAGCGTGTCATTTGTTTATTTCTTTGATAGAAATGTAGAAACAACGTTTAAGGTTCTCAGGGCACCACAAACGTGGACTCTGACCAATGGCGAGGAACACAAGAGGCGAGGAAGAATCAGCACTGACACAACGTGTTAAAGGCTATCCAGCTTTCTAGCGTCATCATATCGGACAAAAATGGCGAGTCTCTGGGCAGTCAATGCATGCGTGGCGTTTGATATTCCGCAGAAGAGAGCTACTGCGTATGCTCCAAACAGGGTCCACAGGCGAGTAGACGAATGCGGCAGCAGGCAGAAGGCAAGAGATAATTGCAATGGTTCGTAGTCAGTTCTGACGGAAGTGCTGATCACGCTCCGCCCGCAAATACGAAAGCTCGATCGTTTCGATGTCGAAGGAACCGAGGTGCTAAGGACGTAAGGCCTTCGCTTTGTTATCGTGGGCGTAAATTGCAGAAACATTGCGCCGACGGACTCTGCTACCTTTCTGTGACGTTAGAGAAATTGTGTGTTCTTGCTGAGTGGAGTAATACACAATTTCTTTCATGAAATTTGAAGTGGAGGAGCATTTCACCCAAACACTTTGTGGCGACTGACTAGACGCTAAACACCCAAGGTATTCTAAGTTATATTTTTACACTTTCTATGGTGTAAAGAGACAGGGGAAAAATAACCGTGGACTTTTAACGAAACTTTCAGTTCTGAAATATTGGTGAAATATGCCCAGTTAATCCGCAAACATAGCAATCATGGGGGGCCAATAGAGTCCAAAATACTTTTACGCGAAAAAAGAAACGCAAAATCGATTTTAGAATATCTTTATCTAGCCCACTCCCCACTATCGATAATCATTCTTACTCACCATTGGATGACACACACCATGAGAGGAAGCACTTGGTCGGGAACGTACGTTGTTAGAGGCCCGATTTTCTAAACAAACTGACTTTGTGCCCAAAATGCGTGAGATGCCACGTGAGGAAAAAACCGGCGTAGAGAGGGAGATGTTGAAACGGAACCGCAAAATTTACGTGATTAAAATTGATTTAGTATTCCACTACTCGCCGACTGGCTGGCGCATCTAGCATGAGCAAACATTTCCTCATAAATTCAGATGACTTCAATATTAAAAGGCGTCCTTTCTCGGAAAGGAGACTTCCGAGAGTGAGAACAAATAAGTGGCAAAGAAAAAAGAGAACAGCAAAGATTATGATTGTTTGGATATATTTTGATAGAAGACTTTCATAAAAATTTTCTTTGCTATGGCGTCTGCAAACTAACTTGAAGTTGCAGAGCCCTCCCCCCCCCCCCCCCGGCCCCTTTTCGCCTTTATCAAAAGAAAATGTTTTTACTGTAAGAATTAGTTACCCATCGCATAACGCTCTGTCACTGCTGAAATGTAGCAAACGGGTGGGTACAAGTAAAAGAAAAAATGTTTTGAACCAACAATTCTCTGTTTCAAAAAAGTTATCTGATGCTCTGAAACGTTCGAACGAGAAAATGGATCCCGATCTTAGCAGCCGAAGCTGTTCATGCGTCTGTATTCTTGGGCTTCGTCGACCACCGTTTTTCTATTTCGAATTTTCAAAAATATCGTCTTACTTCAGAACAAGACAAGCGTTAGTTTTAAAACGGTCGTCTCTGGTGGGGTTCACTCCTGCTACGTATGGTCGGAGGCTTGGCGTCGCCGATGCGTAGTCCATTTCTGCGGCTAAATAAACACTGTACTGTTTTTCCGGTATATTGCTCGGCCACGTTTCAAATAGGACCCATTTACTGATCACGGAAAACGCGGACTCGCTACTTTTCAAGGTGTGACAGCTTATCTCTGCTAGAGGCTGCAAAACGTAATGGCTGTACCGGTGACTAACCGCCACAGCCGTTTTCGTTGCTGCGGACCATAATGACGCCTACGCGTGTATCCGGCTGAAACACCGTGGGCGCTGCACGCTAGGTGGATTCTTTGTGTCCCAAGGTTTATTTAGAGTGCTTCTAACTCCCCGATTGCTGTCACGTGTGTTCGGGCCGCGTTGGCAATGTGAGTTGCGAGGAGGTGACGAAACCTTTCGTTGTCTGCAGGAGTCTCCATCCCCTCTCCCCTTTGTCACGCGAACCCCCAAAGCATGTTCACTCGCGGTCAATCTACACAGGAGGCATCCCCCATTACCTTGCAAACGCTCTATCATGGTATGGGTTGCTCTCTCTCTCTCTCTCTCATACCCAGGCTCTTTATTGACCTTACATTAATCACTCTGGGCCATCTGCCGGAAAAGCAGCCAAACGCAATCGACCACAACAGGAGCGCTTAGTTTCGGATATTAGGGCCGGCGTAAAGATTGTGCCGGCCTGGGGTCGTCGGGTCGAAGCTCAAGGCGATGTTTGTTTTGCTGTCAATGACGTGGTCTTGTGTCAACCATCCATAGAGGGTATACCTGAAAGGCATACCGTAGAAGCGTCTTTTGCGGTTCCGAACTTGTGATTAATAGGAAAAGCGCTCATAAGTTTCGGTCGTGGCACTCACGCGTCAGCCTGTCAATATTTAGAAGACAAACTGTTCTTTGAATATCGGACCAGCTATATCGATCACTGCACTGGCTTGCAACGGACGCGAACACTAGAATCAGCGGTCACATTGATTGTGGCCTAACGCTATCCGGGCAGCGACACATTACCCCTTGTGCTGCATTATGTATTAGCGAAACGTACCTGCCTTGGTGAAATTGAAAGGACCTCCTTTTCTTTGCGTGGATACGTCACGATTTTACGCGTTACGATGCTGAAGAAGAAACGTCATCTACTCAAGCTCATATCATAGAGTAGAATAAAAAGGCTCTAGTTTATCACCTTTATGTTGAGATAAGCTTGCGTCATACCGAACAACATATCACTCTGAAATAATTAAAAAAAATTGTTTTCAAGAGTAGCTTTTTCACAATAAAGCACACCGTTCGGATTTGCTTCTCAAGTATTGATGACTAATAAAAGCGGTACTAATATTGTCTTTCATATATAATGTCTTCCAGAGCTCTACCTCCAGTGTATTCTTCTATAAACTGTATACAATCATCACTTTTTCTGTCTCTATCTCTCACTCTGTTATAAATGAATTTATTTGATCAACTGAGAAAACCGTCGAGACAAGAGAGCAAATGCAGAACAAGCAAATCACCGGCTGCAAGCACTGCTGTAATATTGTTTTCCGTTATTGTTTCTTCTACAGCAGCAACCCTTCCGACGCCACCAAATTAAACAGCCATTACGCCGTCAACTAATTTGGGGGAACCAGACTCATTTAAAAAGTTGAACTAAAAGCCAAACACCCTACCTATCCCTTGGTGTGTTTCTTCTATAACAGTTAGATAATAAAAATAATGTTTATTATAGAACTTTTTTTTTACAATTGTAAATTGTACGTTTTACAATTGTAAATTGTAAGTTTTACAATTGTGAATTCTAATTTTTACAATTGTGAATTTTAATTTTTACAATTGTAAATTGTAAAAATATTGAATCGATGCTTTTTTACCAAAGCTTTCATTTCTGTCCGTACCGCAAACAAATTGTACATGCATTAAGGCGCATCACAATTTCCGATTTCGACCACCTCTGCGTCATTCACGCTAAACCGCGCGAGAACGTAAATCGACCTCCCAAAATATTCACGGAAAAGTCATAGTGGTGGCTACGTCTCTATAAGCAATTGGCTAAAATATTTTCCCTAAATATTCACATGTTTTGTTGTGTCAACTTTGTAAGTTTCAAAGGAAGTGTCTTTCCTGCAGGACAAAGACATTGAAACATGGGCAAGACAATATACGAAATACCCTATAGGATAATGGTCGAGCGCTTCCAACATATTGCTCGTCGAGTAGTTTGAATAATATATTAACCTCATATATATCGAAATATGCTAAGACTTAACAATATTAATACATTGTACCATACCCATTCATTTGTTTAGCACACTTAAACGTTACTAATTAATGCCTTTGGGTTTTGTTTTCTGGGAATAACCCCTATGTCTGGGAAATAGGATACAAAAATCAAACTTTAAAAATGATTACTTTCGATATTAACAAAACAAAAACTGAATTTCACTACATTTTGCAAGATGGAAAGTTTGGTGCAATAAAAACAAACGTTAGCACCAAATTTTAAATGATATATATAGTTTTCAAATGATGTCTCCACGCTCTGCACTGAAGCATTAAACAATTAGAAAGTACTAGCCTGAAGTTTGTTTTCTTTTTCGGGAGGAGCATGTTTCTCGCTTTCTGTTTGTGAAACATACATCCTACACTAAACTCGATTCAACTGGAAGGTTCTTTGATCATTGAAGATTATGTGTAGCCATCGGGTACAGTATAATCGCGTTGTGCTTTAACGCGAGCGATGCTTTAAAACATATTTCCAAAGTCTAGGAAGGAGGCGACACGGAAGATGATTCCGTTGCTCGCGTCTGCGGCTCTCGCGGAGTGATACTGGACCGGCACATCCGGGCACTTCGGACCAGACATCAACGCGTAGCTACGGCTACTGCGTTCTGCCAAAGGCAAAGAGAAACACAGGAGACAAATCGCGAGACGACGGCGGATGCGCGCTATATCTTCTATACTCAGCACGCTGCAACGCGCCGCTTCACAGCCACGTCATCCGCGCCTTCGTGTCTCCTGAAGAAGCGACAGTCGCTTCCCGCAGTGCAACCTTGCATCCAGCATGGCCAGGGGCGGATGCAGAACTCCGTTTTGGGGGAGGGGATATGTAACTATACTATTCTCTTATTCGACGGAGGGGTTCTCCAAGTTCAGAGTTCAAGTGGGCCTGCTAGGGTGCAACCTACCCGGTTTTGAACCTTCGTCCTTCAGTAATAAGCCTTCTACCACCTGGCAAGCCGGTAGTCAGTTTAATTTTTTGTTCTTGTCGGGGGGGGGGGGGGGGGGATATTCATGTAAAATTTCCCTCCGAGAAGGGGGGACGGGGGGTCGACTTTGCATGGGAGAGGCGCCCGCCCCCGTGCCCCCTCCCCCCCCACCCCCCTGGACCTGCCCCTGAGCATGGCCGCCCTAAAAGCACCCTTGCGAGACTCTTAATCTTCTTCAGCCAAACGACGGAGCTACTTCGCGGAAAGACGCGCCGCGTAGACACCGTTAACTGTTTAACGGCGAACCACACGACGACGTAGATCGACCTCACTCAATCGTCGTCGGTTCTGTAACAGTCGTGGCGATAGATTTTTTTACGAAAGCGAGTCATCGCCAGTAGACACTCTCTGACCGTGGCCACAGACGATGATTCTACTGGTCGACTTGCGCTTTCCCAGGGGCTGCGAGTCAAAGCGTGAGCCCGTGATCCACGGTCGTATTTCGTTCTGCGTTGCATAGAAGAAATAAAGAGAACAGCGTAACGCATTCCAAAAGGACTTTGTGCTGTTTTTGTTCTTTCATTTATTTACCTTGTTTGATCCTACGATCTTTTTTTTCACTCTGTTGAGTTTTAAATGATTTAGCCTTCTGCTCCCCTCATTGTTATAATGGACCCGACTCTTCATCGGTATCTCTTTCCCCTGTCAGCTGAGAAAGGGGAAAAAGAGAACTTGTAACAGAAAGAGGAAGGAAGAAAGAACGTCAAAAGAAAGAAGGAAAATAGTTAGATGGTAATTAACCGTCATCGCTCAAACGAGAAGCTGTCACGGATGACAAACGGCAGGTGTTACCGTGGCCCGATTATGAACTACACTTTGACCTTGTCGAACATCGTAACGATAACTTCACTGCTTGCTGAAAAAAAAGTATGCGTAGCAGGGAGCTCCTTTTCCTCCAACCTTCGCAAGCACTTCGGGGTGAGCTTCGATTTTAATATCTGGAGAGTACAGCTACGCATGCAGACGGAACGATGGAAGACTGAAACCTCGACAGCGATTTCCAGCCTCAACAACTTTACCACCATAAGAAAGTTTTTTTTTCTTAATTCTAAATAGTGCACTGCCGTCCAGCGCAGCCATTCAGGGCCTCTTTAGCAATGATAGGGATATGCAGCAAAAGGGAAAAGTTCAGTGATACTTTTGAAAAGCAGTTGCTGCTATGTTGTAATCAATAAATAATGTATACTTTAGTCCATCTTGTATGAAAGCAGCAAACGCTTTGCTTCAACAGACTCGTGCGGCTGTAATATTATATATATTTAAAAAAGTTAAATAAGAGTCACCTGAGTTCCAAGTACATAAACATTGTAGTCATTGTAACTGATTGCTCTTAAATGCAACCTACCGGCGACACGCATTCATCCAACATAGGTGAAACACATACGATCGGGATTTCATAAGTCATGGCGTCTTCACAAGCGGTGCTACCGCTAAGTCTATTTCTTACATCCTCGCTAACCACCTGGAAAAGAAGCTACGCTGTTTCATTTCAAATTAATGTTTAAACACAACGCTTCCCTGTTTCTCCAAAACGGCATCTATAGATTGACTGAAAATAACTCAAAAAGAAAATGGTAAAATGATTCATTTGTCAGGTTTTATTGCAGATCTAGGAATGAAACTCGTTTTATTAAATTATATTTATTTTATGAGTCTATTTTTACTCAAATGCTCCTGTCAATAAAAGCCAGCGCCACATAGTGGTTTCTCCGCCAAAACTCTTAAAACTTGGCGAATTCGCGTGGTTCTTTCTGCGCGCTCTCGAGCGCTCTTTTCACAGCGCGCGAGATCCAAAGGTTGAAAGAGAGTGCTGTGGCCTGATGGGCTGGAGCCTGGTTTATTCCGAAGGCGCCTCTCCCTCGCAGAGCGCTCCCTGGCAGTCCGTCTGTACCCGTCGGAGTGCGGAGCGGCGCAGGCGTCACATGGTACTTGGACGGGGATCACGTGGTTTTGTTGACGATGGCCGGCAGTGGTCTGTGGTGGTTCGCGGGGTACGGCATGACGGTGATCGGTATGTGGTTCTACAATGTGATTGTGCATTCGACTGTGCGAGGATCACGACGGACGGGACGACATTCCTTTGTGACCGAAACAGAAAAAGTGGACGTGTGAAGTATTCCCAGCGGTTTCACGAGATCGTTCATCGGTGAAACCCCTAAGCCTAACCGACGAAAAAACAGCTCGCGGAGCTCGCCGCTGTTTTACGGGGTTTCGTGATCGCTTCAAAAAGTTTTCAGGTTTGGTAAAAGTGTGTTCAAAGGTTTGTGTTGTAAAATAATGGGAGAGCCGAATATAATGCACTGTGATTTGTGTCACATGGCGATATATGCTATATCCTGCTTGCACGATATTTCGCCGTGAGAAAAATGCGGTTTATTAACCATTTTTTATTTGCCTGCTCTGTCATACGCATGACCGCTATCGTAGAGTGTTTACTGTCGAGAACGCGATGAGTTGACATATTTTTCCAAGCATTGGCTTTCGTTCCGTTTTGCAAAAACCAATTCGCATGTTACTTCTTTTTTGCATGCCGCTGCGTAAAACAATTTACGTCTCAACCGTTCTTTCATCATGTTGCGAGCATAAATTTTGCTCAATCGTCCACAGTACGCTTTAAGATAGTGTTGTTTTTAGTGCATTACCAATGTCAAGAAATTTTGATTCCGTGACTGGTTTGAGAAAATTAGAGCGCTCTGAAGTCAGCAGTTGTGATCGGCTGAAAAGGATCCCGAGTAGCTCTGGCGGTGAGGAGGGAGCGCTCTGCTCAATCGAGGTCAAAGGAGAGAGGCGACCACCTGAATTCACCATTAAACTCTTCCCGGGCAACGGCATTCCTGCATCATTACCGCGGCAAAAATCACCGCTTATATGCCGAATATTGCTTTCCTGGAAATATGATTTGATCCTATAAATTTTTACCGTTAGCTCCTAATTCTCTAAACAGTCTTGAATCGAAGTGCTTTCTGTTGCTTCTAGTAAACCTAATTAGTGCCCCCATATATCATGTATTTCTTCGTTTGAGCAACAGTGCCCTTCGGTGTCGTCAGCAACTTTTTTCTTGTGAATGTTTTTCATAACTTTCTACGTGTCAACTTTTCCATTAAAATTAAAAATAAAAACTTTTCGGACAAAAAGTTCTTTTTTTTTTCTGATTTCTCATTTTTTTGTTGGTTTTGTGTTTCAACTACATTTCTTACTCCCATATCATTACATTATTTCTATTCTACTTGACTTAGGGCAAATATAAATCATCACTGTTCTCGCTTTTATTGTGTGTATTCAATCACTGTGTCAGTTGGAGACTCTTGAATTTTCCGGTCTTTCTCTGTAAATTGCTTTAAAATATTGCTTTTCGTTTTAGTCTATAAACAGTTGACTGCATTTATTACCTTCGTCTTACTTCCATCTTAGAACCCCTTCTCATAACGATCACTGCTCCTTCGTCTATTTATGTGCTGAACTAACCCACAAACTATTATTTGTTTTTTATTATTTGGAAACATTAAATCTTGCCAGAAACCGGCCTTCCCCCAAAGCCTAGTTGTTATGACAGGTCCAAGGAACCGCTCTCCTCGGTTATGAAATGTAGCGACTGCCCTTAGAGAAGACGGCCCTTTACCGTTTTATATTAAAAGACTAGTTTCGAAAGCATGAGCGTTCTAAGCCGTTAAAAACACAGCTACATTCATAGCCCCTCTTGCAGCCCTGTAATTATTTTCCAACAGAGAGCACCTCAATGTAGATTTCGAAACATGTCGACACTTCACAGCGCTGTGCTCTTAATTCTGCGCAAAATTGGAAAGGAATTTCTATTAATGTTTACTTAATTTTAAAGTGACCAAGTTTTCATCTGATACTGCTGAGAATAAGCGGTCGCTGAACTGAATAAGCCGTCACGTGTAAGTCTCAAGGTGGTTGATGATGAATAAATTATATATTGTTTGACGAAAAAAAAAAAAAACGTCGGAGGCCGATTTATCTGCTTATAGCACGCACAGAAAGTTGACTATTTTTCTAGATACGCCACTATTTTACTTTAAAAGTATATCTGTGAAGAACTCTGTGTGCCCCCTCAATACGCGGACAGGGCTTTGCGGCCAAGGTTTTACTAGCCACAATATCAGCCCATTCGTGCTTGTCTTAATCAAATTCTGCAAGTATTGGATGTAATGAAGTTCTTATTTACTGTGAATGCAGGTGAAATTAGTTATCCGTGTAAGTCTTATTTTTAGGGTCTTAAAAGCTTTTGAAGTTCAAAGCAGCAGTCAACATCTTAAGTCTCGTCGATCTGTACTTGGCAATGAATGACGTTTTCCCTCCTTGGACATGGTTCTGTTGCTGGATATTGTGTTTAGACATTCGTTTCGTTTAAGTTAAGCTTCCGTAGCACATTAGAGTGAAGATTGAAGTGCGAATTTGCTGCGTTAGCAAATTTAGCTTAAAGCTGTGTCCAAATCTAAAAACTCAGTTTATCCGATCTGATAACTTAGTTTATCAGATCGGATTGAATAAAATGTAGGTATCTCCCAACAAAGTCCGGAGGTAATTACAAATGCTGAGGGTGCAGATTGTAAATGACTGACAGAATCGCTACTAGTTTTATGCTCTATCCGTGTGCTAAGAGTCAGTGTAAAACATTTTTAATAGGGAATACATTGTCCCCCGAAAAAAAAAAGCAAAACGCCTTTTTTCTTATTACCGGAATCAATACACTTCACAATGGAAGTTGAGACTCCGCGTTAATGTGTTGCTAGGTGATTTATTATTTTTTTTTTAAACGTCAAAGTTTTAAAACACGAAGCTCCGCAGATCGAAAAAAAAGTAGACACAAGAAATGTTTACATGAGCACACATCCAACTAGCATTAATATTTTTCAAACTAAGAAATACCGTAAAGGGTACCTTTGCCGTTTTTCTGTGAAGCTAAATTTTTACAATCACAAACTTCTTAATTTTTTCAGCTGGCACGATTTAATTGTGAAATGGAAGCGCAGGCACACAGATACCATGTTTAAGTCTGACGAATATAAGCCTTAAGGCGACGTTCATTCACAAAAAATTACAGGACCCTATTGAAAATTCTCATTTGTATGAGAAATTTCTGTGTCCAATAAACACATATGAATCATACAAGATATATAAGAACATATAAGAACCGTATAAGAACCATATAAGGACGATATAAGAACTATATAATATATATAAGAACATACAAGCACCATATAAGAAAGTAGTGTGAAGTTTCTTATATGGTTCTTATATATCTTATATAATTCTCATATAGTTGTCACATAATTCTTATATGGTTCTTATATATTCTTATATATCTTGTATGATTGATATGTGTTTATTGGACACAAGAAATTTCTCGTACAAATGACTTTTTTTACTAGGGGAGGAAACTTAAGACTGCTTACGGGTAAGAATTCCAAAGGATTCTTACACGCAACGCATTCCTACAAGCAGCGCGCTCCGCTCCTCCGAGGCGCGACATGACTTAAGCGCGAAACACATGTGCGACGAAACCGTCCAATCCGACGTCTGACCGCGCAACACGACGGTCGGAGGCGAGGGTTTTCAACGCTTTCCGATGCTACGAAAACCCTCTCCCCCCAAGGTCATTCCGGCAGTCCGCACGTCGGATCGGACGGTTTCGTCGTACATGTGTTTCGCGCTTAAAAGCAGAGCGAAAAACAGCTGAAAGAGCAGTGCACAAGGAAAGGGAGCGGGAATTTCCCGTTCCCCCTTTCCCTTCACACCCTGCGTACCCGAGAAAAGAGAAAGAGAGGCGGACGCGCGGGCGCCACCCTATCCCTTTTATTAGCGCGAGGGCCGCAGCGCCATGGAGAGGGCTTCTCTGTGGGGTGGCATTCCTTGGAACTATGACGCGTCGCAGTCATGACTCTAGGTGCCGTTACGCTCAGACAATGGCAAAGTTAGAATTTATCTCGCGTTTTCGTGCGGTTACAGGCGCGCGGTAATTTAGGTCGCGTTTAGGGCGGTTACAGACGCCTGTAGCTTCACTCCGTAGGAGAGTAATTGCTTTCGCATTGAAAGCATTGTTTTATGCTTTGTTTCTTGGCTCAGATAATGACATGGCTCTCCAGTAATCGCATCCTCTCTTTCGAGCTATCGTCGCATTCACACATATTTTTAGTTGTCTGCAGTGCGTATATTTATGCGGGTCGAAAACCTTATTTGCGATTTTGTTTCCGACTTTTGAGCATTGCACTCAAAATGAGCGAATAAAAGTATGACCCGTCAACCCTCCCAAAACCCAAAAAGTAAAAAAATGCGTGTATAGCATGGATTCTGCTGAGCTAGATAAGGCAATTTTGCTAAATCTCAGATCTATTGTAAAATCAAAAGACCTATCGCAAAAAAAAAAAAAAAAAAAACATTGCACTGCCTGTCGTCTCAGACATTTCCCAATATATTTTATGGATTTTGAGATATATGGTAGACACTATATGGGGCCATTCGATCTCTTACATCAAGAGCCTTTCTAAGAATGCACTGCTTAATCTAAAACATCAAGCGGTTTTAAACATTGCGTTTTTGGAAGATACAATATGCCATGAATACAAAAAAGCACACAAGTTTTTTAGAAACTAACTATGGGAAGTGCGAAATCTTTTTTCGCCTATTGGTTGTGATCTCACGCGTACTCTAAGTACAAGAATAATCGTACATCATTTTTTTTATTTATTTTAGACTTAATCACTTACTTTTAAATATCGTAATCACAAATGTGTTTATATTATAAAGTTAAAATTGGCATGTTTTAAGACTTCTATTACTTATAATTATCGTAACTAGCCCGTGTTACGAGATACGGGTCTCCAAATTTTCTATTCAGTTCGGCTGATTACGAATTTAATACTTTAAAGATGGATGCAAACATCCTCCCAGATGTTTTGACGCAGATCGTTGAGTATATTTCGTATGACGACAGAGTGGAGCTGATAATAGTTCCATTCATGCTCTCAGCTGGCAAAGAATAACTGCTGTCAGCTCTGTCCCGTTGCCACACAAAATGTTATACACAATGACCTGCATCACACCGGGGTGTGCTTCCGCGCCAATCGTCGCAGTTTTGAATCCGTAATTCACCGTACTGTGTGGTAAATTTGTAGCGGTATATCTGGGAACGTGGGCTAGCTAAATTTTAAAAAAACTTGTAATACGGCAACTTAGAAGTGTTTAATGAACAAAAAAACATTATTAGAAGCATCTACAGTAAAAAAGTTTATTATTTACTGAGCTAACTAGAAAATCTAGTTATACCATTTTTATTCCAGTTTTTGTCCGTTCGGGAGCGTGACCTATGTGCACAAATGTTGTTGCGCACCTCCAAAACTTGATTTTCTAAAATTGTGTAAAAGTTAACATTCAACACAGTTTAACTCGAACCTAATTACGTTTCTATATGTACGTTTTTAAAGAAAAGTTCTATCTTGATAGTAATAAAAACACGCAGTTTTTTTTTCTCAGTTTACTCATGTAAACCCGAAACCCGTCCCTGTTAAGACTTATGATTCTAGAGATCAATCCATACGAAGACGTTCAGTGCAAATCACAGGAACTATATATGACCCTTGATTATCTTCGTTCAGCTGGCAAAGGTGCCTTGAGTTACGCCAGGGCCTTGGGATGGATAGTTTTCTTTTTCATTTGAATAATCAATTTACTATTCACAATTTCCTTTACCAATAACCTTCGTCCTTTAGCCCCTCAAAAAAAATTGAGGCGTCATAAATCACAGGAGCGATGAACTCAGTAGTAGTTTTCTAAGCGTCTCACCAACGGCTAGAAATATATTGAATACGTTGTTGTTGTAGTGTTTTTTTTTTTAATCTGCGAAGCAATCAATCATATATTTTTTTTTCCAGAAAGTTTCATCTAAGGAATAAGTATTATCGGTCCGTCCAAATTTCTTGTGGTGCCCCGGAAGTTCCAAACAGATCAGTCTTCTCAAATCTCGAATCGCTTATTCTTGATATTGTAGTGTTGCATATATACTTTGCAGTACATCGGTCAAATAGTACTTTTTCAGGTCAGAATAACAAGGGAACAAAGGACGTAAAGTGTTTTAACGTTCATCAACTGTAATTATAAATGTGTTCACTAAAGAAACGAAATCCTGAAAACGTGTGTGCTAAGTGCGATGTAAATGTAAGTTCGCACATTTTCCTAAAAATAGTCTTCATTTTCGCAGTAAATGGACTCAGGCTTTGACCCCAGCTTATATTTTTTTTTTGTTTTTTTTTGCTATGATTTTACTTCAATAATGCATCGGTAGGATGATTTATTAGGATAAACGTATTCGACAAAACAATAAACGTACTTCAGAAATGTGGAAGATTACAACAATATTGTGTTTTGTTAGGCACCATTCTGCAGACGATAAACAAAACTTGGGATGGTGAGACGCTGTATTTGCGTGCACGTAGGTTGTGAGAAAAGGTTTCAGCCATTCTTTTCCGAATGTAGCGTGTAACTAAAAACACTAAAATAGTTCGCTTGAAATCTCCTTTACCCTCGATTATCACACAAATATGCTACGCGAAGCTGCTCACAAGGTAAAAACAGCAAAAGGCGCACCTTCGTCAGAATAGCACCAATCCTAACAGCAAGCCTAACATGGAGCATTACTTTGTTACACTAGCGTTATGACTAACATGCAAGCAAGACAATCAATACTAGAGCAGATGTAGCTGAAGGTGGATGTAGTTGACAAATCTGTCGAGGGATCCGTATCGAGTATTACTCTAGCACACTAAGGCCCCTCCTATTAGTCTAGACCAGGCACGTAGCCAGGGGGGTGGCCCATGGGGCCCGCCCCCCCCCCCCCCACCGCACCTAAATCTACCATTTTGCTGGGGCCTCCTCTCCCGCCCCCTCATACAGCATTTTGTCATGGGCGACCCCCCCCCCCCCCCCCCCGAAACAAAATCCTGGCTACGTGCCTGGTCTAGACTGTAGACCAACTCGGTGAGGAGACAAGAACACCATTCAACCTCACGCCTGCCTACCCTCGATAGTAGCATTTATCATTTTTGCTGGGAAAATATAGCTGGAAACAATATAACTAACTGTTGACGATATAACATCATTGGGATAAAACTGTGTAATTCAGTATAGAACTTACCGCCAAATATCTTGTTTACAAAGTGAATATACACTCTTCTGTTTTCTTTTTTTTTATATAAGGGTATTCTAGTCACTGAACGGCAGGTATACTCCGTTCACCCTGGAGCTGAGACTAGAAGCTTCACCTTCAGCACGAGCTTTCTGCATTCGCTAACTCAAGTGTAAATGCGCAAACACGTGTAACCAAAGCACTGTGGTAGCAAGCGAGCTCGCGCTGAATGCGGAGCTTCTAGTCTCAGCTTATGGGTGAACGGAGTATAGGAGCTTGAGGTGACCCGCCCGCTGCATCAGCTGGCTACAGTCAACAAACACTTCAGCGTCTAGCTGACCTCGAGCGCGAGCGCGCAGTCAACGCACGGCGGAGGGTATGTACAGCGTGCTAGAACGGCCGAGCCTTCGAAAGAATGGCCCTGCCGTTTGAATGTTGTGATTCGCTATGTGTTATAACATTACGAAATTATTTCGACAACCTAGATCGACGCGCCGACAGTTTGTTGTTCTTTGTTCGTCCCCACGAACTCGTCTTTCGGCCGCTCACACTGGCAGTGTACACATTCAGGACTGGCCAACTGTACGGTGTGCCGTTCTGCAGTTCTACATTTTATTATGCAATATTGTGCATGTAAATACGATTTGTTTTGCTAAGCTCTGTGCGACTCTCCCGTTCCTCAGTGACACACTGTTAAACGCATGTTTTATCTGGCCCTAAACATTTTAAAAGTACGCACACTTATTCCCATTCAGACCCTCAGTCGCCCTCTGAAGTTCTAGGTCCGTTGGACACTGCCCGAAAAATCTGACCGGGGAAACGCGGCGTCTTTAGATGTTGCTGTAGTTATTCTCATCGCCAAAAGACGCCTTAAATTTTTTCAAAAAAAGAAAAAAACGCGAAACCGATTTTTAAATTGATCGACGAATACGCCCGAACCCCATTGTAATCAAAATTCACGTGCGCTGCCAGCACGGGCAACCATCGGTGTCCCTGCGACCATATCCCAGAGCTAGCTAATATCCGCTAAATTGACGTCCGTTTTGCGGTCACAGGTCGCTTGGCTGCTGGCCAGAGGGGGTTTATCAAGCACAAGGATGGGTCACACACACACGCCCTAATTCCCAATTAGCGGACACGCAGGCCAAACTGCGAGTATGCAATACGAGGGCTCATTAGGCCTGGATCCGCAGTGGAGGTCAGCTGGAGCGGCAAAACGACGATGTTGATAAAGCACCACGGCGACGTCGCTTCGTTAATTATGCATTACTGAAAGACAGTTTAATCATGCCGCTAAATCGTTCGCACGTGGTATCAAATCTGCTAAAGATGCGGAAACCATATGTGATAATAAAATTAAAAGAACCCTCTTGATCAAAAGTAACACTGTAATTTTGCCGATTACCAAAGCCAAGTTTCATAAATAAAGTTTAGCAAATTTCATAAAACCCTGTTTATGGTAGTTCTCACCAAGTCTGAAGGTATACTGAAAAACATTTTATTGAATGAACACCAATCCGCCGGAGCGAACTTGTTTTTGGCATGAAATATCAATAACCTATTATAATTAGATATTTGCTGAAGAGTATAACACACCACCTGAAGCTAAATTGCCTGAAAAAACTCTCCATAAAATCGGCATTTACGTTCAGTCTCAATTTTCAAACAAAGTGATTACAAAAAATAACTTGTCTCGATTATTCTGATAAACCCGCGGAACGAAGAATAAGTCGTGCGAGAATTATGTGTGCCTTAGTGATTTGTTTGCATGGTTACGAGAACCTTTGGGTGGTGCTCAATGGGCTGGACACACTATCCACACGTGTTTGCTAAATACTCGCGACAACTTTCAATTGATTTAAGAGTGAAGCGTGTGAGGAGTAAGCTTTAATGAGAAGATGTTGCGTTGTGGGAACAGCTTTGGCTTAGTTGAAACGGCTGGACGCACGTAGCCTTGGGGTTTCCACTTTTATTGGGAAAAGTGGCTGCCCCCCATTCTATTTTTTTTTGTGAAACCTCGGAGACAGCGGAGACAGCCGCCTCAGCGGTCTTGGCGAATCCGGTTTTGTGGTGCATCGGTGGAAGCCCTTCCTGTAGCGCGAAAGTACGAGAGATTTCAACAGTGCGACGCATGTGCTTACTCTCTGAAGTGTGATTTTCACACCGCTCGGGGAGGATTCGGCACCGAAGTGTGCGCCATGTATAGCAAATGAGCGAAGCAAAATATATTTTCCTAGTAATTTATCTGGGTTCTACTCCTTCTGAGGGTGCGCGTAGCGCCTTGAGCCGTTAGATTGTATTGGTTTGTGAGGTGCCCCTTGATGTAACTAAAGTAATCGCGACGGAGCGGGGGGGGGGGGGGGGGGGGAGTGTCATCGCGTCCACTGATTTATCTATTGATTTCTGTACTAAGTCGTTGCAACATACACACGCTGCGTTATCCACTGGTGTATTATGACCCGTCCCTGTGACGCTGTTGCATCGCGTGGGGAGCTACGCCTCGTCATTCGGGAGCCAACTGCGCAGATTCCCATTGGTCGTACTTGGTCCTGCTGTTTGCGTTGTATTTTACCTCCTCTCGAAGTACTGCAAATCGCACGTTCCGAGGTTCGATTCCCACTGAACCTCTCGGCAACCCTCGCGTGTTTACTATTAGTTAAGCCTTATTAGGAACACGCGTGAATAATTATGGGAAGAACGATTTATCTCTCGACGTTTGCACATTGCCTACTACGGACCATGTTTGTTTTATGTTCGATTGACACGTGTGCACCGCTTATTTTTTGTCACACTCGAGAGTAACATTTTTCGCGTAAAAGTCATCCCATAAACAGATACTCGGGTAATAACACTAATACACTGATGCATCTTTCAATGTCACTGAAGACTTAAGAAACGCTGTGCGTGGTTAGAACCAATGAGAACGAGGAATTCAGCGGTCGAAACTCTAAAGAACCAATCAAAATCGAGGAGTGCGAATAAGGCACGCCCTGCATTTTTTAAGCTTATTAAAATGACTATTAACCAATCCCTAAATCAGGGGCCCAACGTTTTGAGACCGGTTCGGCTTCTTCTTCAGGGGTGACGATGGAGCAAAGGAGCCGCAATCTTTTTTTTCCTCTATGACGGGGGCGAATGTGCACGATCCCATTTGCTTCCTCTTTGATCGTTTTTTGAAGACACATGGTGCAGCCCGTTCACATACACAGATGGCGGTGCGCCAAGAGACCTATTAATGTTTGTTGGCGTAATCTGAATGTGCCAAGATTCAAGGAAGAGTCCCCGGCGAGGATTAGTTTCGATGTCCAGGATGCGTGTGTTTAGAAAGTCAATGCGGTGGTCACATTTTTAACGGTGTTCAGCAACCACGCTGCGCACTTGATCGAAGTTGCGTACATCAGCCTTGTGTTGACGAATCCGTTCATGATAAGTCTTTGTTTCCCCGGTGTGCGAAGACGAGCACTCCGCGCAGGGAATGTCGTACACCTCACACTGCGGGGGGCCACAATAGTGGACGGCATCGCGCAGCTGGATTCAAATGCTCGCGAACGAGTCCGACAAAAAGTGGTTAATGTGCTATCAAAACTTCCCCAACATCACCGACACAATTTATCAAGAGAAGAGGTGCAAGCTCTTCGGAAGTTTCGAGATGACAACAACATTGTGATCCTGCCAGCGGATAAGGGCAACTCAACGGTCGTCCTAGACCGGGATGCCTACGAGCATAAGGTCCGCGATCTCCTTGACTGCTCTACGTATGAAAAACTCAAGAGGGACCCAACATCACAAGTCCAGACGAATTTGAACAAGATTCTTACGGATATTTTCAAAGGGCACCCAGATTCCAGGAGCCTTCACCTGCGCCTTCTTTGCCTTAATGGCTTTACCCCCGGTTTCTACAGACTTCCAAAAATACACAAACCTGACGTTCCCGTCCGCCTCATCGTGGACTTCACCACCTCTCCGCTCAAAGCATTGTCAAATTACCTTCATCACACTATCTCTCCTCTCGTTGGGAAAACCCCGGCATATGTGCGTAATGCCAGCGACGTCGTGGAGCAGATTTCGCATTTAAAGACAAACGATGAGGAGATTCTGGTATGTTTTGGTTTGATATCCCTGTTCACAAGCGTTCTGGTCGCCTTAGGAGTCATGACTGCCACAAACACCCTGAAGAAAGACAGCGATTTAAGCAGCAGGAACAAGCTCAACGTGGACGAACTTTGCCGCCTCCTTGAATTCTGCCTGAGTAACACTTATTTCAGCTTCAAAGGAAAGTACTTTAAGCAGACCAGTGGAACCGCAAAGGGGGCCTCCATCTCTGTCGCCACGGCAAACCTGTGCGTAGAAGCCATAGAGCAATAGGCTCCCCAATCCTCTGCTGAGAGCCCCAAGGTGTTTCTAAGATATGTGGACGACTGCTTCTGCGTCATGAAGAAGTTCCAAGTAGACAATTTTTTGACACATCTCAATTTGATCGAGCCTAACATCCAATTCACCATGGAACGAAAAAAAAACAACACCTTACCGTTTCTCGATGTGCTTGTACAAAGGCAGAAAGACCATCTCCAGTCCTCAGTTTACCGCAAACCAACGCACACCGGAAGATACTTACACTTTGACTCCAACCACCCAACGAGTCATAAAGTATCGGTGGTTAATACACTCCTATCAAGGGCAAAGAACCTTTGCTCAACTGATTCTGACCGACGAAAAAAATAAGAATCCATCATTTGCGCCTTCAAGGAGAACAGATATACGCGCAGCTTCATACACCGCATTGCCCGTCGTCAAAACCGAAGTCGACAACACCGCCAGTCGCAGGTTGATACGAAGCGCCGGCCAACCACGCGCATAGGCGTCCCATACATCAAGGGAACAAGAGAAGCGCTGGTGCGGGTGCTAGCAAAGGAGGGCATTCAGATGGCCCACAAGCCAATTTCTACCCTTGGACGCTTTATGCCACGACCAAAAGATCGCCCCCGTAAAGAGAAAGCGCAAGGTGTGGTGTACGAGGTTCCCTGCGCGGGGCGCCCGTCCTCGTACATCGGGGAAACAAAGAACTATCATGAACGGATTCGTCAACACAAGGCTGATGTGCGCAACTTCGATCAAGAGCGCAGCGCGGTTGCTGAACACTGTGAAAAAATGACCACCGCATTGACTTTCTAAACGCGCGTATCCTGGACATCGAAACTAATCATCGCCAGAGGCTCTTCCTTGAATCTTGGCACATTCAGACCACGCCAACAAACATTAATAGGTCTCCTGGTGCACTGCCATCTGTGTATGTGAACGGGCTCCAACATGTGTCTTCAAAAAACGATCAAAGAGGAAGAAGATGGGATCGTGCACATTCGCCTCCGTCTTAGAGGAAAAAGAAGATTGCAGCTCCTTTCCTCTATAGTCGGCCCTGAAGAAGCAGCCGAACCGGTTTCAAAACGTTGGGCCCCTGTTTTAGGGATTGGTTGGTCGTCATATTTTAATAATCATTTCCCCAACCAGGCAGACTTCTGTCTGACGTTTACTTTTAAATTTCTTAAGCTGTTACCGACTATAGAACTTGGACAGTGCTTTTTTTGTTTGTTTTTCCTCGTCCGCGATTTCTTCCTGGCTTACTGAGATTACACAGCTTTCCCGAATCTCGAAGCAATTCCCTCAACAGCCTGTGTTCCCAGATGGTTTGAGTGTGCGGTATGTGATAAGTCGTCTCTACTTCTTTCGATGCGGGGTAGTGAAAGAGGATAACGAAAAAAAAAGTTAATAAAGGGAATGTTTTTCTTGCACCGCTGTAAGAAAATTAAAAACACCAATTTTTAATTAAAAAATTAAGGGATCAATATCGAATCCAGAACGGGTGAAGGCAGCCACCGATATCAAACGGAAAACGAGAGTTATAATAACTTTTTCCTATGTTTATTTCCGAATAATAATCTGAAAGCGCACTCCGCATCACTTCAGGTTCCGTTGGTTTTTTTAGGTTAGCCGGTTAGCCGGAGGTCGTGGAAAAACCTCTTAAATCACCCGATGTAAAAATAACAAAAACGCCGCCAACATCTTTATCTTGAGAAATTCGTATAACACGAAACATTGGAAGCAAATATTTTACTACTAAATTTGTATTTCTTTATTTTTATTTCAACAGTCCTTTGTTGTGTGGCCGTTGCGTATAATTTATACAAAAAAGAAGATAAGATGAGTGATTGCGAAAGTGACATTCTGTTAGCAACCCCAGCAAGAAGGCAAGCCAGATATCTACCGTCCAACTTTTCAAGAAATGTGTGCAAACAAAAATAGTTTCGAATGTCACTGCCTTAGATGCGGCTTGAGCACTCAGGTAAGTAAGTGAACGAAAACGTATTTCGCAAAATATGGGAACAGGCCCACTCGTCACAGGCAACTCGTCAAAGGAAAACTGGTCCTAGGTGAACTGGTCAAAGACGGCATCTCGTTTTAGGTGATCCGGGATAGTGGTCGCATTGACCTTCTCGCCGTCAGAAAGGTGATAAAATGGTTTCAATTGTTCGTCTCTTTCTTACTTATTTTTGACCTGTTTCGCTAAACAGTCCATCATCCCTCAAGGGAGTATCGCCTTTCGCTGTGACCCCTCTTCTCTATTGTCAGCACTTTTCCGAGTTCATTTTAGAGGGCAAATTTTTGTAAGAGTCATGCTAAGGTTCAAAAAAGGAAATGTTTCTGTTAAACTGATTAAGTCGAGCATGTTGAAATGTAGATACGTAAATTTGAAAGAATAGAAGCACGATAGTGCGAGGACAAGGCAAAAACACTCTTATTCAGCGACGAAGCCTGATTATGGAAACCACGATTCGCGCTGTGCCGGAGATCACCCTGATAAGTGTAAAACAGGGGACGAAATGTGAGAGGGAAACCGGGAAAGGTAGAGGGAATGAACGAGGAGACAAGGGCTTAGGATCCATCACTGTTCAATTTCTGCGTGGATCCACGACTGTGCTACTTGTATGGAGAGTTGCACAATCTTTCCAGTTCCGGCGTGAGTAATTTTACACCACGTCTTGGTAGGGTTAAGAATCCCGATAAGACGTTTTATGTTTTTTTTTTTTGTTTTTTTTTTTGCGTTCTCGATGAGGGATGACTCGATGATTTTGCGTCCATAGTGATTTCGGTGTCCCCACCTTTAACTTCGTGCTGGTAAAGTCAGGTGCGCACCCGAAGCAATCATTTTAGTGAGCCTTCGTGTTTTTATTCTTTCATTTTAACAACGTTTTTTTTATTTCTTTTTTGTTTAACGTTTTAAATACTCCTTCTTTCTTCCTCTCTTATTGCTTACGTTTTTTTTTCACTCACAGATATTATCAGCAACTCACCCTTTTCATATATTTTATTTTAAATGTTCACGTATAACAACTTTGAGGGTGTACGCTTCTTTCTTTTAAGCAACAACATCAGTAACTTCTTTCTTCTCCTCCTTTACTGACTGTACTAAATGTCAGTTGTCAGTTTAGCGCCCTTCCTGTCTACTCCGTCCTTCCTTCCTTGTTGGTTTGCGCTATTTTATTAATGATAAACGACCAACTAGCCCGCCAGCTCATCCTATTGCAGGTGGAAAACTTACTTGAAAAACATATACAAATAAGAACAAATGTCTTAACTGCCAGAAAATACCGACAGGATGTAAGATGGAGGTATTTAAAACCCCGCGCGGAGCGAAATATGCCGCTGTACTTAGTTACGATTGATGTTTTTTTTTTTGTTTTTTTTTATAATTTTTCTATTGCTAAAAGTGTCTGCTGTTTTGTGCGTATTATGTGCACCACGTTTCCGGAAGGGTGCATTCGAATTTGTTTACTCGTCAGCCATGGAGACTCTATTTGCTTGAACAAAGAGCCCTAAGTCCAATACAACCTATTCGTTTTTCTACTTGTTAGAATATGTAACAAATAAAAAAACCGGATATGACATTTCATAAACTAGGCTATTGAAGCCTTGTAGGTGCATCCCGTGACAAACAAATTTTAACGAAATTGACGAAAGTCTAGTTCTACGCCGTTACGAGTTTCCCGATCACAAAATGGCCTATGACAAGATGCCCGCAGTGACCAGTTCCCCTATTGACGAGTTGGCTGTGACGAGTTGGCTCCTGACGAGTTATCCTAGACCCGCAAAAAACATATAGTCGACATTGATTATTCTTGAGAAGCAAAAAACATTGGTGAGTATGTTTTCACTTGACTAATAGCGGACATGCATTTACGTAACACGTTATTGGCAACAAGTTACTTCTACCTAGTTACTTTTTCGGTAACGTGCAAAATATTTAGTTTCTTTTGAGGAGTGACATGTACAACAACATTTAAACAATCTGGTTTTAATTTTAACCCAAGTACGTGTTTATTGCCACGAAGGCAGATGAGCAACCCGAAAAACAACTAAACAGTATGACAGTATCGCAACGTTCATCGCTGAACACGTCAGTCGAACTCCGCAGCTGGGCATGTCCTTCACACAGAGAACACAATACGGTTCGTTAATTGAACCTTCTAGAATCGCGTACAGACCGAACTGAAACCCGGAGGTTACCAACTCGGGAAGGGACTAAACCCACCACCAACTTCAGTTTTGAAAGCAGAGAAAACGGAAGAGAAAGGGGAATCTTAGATTCACCAGCTCTTCCTGAAGCAAAACACTGCCGTTCATTCGAGCGCGTCAGTAGAACGACTCTTCAGCGTCGCCGGAAATGTATTCTCAATTAAACTTTGAAACATAATTGATGAAAACATCGAAAGGCAGTTACTGCTTAAGTGCAACGGCCACTGAAGAGAAAACAATAAACCGTGAGACGAAACCAGTTGTGCATTCGGTCGTCAAAGTAACGCAAAGAAACTCGTTACTTTTGAGGTAACTCACACGTTCCTTTTGAGAATCGATAACGAGGAACGTATTCAGTTACTTTGGAGGTAACGGGCACCATGTCTGACTAACAGCCGCACGAAGGCCCTTGCATCTACTTTCCCACCGAACAAATATACAGTCGATTATCGCTTTGCGCTTCAGTCACAGCGAATAAATAGGTGGAAAACACGATTCTTCATAAAAGTACAATCTACAGCTTCGCGTGAAGACGTCAACTTTCTCGTAAATTCCTGGAATCACGCGGTCGGTTGCGGTGATTTGCCATTCGCGTGCTCCGCGGAAAAGGCAGCCCTGGGTTTTTGCTCAAAAACAGTGCGGCTATTACTTAAGTAAACACGGTAATATGTAATCATAACACCGAATAACTTGCACAGGAAAGAACTAAAATTATGTTGTCAGCATCAATACAAATTCAATTTTTATTTATTGGTCTTTTGGGAGGGAGGACAGCACAAGGCCGCTGTGGGGGGTAAGGGGGTTGAGGGAGGGGGGAGGGAGTGTTTGGTTTTTACGGAAGTGGCATCAGTTCCGCCGTCTTCGGAATTCGGTGTCTTCTGCAGTACCTAAGCCATGCAGGGTATCCTGGAGCAGTCGAAAGGAAAGAGTGAGTCAGCCTACACTATCCTGGTTAGACCGCTTACGCTACCAAAAGTGGCGAGAAGCTGTCTACTGGCTGGTTGATCGAAGAGGTGTTGAACGAGGGTTGCATGGTCGCAATGAGGAATGTGTACAATCGTGTCCCGGCCGGTCGTGAATGCGGAGCAATCCCATATAAGATGAAGGAGGTCAGCTTTCACCGTCTTCTGGCAGTGAGGGCAGCTCAGGGGAATAGTGAGGTCAATAGGGAGCCCTTTTGAATAATATGTGATGTGTATGCAGCGTTAGTGAAGAAAACTCCGAGGCGTCATCAAGGTCAAATAGGGATCTCCGAAGAGGATGTGTGAGGTGGGTGGGGTGGTAGTTACGTTGCTTCCACGCGCCTGTGTGGCGACTGCCTATGCTGCAGCGTTTCCTCCTGGGACGCCGGTATGGGATGGTGTCAAGAGGATCTGAACATCCGCGTCCAAGTCTTGAAACACCTGAAGGCGTTACGGATTTCCACAGCGGTAGCATCTTCGGTCGTTGGCGCTAACAGTTCTTCTAGAGCTGCGACAGAGTCCGTGTAAATTCGGTAGGTAGATTTCAATCATTTCAATAAAATGTGTATGTAGTCCATCTCACATACTTTGACTGTGTAACAAAAGCACAGGCCCACAAATATGCTAGCACAGTGGTTCACTTTATACTCGAATTCGCCGTGGAAGCAACTTTCCAAAGTCGAGTCATGCGTTCTCGCTAGTGACATGGATAGCACTGCAAATGTGAGTTGAAAAATAGCTGTGGTTGCATTGATACAAAAATGTTTCTGAAATAATTTTCTCAAATATCATAAAGCACGTGAGGTAGCGCGTTATTTTTTATTAAAACCATTATGTCAATTAATAGATCGTTTAATCAGAGAGAAAAAGTTGAAGCAGGAAGCAATTCTTGGGACTAAATATAGTTGGTCGAAATATTGATACATCAAGCATAATTGTAATGTTGAAAACAAAATTATTTTCGTGAGTTTCGTATGTCGCATATTTTTTAGTGTTCGTTGAGGGTCAAGAATATGTATATCTTTGACCTCCTTATGTTAAGAATATACAAGCATATGTCCTTAGTGTATTTTCCGATGTCACACATTTGAGAGGTAAGCGCTTATTTTGGAATGAGCGGATGATATTTTGTGTGTTCCGTGATATGTTTTTATATATATTTGTGTGATAAATATTTCGCGAGATTATTCAAGCATCGAAATGCACAAAACTTAAGCCGTTTGGAGTATATCACTGTGCATGATCTTGCTACAAATATTTGTATATTTAAAACGCTTGTATTCCTCAAAGCGCGAACTAACTGTTTTTTTTTTTAGAGCGCAGCTCTTAGGGGCCCGTTCCCGGCTTGAGCGGCGTCGGCGTCGGCGTAACCAAGGTCATGCCAAGGTCACGTGACCCCCAACGTCACGTGGCCCCACGTGACCCCCTGAAGGTCACGTGACCCCCAAGGTCACGTGACCCCTCGAGGTCACGTGACCCCTCCCAAGGTCATTTCAAGGTCACGTGACCCCAAGATTACCCCACGTGACGCTTTGAAGGTCACGTGACCCCCAAGGTCACGTGACCCACTGAGGTCACGTGGGGGTCACCTTGGGGGTCACGTGACCTTGAGGTGACCCCCTCGTGACCCCAAGGTCACGTGACCCCCAGGTCACGCCTCCCCGAGGTCACGTGACCCCCCCCCCGGAGCATATTAAAGAATGAGGGGAGGAGGAGGAGAAGGAGGAGGAGGAACATACCCTCCCCTCAGTACCCTTCCATCCTCCTCCTCAAGAGCTGCGCTCCAATTCGGCGTTACAGGGATTTGTAAACGGCTTTCACTTTTTTTTTCTTTGCGGTAGTCCTGAATAGTGTAAATCAAAATAAAATAAAAACATATTTCAAAGATATGTGTGTTGCTCATTAGTGCAACAAAAACAAACTGCATTCTCGCAGTGTTTAAAAGTAAGAAAGATGGGTGGTTTCACTTGAAACCGAACACGCGAGTCAGGGTCGGTATTTTTCTTTGCCTAAAACAAGTATATATTACAGCCCCATATCCGCAATAAACAAAAGCACCTTTAATATCGTCGAACGAATTATTTTTTTCGTCAAAATCTGAACTGCAGTAAGGTGAAAAGCTACATCGGGCTGCTTGGTTTTTGTAACAAGTTCTCTCGGGTATTATCAAAAAATAAATACAAAAACACTCAGTTTCGTTGTTTTTTGTGGGTTTTTTTTTTTGTTTTATGATAACAAAATGGAGACATAAAATAAACACACGCAATGCAGACTTCCGGCTTGAAACAAGACAACGCATGGCCTACTCTTTTTTTTTTCCTTGTAATATTCTGCTTTACAATATCTTTTATGGATATAAAAACATGCAACTCGCGCAATTTTCGACGTTTTGATGAGATATTTGGATTCTTCGATTTAAGGGTGCAATCCTACATTTCACTTATTAAATACTTTACACCTGCAGGTCTCTAGATGGTCTATCAACCGTTACCATAATAATGTATTACATTTTGACGAAATATTTTGAAATATATATTTGTTTAATATCAATAAAAAAAGTTAATCGAACCACAACATCAGCCCGCTTGATTAAAAAAAAAGCTCAATTTTGTTATTGTTCCCAATGATGTTAAACTTTTGTGGGAATATAAACATTTTCCCTTTTTTGTATTTTCTGTTGAGGTTTTCGAGCACAGATACTTATGTACTCGAATTGGAAAGGGAGGAGGAGGTAGAGTTATATGAATGTGACCCATTAGAAAAAAATGTCTCCTCCTACCACTCCGCTGTTTTAACGTTACTGGCAAAGCCCGCTTTTTATGTTATTTTTTTAAAGCTAGGACACTTGCGTCAGAGGGTAATGCTGCTGATCTCAGTTAGTAAATATTATAATACCCTTTATCCTTCATCCTGACGTTGTTCTTCGGTTTGTCTTATTTTTATCCTCCCGAAGAATACACCGACTTAAACTTAACGGTTCTAAAAACCAGATGATATCGAGAACCGGTAAACCTTGTCATTAGAATTCTATTTTCTCCTAACCGCTCCAGCTTTTTTTTTTTTTTTCTTATATATTCGAACTTATTTGCGGTTTGTTCTAGCAATGATTGACGTTCACAGATTTGGTCGAGACTCCGTTTCATGGCCGACACCAAAAGAAGACATATCAGAATGAAAGTTGTCCCCATTTGAAGCACTGCAACCTGGATCTGCTGAGATCAGCTTTGTTAAAGACTCATGTAGATGAAGCCTTGATTTGCGATTTCGTCGTATACCGAGTACAAAAACAGACAGAAATCGGTACGGTACAAGCGGCCATACGCTGTTTGCTCCTTGTGTACATTCATTCATCTTAGACGGAGGGATTCAAATATTGTAATCTCCGTTTTGGCTTTCCAAAATATCAGTTTTGTATCCTAAGGTAAGCGTATCACGTAATATCTTAGTGCGATTATTTTCTCGTAATCCTTATTGATTTCACGGCGTTTTTCATGTTTGGACTTTGAAGAAAACAATGAAAATCGTCACTGTGCGATACTCAGTGGCCAAGTATCATACCTAGACGCTAACTTTTCACGCACTGTAAAGTGTCCAACCTTTCATGCACACAAGTGAGTCTGAAATTCCGTCGATTCTCACAGCAGGTATTTTGATGCTTCGGCAATGCATTCAAAACTACCGTAACGCTGGCAGAAGAGAGTAACTAAAGCTGGCATTTCTCCTGACTGCGCAACGACTTGACAAAATCGTAACGTCGATTGGGCCGCACCTCAGCATGCGCGAAGCAGGAGAAGTAAACTGAGGAATCTCAGCTCTTTGGTTTTGTCTGACAGTCAGTAGCTAATTTTCTAAAACATATTGAAACTGGATTCGACTTCTACTTTGTCTTACTTTTAGAGCGCAGTGCTTAGGTGCCCATTTCCGGCTTGAGCGGTGTCACCGTCGCCATCACCGTCGCTGTCGGCTTAACCGCACGTTGCATTATGGAAGGTTCCCCATAATGACGTCACACGTGACATGATGAGGGTCACTAGGGTTACTCGTGACCCTAGTGGCATTACGAGTAACGTCACTCGTAACCGCGCATTGCATTATAGAAGGGTTTCCTAATGACGTCACACGTGACGTCACGTGTGACATCACGAGGGTCATTAGGGTAACCAGTGACGTCACGAAGATCACTCGTGAAAGTCACGACGAAGGTCAGGACCTCCACAATGAAGGTCACGTGAAGGTCACGACCTTCGCGAGGCCCTCACGAGTGACGTCACCAGGGCCATTAGGGTCACAAGTGACGTTACCAAGGTCACGAGGGAGGAGGGAGGAAGGGGGAGGAGGAGATGGAGGAGGAAGGGAGGAGAATGAGAGGAGAAGAAGGACAGGAGGGCGAGGAGAAATGCGAGGAGAAGGAGAGGCTACGGAGGAGAAGGAGGGCATGCCTTTCTCTCCGAACCATACCCTTCTCCTCCTCAAGAGCTGCGCTGTAATTTCGCATTAGAGAAGGTAGCGAACGTCTTTCATTTTTTTTCTTTCCAACTCAAACTTTTGAGATGTTTTGTTATACGCAGACTGGGATTCTGTTGATTCCTGTTTAGTCCGCTGCCAGGAGTTCCTCCGTTAACGTTGCAGAGCGTCATGCTTGAAAAGTTTACTTGGACACACACTTGGGTTCCACTTCCTGTAAACGCAGAGTTTACAGCCAGGAGTCCGAAGCGATTCTGGCCAAAGCACTTTAATATGCAAATTTGAGGCTGCACTGTGGGGGGCAGAACTGACCTCAGCAAATCCGCGTCGAAGTGGTTTTTAACAGAGCAAAAACGTTCTTTTCAATGTCTATATTCTTTTATCTCGACCATCGTAATTGGTGCCTTGACATTCTTCTGGCCTCTTCCGTAAATCGTGAAGATATTCTCTTCACGAGCGTTGCAAAATATACACTCGCAGGCATTGTTCATAAAGAGGTCGGGCTATTTTCTAATACACACAAAACATGATTCTTTTTTAAATTATTGTATTCTTAATACCAATCATAGATAAATAAATGGATTATACCTAAAAGCTGTGAAATCGTACATAGAGTAGGTTGCATTAGAGAACAAAAAAAATTAAATAAGATTGTGCCTCTTGTGACCGGCGGGAATTTCTAAGTTTACTCTATGGCATGTACATTTTTCTGAACAATATCTAGTATAAATAATTTAAGTGTAAGATGCAGGAGGAGAATAAGTGATATCGATCAATATAAATATATATTTGCTTTGGTTGGTGCACTAATCAACATCAGAAATGTGTGTCGTTCTGATGTTTAGAACGTGTTAGCGTGCTAATATCTCGGCAACGATAGTAAATACAAAAATTTGCATAAACGTAATTGTATATTCGTGTGATAAGATGAGAATCAATCAAAATGTCATATTTATAACTTCTATATTTTCAAAATGCCGGCTTTCAAATTACGCAGACAACCCCCCAAGATGCCGTGTATGAAAATTGATAAAAATACCCATAACAAATATATCACTAAAACGTTTCATATGTTTCCTCATATTTCTACCCAAGGTATTGATTACTAAACCTGACCACTAAAGCGAAGCCGGCAGATGCAAGTGCCCACTCCTTCGTAGTATACGAATTCTTGCTCAATTTATCTTTTTCTGGGCGAAAACATTCTTCAGACTATTTATTTAAAGAATAAGCGTAGGATATATCACAGTATCAACGGAATTTTAAGTCTTGACCAGTCACGTCGTTTTGTAAATTTAATGTAACTTCGGCCTACATAGCCTTTTTTTTTAGCGCGTTTTTTGGTTTTCTGCATCTGTACCCTTTATCCCTTTGTCCGCCCTCAAGAATCTGGCACAATCCTCTCCGAGCTCAGAAAGCGAACAAGCAAACACCGCCAAGACTATTTTCCCTTCATCCCTCTGCTGGCAATGCAGTGAACACTACGCGCTTGCAGGACGAATTGATTACGTTCTTCCTATCATGGGACCCTTCTTTCTTGCTTGAATATGGGTGGGAGCTTGATCACGTGGCAAGATGTGGACGTAGGATTAGTACAAAGAGCACGGGTTTTTCACGTCAATGTCGTCCTAAGGGCAGAGTACAAGCAAGCTTGCGATCGAACGTCATCAGATTACTACGCCGCAAAACAGCTGATAGGGTCCGGGTCCCAACAAATACCGGAGGCAGATCTGGTGTCTGATTTGCGCCCGTAATTATTTGTAGCGTGATACCACCGAATTCAAGGTGAAAATGCCTCCTTTTTTTTTTTTGACGAGCCTTTGTTAGGAGCATGACCTCCTTTCTTCGTTACTCCTTCATTATTAAGCTACTCTATCTGAAAAGAAGAAAGCAAGACTGAGAAGATTGTCTTTTGTGCTGAATATTGAACTTAGACTTGGTACATTAAAGTCTTTCTTTTGATTGCGGTACTTGTCATAAAAGAGCGGAAAATATTTACTAAAAACGCTTACTGCACTTGCATTTGTGCCGTTCACATAGTTTGTCTATGTCGAAAATCGCCTGCTACACTGAAGTTGTAGAAATCTGAAGAGCAATAACAACGATAGACATACCTAGTTGGAACTCAGCATTATCGGATTTCAAAGCCAATCATAAGGTATCAATACATAACACCAAATGTTATAATCTTATACTATTTGTTACGACATCAGACTTATTAAATTCGTTTATTCAAGTGTACTAATTCAAATTATGTTGTGTGTATGTTTATACGACCGAGAGTTGGGCTTATTGGGAGTCTGGTGTCCCAGCTGTAGATTATAAATTTAGCCGGTGGAGAACAACCGCTAGCCTGACGCCTTTAACGTGCACCACGCAGGAGTGATTCACGACCACACGCCGGTACGATGCTCATCCAGATCGAAACCGGCGGGGGTGGTGATTTACCCAGTATACTTCTGTTCTGTATTGCGAACTCTCGCTCCACGGTGCGGTGCGCAAACAAACTCGGCGTCCGATTCAAGATTTTTTCTGACTTTCGTCGGCTCTAAATGATAGATCTCTAAATACTTAAAAGTGAAAAAGATTTGTTTTCTTTTCATTTTCATTCGTTCTAAGCACGCACATTGTCATTATTTCGTATACTACAACACTGATCACACATGTCAAATCACAGACTTGCCACTGTTCTTATTGGAACGAATGGAATATTTTTATTGTATTTCATCGGGCATTCGATTATGCCGTGTGAATCTCATCAAAACACATTTTCTCGCTCTCCGTGGTTAACTATCTAAATTTTGATGATGTTTTCACGGTATCCATAATTCAATAGTGCCCAGACGCAATTCATCGATGTAATTTACAGTCGTCTCGATTACGTTTGCGTCCGCAACAAAACATTTATATTCGGAATAATACCGCTAAGGTTCATGTTTGGGTGCGCCTCTGCAGCCACGCGTTGATTCGGTTCTAAGAATGCTTGCTTAAAGAATACCCTATGATAGAATGAAAAGAAAGGAACAATGAGCTTCGTTGAAATATATTGACATTACAAAACCTAATGAGCTCTATCCTATTACTTTAGGCATGTGTTCGTACGATATATCCAAGAGGGGTATGCCATAGAGGTATTCGCCTGAGGAGGCATGTTACAATTGCTCGATGTTCATCGAACATAAAGATATGCCCTCGCCTGGCTCAATAGTTTTACTTCGATAGTGGTCATTAGTTGCGCGTTCTCATCAATAGAAGGAGAAAAATATAAAACAACTGATACACCGCCGAAAGGCTTCTGCGAAATAGCTTTATATATATATATATATATTTCATATATATATATATATATATAGGCTAGTGCGAAAATTGTCCTTTAGCGTTTGACTACTAGAAAGTAGAATTATAACAAAGTAAAATTTCCCATCAGTATCGGGTGATATTTAGCTGAAGCATGTTTTGTCGTCTGGATTTTTCGTATAAATGCTAAAGTATATCTTATACATAAGGCAACCCAATCTCCAGCTTGTGGAGCATATTGAAAGGCAAGGAACGTATATTTCCTTTCTTTACGATGTATACAATGGTTCTCGTCCAATACTTCCTTCTGTCTGATTTAGCAGGATATACTAAATGGGTATTTTTTCCGTTCAAGACGCTCGGAATCTTTGTAGTTCTTCTGTTCTGGGTTTTCAAAAGCGAGGCAAGATTATAGTTCCAATCAAATTACGCCTATTGTGTTTCGCTTCGTAGGCTTTTGAATATCTAACTTGCATAAAAGAATGATGGGACAATGGGGAGCGGTAAAAAAAGGTTGTATTCCCAGTGCGCTTGAATAAGTTATCCGGAGATAATATATATTCCTCTCAAACCCAATTATTTTAGTTGCCAATGAAGCTGAATATAATCCCTACCTTGCGACGGCTTGTTTAACATGTAAAAATAAATTTTGCATAGAAATGAGAAAAACCAAACACCGTTAAGTGTGCTTGATTCAAAAAGATGTCTGTGAAGCATAAAACAAAACGATATCATTAAACTAAATCATGGCTGATAATATATCTTCGTCACCCGCCAACGCACGCACACACTCACACGCAAAAACACAAGCACACGCACGCTCGCGTTCTCGCATATCGACAAACGAGCTCACACATGCAAACACGGACGCACACATATGCACAAGCAAGTGGATGCGCCAAAAAAAAAAACAGGTATATATGCACGCACGTAGAAATTCTTTAAGATAAAAAAATTATTGCAGTCAATTTTCGTTCCAATTATCAATTTACGAGGTACTCCTCACCCGGCTCAAAACATATAGGCCGAACAAGAACAAACTGTGTTACAAACTACCATTCAATTTCCATATAAGGGGCGGCGGACATGAACCGAGACGCACCGTCGGATTCACGGCGCTAGTTTTACGTCCTCCGCTTCGTGAATACATGTTTTAAAACCGTGTCCGGCGCTGGTGTTTTTTTAGAGAACCCTCGACGGTACCGGGACTCTGAACTGCCTCCCCGTAACGCGGTGGACGGCGCTCACGGCGAACAAGAACGCGCACGAATTCCCGAAGCAATCTGTGAACTATCCTCATTATTCTGTCGAGGCAACCCTTTCGTGTCTACCAAGCAGCCCTTTCCTGTTTCATCTTCACCCGCCCACTCAGTATTCTCTTTGTTTTTCTTCTGGGCTGCCTTCGAACCGCCGGTGAAACACACACACACACACACACACACACAAAAGAAACACACATCTCCCTACAAAAAAAGAAAAGGGAAAAGACAGGAAGGGAGGGAGGAAGAAATACCGCCAGTCCCTTCTCCTCCTCTCCTACAGTTTCCCTTCAGGACGCATGCGCGGTGGGGGGAGGGGGGAACGCGAGCCGCCGGTGCGGTGTCGGCATCGACGCCGGGAAGAGCGGGAGCCTCATTCCCCGACTATGTTCCAGCCGGGTCCACGTTTTTCGGCGACTCGTCAAGCTTGATCACGTGCTCGCGCTCATGGCAGCCTGTCTGGCCGTTCCCTGCCACCCAAGACTGATGGGGATCGTGTGGTTGCTGTGGCTCGTGTCAGCACCCGCTGCCCTCGCTCAAAGGTGAGAAGAGAGCTGGGGAGAGCTTGCGGGAAAAACACAAAAACAAGGAAGGTGAAAGGGCGGTACCTGTGATTTCCTCGCGATCTAGATCGAACGGGTGCCTTTTTACGACGTCGTCACTTCTTTTTCAAATCTTGCAGAGCTGAACGTTTCAAAGTAAAAACCTGTTGAGGTCTCGAGAAGTGACATTCAGCCTATTCTCTGTCGCACATTTTTAAGATAACAATACTGGGCTCACAACAGCTCCTCGGAACCGCAGCATTTCGCTTTTCATATTTTATGTGTCGTCTTAATGATGTTTTTCGTGACAAATTATTACATAAAGCCTCTGCGAATTCGAAACGGTAAAAGAAATTGTGCCACAATACAAACCGGTTTCAAATCGCGCCTAATACAGGCGTTGAAACGTAAAGGTCGGGCTACGGAAATCTCGACTTTTGCTTGCTTTCATCTTTACTGCTTCAAAAATTGCAATGTGATGTTAAAATGAAATGTGTTCAGACAATAAACAGTGAGCCCCCTGATGTTAATAGACAATGCATAGTGAAGGCTAATATATACAAATAGAACGTCGGTGTTGTTTCAAAACTGGAACCCATCACATGTCCAGAGGACAAGTGATACACCGCGAAGTGCCAGTGAAATGAATATTTATTCGGAAGATCTTTATTAATTTTGTCGAATAATTGAGTAAACTGAAAATGAAGTTTTTTATTATAAAGAAATAATATGGGCATTTACTAATTCATTAGCACAACAATATAGTGCTTATCATAATCGCTGTACACCACTCAATATTAAAACAAATGCTAGAACACCGATAAAGCTACACACAAGAAACAACAGATATGGGACTGCCTATATAAGGTTATGTGCTTCAAATATGTCGCGACGCGTGTTAGAAACTTGCCACATATCAATCTTGAGATTGATATGTGGGGACAGATGCAGGGACAGAAGCAGGCTGCACAGCCAAATGCCTTCGGCGAATTCTCGGTGAGTTAAAAGGGATGATACAAGAAAGTGTCTCTTGGCCTATTTTGAGACGTCTGCAGGCACAAGGTACAAAACAGCTCTGCAGGGCAGATAGTGCGCTTACAAACTGGGGAGTGTCTGCAAAGAACACGGCAACGACAATTACCAAACGTTCTAGAGAAACATTTCTGAAGATAGGGCAAAAGGCTACTCGAGTTTCCTCTCTGGGCTTCATCCCCTGCAGAGTTCAGCAGCACACTGCACATTAGTTGTATGGGGAAGGTCGCTCAAAACATTCAGAGGACACAAAAACCATCCCTTGGGACACATAAGCTTAGATCTGCCCATCACTATCTAAGGGCGTTGTACAAAACTTTTATGTTTATGTTCTAACTTCAGCTCCTCATAATATGTCACGGCTGCAGATATATCGCCCTCAGCCGACAATAGTCCCTCGTAGCAAAAAAACGCTGAATCCAAAACTCCTGAATGCTCCATAGGAGCCGTGACTGAATTCAACTACCAATTGGGCTAGCGTATATCGGCCAGAAGAAAGAATGCTTGAATATTTGCTCGTCTGATTTGGCCCCGACATAATGCTGATGAGATACTTTTGGATCATCTTGTGTCGCGTTGCGTATTTAGAGTTTTACGCGTTGCTAAAAAACGTAAGGAATTACATTTACAATTACACCTGGCTAAATTCTAGTTAATTACAATAAGAACTGCCCTTTTATAAAAGTTACTGGCCATCACCATAAAAATCGCAATCTCTTACTTTCTTGGCGTTACCTAGAACAATATTTACATCAAGTAAGAGACAAAGGGAAGATGTTTATTCAGGTGTTTAGTATTGTCATCAGTCGTTATTATTCACAGAGAATGTTTTGAGCAACAGCTGACCCTCGAAAGTCTCGTCAGACATCCTGCCTCAGTTTTTCGCGAAGATGACGACTACTACGCTGAACACCCTTTCAACTAAGGCACCGGATGGGAGTTCCATACTGTTCCTCATGAATGCCTAATGCAGTGCATTGAGCTCCTCCAGCGAAGCGATGGAAGTGCTCTTTAGCCTGATGGCGTAGGAAAGTTTCGTCGTTGTTGCCGCCTGCCGGTGCCTGACACTGTTGGAATCGCGAAGCCGCAGAAGCCATCATACAACTGCCCAAACATGGAATAAATTTTAAATACTGTGTGTATCTAAATTATCTTTTCTCTGGCTCTGGACAGGTCAAACCTCGGTTGAGACGTTTGTCAATAGCAGAATAACTTGTTTGATATAAATATACGTAATAAAGAAATATAATACGCCAATAAGATACAAAGCCTAAAAAATTGATTGGAAAGTCGGTTAAAACAAAGCAATGTAAACGCACGTTTGCCGTGCGTGCCTTTCTTGATGCCATTAAGAAAAACGCATAGAGCGCGGGCCAGCAGTAGTGTACTCCAGTGTTTTCCAGATAGACATCCGCTGAGGTTAAGGGCAGGGAAGGGCCCCAAGCTAAGTCACACTCACGAGTTTCACTCAAGCCCGAAATCTCTAACCTATGTCAGCTCTCCGTTTGAGTTACTAGTAGTAATCTGTGTTTCAGCTAAGATGTGTCCTGCTGGAGTAAAAAGAGGAGAGAAAAGAAAAATACCGAAGCCACTTCCAAGGTGCTCGCAAAAAGCTGCCGCACAAGAGTTGAATGAGGGGCAGATAGCCAGGCTGGAATTCAGAAATAAAGCGGGCCACCCCTAGAAGTCGTACTACAAAGAAAGTAAGTAGCTTCTAAAGCTTTCCCGAACAAGGTGATAAGAAGCAAAACTTACATATTGTTCCCTAATAAACGATGATAAGTGCTCTTATATCTTTCGTGCAGCAATGAACGAGAATGAATTTGTCTATAACAATTTCACTTATTATAACATAAATGTTTGTGCATTTTAGGATAAACGGAGCGTCCCATCCTGTTGTGGCATTAGGAATCAGATAGTAGTAACTATAACTAAACAGGCATTTGATAAATCTTGCGAAGAAGCTCACTGCCCCGAACTTGTCAAAGAAGCACACCATCACTTGGTGTCCTCTTCTCCCCGTCTTCAAATGCAAAAAAAAAAGAAGGAAACAAAGCATCAATAGCTTACCGACACTTCTACTTTTGTTCGGAGTGCTCATTTGAATATGCTGGCTTTGTTTCAAGGTTCTGAAGAAAAAGAAGCTTTAGGGGCGCGGCGTTGTAAAGAAAGGTTTTGGAGAACAAAAGAGTGCCAAACCTGTTTTTTCGCTTGTTAATGGTTGTCACAGTGTGGCAGCAGTCAACGTTACCAATATCAGCACACTCATTTTTTTTAAGTAAAGGGGGGGGGGGGGTGTTCGCGAAAAAGATATGTATGAATTTACCACTTGGCCGTATGCAGAGAAATTACTTAATAGTTACTCTAGCAAACATGTAATTATTTCGTTGCAAAATTACTGAAAAATGCTAGGGCTTACAAGCAAATTGTTTACGTCTAGCGGATTACGTACAAGTCTGAGCCTATCTTTGTCCCTGATTTCCTTTTCACTTTCGCTTAGTCTTCATGTTGAGCCAAGTGGCGTAACCAACCACTCTGCTGACATCGCAAAAAAATTCGATTTGTTGCTCACAGAGCGCCAAACCGACAAATTGAATCGACGCTCACCAGAGATAAGCCTGTTCCACAAGACTACTTCACTTAGCGAGCCATTCCTTTTTGTTTACGCCTTTGTCGAGACAGCGGTTCTCAACTAAATGCTGATGGAATTTAACTTCTGCAAACCCAAAAATACCTCGGCGTATTGAAGAAAATCAATCTTCAGAAATCTCTTCTACAACTCATTGATGTGTATAGACAACTGTGCCAATTAACTCGTTTCGATCGAACATCGCATTGTTTCAAGTGTTTGAAGTCAACGAAAGAAATTTCCAGCTCGGTTCGTTTTTCGCCAGTAATGGTACCATAGCTGGCGCTTAAAATGTGCCTACAAATAAGAGCATAAAAAGTTTCAATGGGACAGCAATCTTAAAATTCGATAGGTAGTATAGGTAGATATATTTCGGTAAAACCCCAGGTTAACAAAAGCTCTTTATTCAATGATGTTCAAATTGTTTAACAAAACACTCGGAAATATAAAAGTCGCTCTAATATCAACCGTAACGTGTTTTGCATTTTTTTTTATTCTATAACATTTGATTAAGATTAACAATAACGCAGCTCTTTATTTTTGTGGAAGTAGGTTTGATTAGTAATTTGCAAGTTATATTAACTGAGAGTTCAAATAACCGCAGGGCGTAGCAACTTGCGAGGATCTCCTCTTGCTCCGCAGGAAGTGAGACTAAACCCCTATGCTTCTTTTCAGCTTAAGTCCAGGCGCAGCCTACGGTACAGGCTGACGAGACAAATCGAGCTGCGATAAAAGAACAAGTCAAAAAGCATTATTTTTATTGATTCATTTATTATAAACCACATGCCAAAACTCGAAGAACGCCGTGATTCTTAGCTTTTGATGCTGTCTGATTGGTCTAATCAGCTCGGAGCGTCGGCTACGGCTACATCTAAGGTCGAACCAAGTGTATAGCCATTAGGGAGACAGTTAGAAGGCATGAAAAGTTAAGACCGCCTGGAGATAATAATCTCCTCCCCTTAAGCTGCAAGTCACTGTAGTGTGTACTGAGGTTAGAGGTGTCGCAATAAACACGAGGAATAGTTTACTTATATGATTCGTTTTGACGGCTCAAATATTTGCACTCTGTGAAAGTGCTCGAAAGCCTGCCACTTTCCTTTAATAAGATTTCCATGGTCCTATCTTCGAATGAATCGATTATACTTAGAAACGGGTATTTCTTAAATATAGTTTGTCGTGTTATTCTAAAATTTTCTTTTTCGTTCTATTCCCGACAAAAAAATACCCTGCTTTTCGGCTTGGTTGAATAAACTATACATCCCATCGACGGAAAGATAATTAAGAAAAAAATTAATTTATCTGTCAGGCTGCCGACGTCACCTAAACATATTATTTTGGGAACACTAAATTCTACTGTGAGGACCTGTAACACCTTGTTAGTGAAGAAGATCGTCAAGGAAGAAGACAATATTATCTTTCTTGCTGATAATAGTATTTCGCTGATGTGGATCCCACAGGCCTCCAGAATGTCAGTTTTTGTTCGGACGATTTTAAACTTAGGTGGACATCGGCTCTAAGAAACATATTTGTCTTTGTCAATTATATTTTCATTCAGGTAACGTCCTTTTTTGCAAACTTCCGCGTTCTATCCCAACCACTAGTGTCACATTCTCACAAAGTTTGAGCTTCCTTTGATTTATTTGTATCTATTTATTTTAGCCTCGCGCGTGAGCATTTTAGAGGGGGAATTGGTTGCATTAATTTTTGAAGACAGACACACAAAAAGGAAAATACAATCAGTGTAGATTAAACAAGGATGCATTTCAATTTTTTAAGGTCCTTAATATTGATAGAGACTACGGGCGAAGGAAGGTGGTTTCAGTCACAGGAGGCAGATAATCCTAAAGAATAATGAGAGACGTTAGTGCGAGCATATGGGACGTAAACGTTGTTTTGGCGGTCGAGAGTAGGTGAAACATGAATGGGAGGTATGATCACCTTATTACACACTGTGTAGTTAGTGAAATCAATTTTTTCTAGTTAATTTACGCAGGCCAAAAAACAAGGTATTCTTTGTTTTTGTTTTTCTGAACAACACCTGTTACATCGAGAATACTATGCTTACATAATATGCTGAATTGTTTAAATATGATATTATTCTGTGCTACTATTTTCTGAAGGATTCATGGGATTGAAAAATTTGATGCCGCGGCGAATGCTAAACGATTTGGCGTGATTAATTATGATTAAGCTTTGAAGTCTAAAATTGATTATATTAGCTAGATTAATCATTATGCCAGTTTCACAGGTACATACACCAAAAGAGGCAACTTTGTATTATGTTGTCCGGAACTCGTTAATTAAAGATTAATTAAAGGCCAAGGATTGACCGAGATATAATTCCCCGCAGCAAATTCGCACAGGTAAAGTTCGTATTTAACGAAAAAACGCGTACAAGTCGAACGGTAGCATGAGGCGCACGGACAAAAATATTTCTAAGAGCACCACGACTTGCCCACAGGAAAATACGCAAACTTGTTTGTTGAAAGTTTGGAGAAGAAGCAACTGTTTCTTTAGAATAATGATAAATAATTTATGTGAACAAGTGTGTTTTTCACGCCTGCCTTTATGCACTAAATGTGTAATAACGTTTCTTACTACCAAAACGAACGACAAATAAGCTATATAATAACGTAAATAAAACCCTAAAGTGTGTGCATGTAAGGACTAGTAGGAATTGATCAGCTACAGTTTCTCGGATCGAACTTCAAAAAGTATAGATGTAATACGCAAAATATTAAGTGTTTCTACATACCTCATAATTTGCTCTTATCGTTTTTCGACCAATTAAAGACTATGAAGAAGGCCAAGAGCTCTTTATAAACAAGTCTAAATAAAAATTATCAATAACATTACATTGGAACTTACTTCGGAATCTCTAAAGTACACGAATTTCAAATGCGGTCAACTCTGTCTTCTTTAGATGTTGTAATTTCGCTTACAATTTTCAGAACAATTATGAGTCTGATATACTTAGCCATTCAAATTATTTCATCGTGACCCCATTCTTTAATAAAAGAATTTGGTAGGCGGAGTGTGATAATGTCTGCAGTGAGGTTACAAAACAGATTAGGTTTGGATATTTGAAGTTTTTACCATGTTTTCATTCGACTTGGTGGACATTAGATCAGAAAATAACCAATACAGTAGCTTGGCTAATTACCTAAATTCTGTTCACTTCTTTTCTTTAATTGTTCGTTTTACATGTCATGTAGCAATGGCGGTATTGACGGCATTTACGATTGTAGGCTAAACCTATTTAAACCGTTTTTTTTATACCAATGGGCAACGAGATAGCCATTGACTAGTTGTCCCGTTTCTCGTCAATAGGATTTTTAAACTGGTGGGAAAGGAGTGTACGATTGTTATTCATAATGAAGCGTCGAAGAGTGGTATGTTCGCTTCAAGCGCTTCGCTATTATCTCGACTGCGCGACGTCGGAGAATTCGCCAAGGACACGCTGCCGAGTTAATGACGACGTGGCAAAACCCCTACGTCACATTTTCATGCATAATTCCGGACGGAGGTTTCGAAGCTCTTTTGAAATTGTACAAAAACTCGAAAAGTTATCGAGGAATATATGGTAGCCCGTCAGCATTTCGTAAGCTTTTGAAACTGCTTTAGATTCATGTTGTAACTCCCGTGAAACTGGCAATTGTGACATCACCCATAAAGTCGATAATTAAAAAAGTTAACCTAATTTGCTTAAATAGTCAACTTAATTTGTCGATTATTCTGTCATCTGATGTCCGGCAAGCCTGGTAAGGACGTGGTGAAGACGGCACTTATATGGCTCTAATCTGTCTCTCATATCTGTTCAAACCATGTATAAAAGCACATGCCTACACAACATCGAATATAAGGGTAAAATAAGTCGACAAAAATACATTGTTTTAGATCTTCCACTACGTTAACGGTGAGCATAAAACATAATCTCACCCTAGGACCTGTTATAGAGTTACGCCACTGAAAGAAGCCTTTAGCAATCATGACGTGGAAGTCGATCAGTTTAAGCAATATTAGGTTCTCGCAGAGTGTAGACGCAGTGCATTCCCTTAAATATAATTATTCTCCGCGTGCAAGGCGAAAAGTTGGTGTAATCTAAATATGCCTATGGCAGAATCCCAAAACTCAATAACTCTGCATCAGCAGTAAACATTACGCTTTTAGCTAACCTCATAAAATCCAACAAATAATGAACTCCATCTCTGCTTTATCCTGTAGTTTATTGAAGAAATGTTTCCCAATTTGAAACAAGCAATTTAGCTGGTTCTGACATCCGCGTTCCGACATCCGGTTTCCTCCTCCACTTCAAAAGCAATTGCTTCTGAAGACAGGAAGGTATTTCTCAAGAGAAATCGCTTCCACATTCGTCTAGCGTAAGCTGGAAAAGTACATAACTACTTTTTAAAAGCCAGAATTTGATTAATTGTAACTTTAAACACAAACCCTTCGTCAAACGAGCACAAACTTAGAGTACACTAATATAAATGAAAAGAAGTCAGCTTTCGGTTCGGAAACTTTTCACCATGCGTTCGTCCACACATGCGGCGTCCTTGTCGTACCCGTTGATTGTGGAATATGACTTGTTGGGGGTACGGATGATCGAGCAATCAATATCTCGAGCGGAGTTCATAAATCAAATACTGCTTATCACCCCAGAAATTTGTGCCAATTCTTAGCGGCTTCGGCAGCGCTCTCATAGAAGCCCATGTCATTAATATAGAAATTTTACCATAACACGAATACGTTACGCTTTGAACAATGCACCATGCTACTACTTTATTTTATCGTACACCGCTATTCTTGTGCCTAATTTTCAAAATGATGAGGTGTGAACTGCAGGTTCGTCAGTCGAATAAAAGTTTTGCTGGATTGCCATTAAGTTAATTGAAGTGTACAGTATAGTCTTGGGTATAAACAACACTTAGAATTTCATAAGTTAAATAGAATCCCTTTTCAATATTATGGCAAATTTTGTAGAATCTAACATGTGTATTACTTACGTAGAAAAATATAGTTCGGAGGTCACTCACACATATTTTTGAGAAACATAGAAGTTCAAACAAGCCCATTTGAAAAATACATAAGAGGACAAGATTTTTCATACCATTGCAGCGAACCAGACAAATGAATAATGTGCTTGATTTATTTTCATTTTTTTTTGTTTCAATATATTTTCTTGGGTTTCTGAGACCAATTCGACACATAACTTTCACTCGCTCTCGTTTAGATGTTCACGATCATTACCAGTATTTTGATGCTGATATCAATAGACTATGAAACAAATCATCTGTTTTATTCTACAATAAACTAAAATTAGAAAAAAAAGTTTTCAAAATAGTTTAATTATTAAAGTTACGTGATCATAACAAAGTGGTTGTTAATTTCAGGAACAAGAGCACTAGAGCGAGTATCCAATTTATGAGAGTATTGCTCTTGTTAACGTAACATGCACATGTCAAACGTAATATCCAATCACGTACCAAATGGTCACATTCTATTAATTATCCCAATCGCGCTGAACACCAACAGCTAGATAAACAAAAACTGGAGAAGGGCGTATCGAATAGTCTGCTTGATATCACATTCCACTAACAGGGCGGAAGCCCAAAATTTAGAAAAAGCATTGGCTTGTAGTCGGCGTCCTAACAAATACGTATTTCGCGGCCCGTTGAGAACTCGGTTGATCTCAAAATGTCCCCGGACAAGGCGCGGGCTCCAAAAGTTCAAATGATGAAAGAATGTATGAAAACAGCCAAACCATGTCCAATTCAAGACAATTTTTTTTGCAAAGATGGCTTATTTCGGAGCAGCTGCCATAGCAGCAGCTCTTGTAGTCGAGGGTCCTAAATTTTGTATGTCGTAACCAGTTCTGCTCTTGCTCAAATTCAAAAAGTTCCTAGATGAGACCCGCGTGCAATAATTTCAAGATATAAACGAATACGTAAAGACGTCCCAACCATTCCCACTTTGGGACCGGTTTTCTAAAAAAAAATCAGTTTAAAGTTTCCGCCTAAATGCCATAATGTGCTAAAGCGCTCTACATTTTATTTTCCGCCTTGATTTGTAAGCTGCGTTCTCCTCGAAAAGTTCCCTGGCGAGGCGCGGGTGCCGAATTTCAAAAGATGAACGAATGAGTAAAAACGGCCGAACCATCTCACTTGGAGACCAATTTTCTCCAAAAGGGCTAATTCGGAAGTATATACTTGCCAGAATACAATATTGTGATCTAGGGCTCTAAATATTATATTCAAGTTGTACTAGAGAACTGGGATGTCCTCAAAACGTTCCGTGGCGAAGAGCCTGTCGTCACTTGTCAAAAGATGAACAAATCCGCAAAAAAGCCGAACTACCCCGTTTGAGACCGGTTGTCTAAAAAGGGAATCTTTTCGGAAAATTTGCCATAGTACCAGAAGGGGCTCGAGTGCTCTATATTTTATATTCCACCTTTAGTTTCTACCTGTATTGATCTTAAAATGTTCCCTGGTGAGGCGCGAATGCCCAAATTTCAGAATACGAATCAATCCGTAAAAACATCACAACAGCCCCAATTTGAGGCCGGTTGTCTCAAAAATAATTAATTTCAGAGTATTCGCCATCGTACCAGGACGAACTCGAAGACATATATTTTATATTCCGCCTTAAGTTGCGACTTGTGTTGTCCTCAAAAATTCCATGGCGAGGCGCGGGCGAAAAATTTCAAAGGATAAACGAATGCACAAAAAGTGCCGACCCATCCACACTTTGAGACCGATTGTCCCAGAAATGATTCATTTTGGAGTATTTTTCATTATACCATAATACGCTGGAAGGCGCTAAATTTTATATTCCACTTTTAGTTGGGAAGTAATTAGTCCTCTAAACGTTTCCTGGCGAGGCGCGGGTGCTCAAATTTTGAAAGATGAAGGAATGTGTAAAAACAACGGATTTATACCCCCTTTGAGACCGGTGGTCTCAAACATGATTCAGTTTGGAGTATTCGCCATAGTACCAGAATGGGCTCTAGGGCTATACATTTTATATTCTTTCTTTAGTTGGAAACTAGATTGTTCTCGAACTATTCCCTGGCAGGGCGCGGGTGCCCACATTAAAAAACAAATTAACATAAAAACGGCCAAATTATCCCTAATTCAAGCCCTTTTTTCCCACAAAACGACACATTTCGAAGTATTTGGCATAACAGCATAATGTTCTCGAAGGCTTTCAATTTTATATTCCACCTTCTGTTGGAAATTTCGTTGTCGTCGAAAAGCTTCCTAGCGAGGCGAGGGTGCTTAAAGTTTCAACGATGATCCAATGCGTTAAAACAGCGGAACACTTCCGACTTTGAGACCGGTTGCCTTAAAAAAATGATTAATTTTGGAGTATTTTCCACAACACCAGAATGGGCACGACGGATTTAAATTTTATATTCCTTCTATAGTTGTCAACTGGGTTTTTCTCAAAGGGTTCCTCTGGCAGAGGTCGCGATCCCACATTTAAAGAAATTAACAAAAACGTAGAAACGACGTTTCTTTTTTTTTTTTAATGACAAATTATTAAATATTTGCCATAATACCTTAATGTGCTCCAGGGCTCTTAATTTTATATTTTGCCTTAGTTAACAACTGCAGGTAGTCCTCAAAATGTTTCCTGGCGATGCGGGTGTGCCCAAATTTCAGAGGATGAACGATTCCGTAGAAACAGGTGAACAACCCCAACTTTAAGACTGGCTGTATCAAAATGGATTCATTTTGGAGTATTCACACTGGCAGCAGGATGGGCTCGAGGGCTCTACATTTTATATTTCATGTTTAGTTGGGAACAGGGTTGTTTTTAGAAAGTTCCCCGGCGAGGCTCGGGTGTCCAAATTTTAAAAGATTAACGAAATCGTATAAAGGCCGAACCCTCCCCACTCTGAGACGATGCTTCTCAGTATGCGTTGGCTTTCGATAATTTGGCATGATAGACGTAAAGGAGAAAATTATAATCCACGTTTTCGCACCGTGAGCCCAGCGCCTCTTGCACGGAAGGAAAACTTTAGCGCACCACCGCGTTTGTCATGTGCTGTGATTATTTCTTAAATTTACTGGTTTATTGGTATTCCATGGCGCTCGGAAGGTTTCTAATTTAAACAATTATTTTATTTCAACTAATTATAACCGTTCCTCGAATTTTCGTTAATTATTCAACTTACCAAGACGATTACCCCCTATAAAATACCCTCTCGCCATATAGCTTTCGTGATTACACTGCATTACTGTAGACTTAACGAATTTTAGCGATGTGAAAAGACCAAAATAAACACTTATATACATCATATTAATGTAAGGAATTTAATGCTGTTGCACATTCGGATGTAGTTTAACCACCGCCTAATCGATGAATTTTTTATTCATTTCAGTTTAAGTCCAGAAGTACCCTACGCTACCAGCTGAAGGGTCGGACCAAGCAGCATGAAAAGCGCAAGATAACTGTGCCTTTTCTGTTTATGATTGTTTCAGCGATCATATGTCCAATGGCAGTCGTAAAACTAAATGCGAATACTTTACTGAGAGGATACAGAACACTCCCCGAGAATACGCAGAAGGAGTCGGCAACAAAGATCTGCGGAAACACGCGTGACGGCGCCAGCGGTACCGGCTTCGCATCCTCGACACAGTCAACCGCACCGCATTCCAAGACGCGTCTTTACGTGCTCTGACGGCGAGAGGAAAAGGTGGGGCAGAGAGCGGTCGCCAAATAAACCACTTCAGAAAGGCTTATAGCGCGGCCGCCGTTCTGCCCAACACAACTGAGGAGAGTGTCCTGAATTTCTCTAGTAAAGCATTTGCTAAATGTGTAGATAATGTGAAACTTATTTATGGCGCATATAGCCCTCAATGCATAGGAACGGAGCTCGCAGCCTGGATGCTTGGAAGTCGCGTTCCAAAGAATCGCGGGGCGCACGTTTGAGACCCCTGATATACGCTGAACGCGCTGTATGAGAAAAAAAAAACAGTGTGTTTCCTAAATACTTATATTATCTAGCGCGAAATAAGAAGCGCGACCTAAGATATAGAAATAGACACAAACAAAAACGTTGTCCGCTTACTTTACCGTCATAATAATAACTGGAGATATAACACACATTTCCCTCGCACTTGGATATACCCAGGGCCACGTCACCAACTGGGGTAACCAGCTTCCGCTAGGCTAGCTCACTGCGGAAAAACAAAAAGCGCTGTAGCGTGTTTAGGTTAACTTGGCTCACTACCATTCATGCATCCACGTGACTTTGACTTACACTGCATAACTCTAAATGGCCTGTTTATAAATTGGTCAGAAGTGCGACGCTATCATGTTCCTCAGTGGTTTTATCATTTTTTTAATTATTGTATTGTATTGTACTTCATTCTATTGTACCAAGTCTATCTAAAAGTACTGGGTATTCCTAATTACTAAATAACCGCACTCGTTTGAGAATGGCGTGGCGGCTGCTACGATAGTTAACCGGCGACGCATCGTGATTTCTGCTTCACGGCTCATCCAATATTCGTACGCGCTCGTTTCTAATGGTCTGCTGTGATTGTCGCGGACCCACCCTCTTTTCAAGCACGCACATATTGGTCTGTAGTAGATGCCGGCGAAACGTCACATTAGCGTGGACACATTGTCATCTTTGGCTCATGTGTGTCCCTTTAAGTGAATGGCTTGCCAGTACTTGTATAGTCAATAAAACGCATCATGCGCTGTAATCCTCGCGTTGGGTGAGTACCTAACGCAGGTGAGGATGGCAGAAATAGAATTGGTGTGTCATTCGACAATGTTGCACCACCGAGTTCCCACGGACCGATGGTAGGGTCACCAAAATGGCACCATTTTTCTTGGCCATAAAGTTTCAGGACCTTATCTACAGTCCCTATAAGAACAATCAGTCACTCTTACCAGTCATGGACGTGCCCCTTAAAAAAAATTGAAGCATGCACTTTCCCGCGATGCGCATGGGAGATACAATTTATGCAATATTCTAGAGAGGAAGTTTGAAGACGGACGTGGCTGTCAAAATGGTTAGACCAAAATAACAGTAGGCGGCGTGGCACTGACTTTAGTGAGATGACAGGTCAAGTACCACACTGCGGATTGTTAGTACAGAATGTATTTACGTGCTAGAACTCATCTAAAAAGCGTCCCGCTCAAGTGCGACAAAAAAAGTGTTACGCCCAGGCGAAGGCAACGAAAGTCCAACGAAGCCCACGTGAATGGAACCCCGGACCGTGCGATTTACAGACCGACACCTCTCCATGGCGCCGCGAGACTGATGTGAAAGGGATCGCAAGCAGCAGGGGCAAGTATGACTCACGGGACAGGCGGCCAACGGCACGCGCGGCTTGGTCCCGAATGACGACGCGTGCCCACGACGATGCGTGGTGAATCATAATGCCTCAACAGATAGCGCTGTGGGCGTATATAATGCCATGACTTTGCACAAAAACCAATAGATAGCTTAGCGAGCATATGACACTCCTCCCGCCGCGATTACTTTAGTTACAACAAGGGGATCCTTGCAATCCAAGTGCACTAAGAACTCAAGGAGCAACACACCCTCGAAGAAAGCTGAGCACATGGAAATTTCTCGTTCAAGCGTAGTTCTCGCAAATTCAACTCCTGAATAAATATGAGCTTGTCTTCATTATTCTGATAAACTCGGGGACCACATGGGTGTGCAACAAATCTGAAACCACCCAAATATCCCCGTAGCAAATTAAACATTTCATCAACCACACACGATGCATGCACGACTCACACTATGCTCGCAGAGTGTATCAAAAATATCAAAATATTTTAATACTTTTTTGGTCTGAAAATATTTACAGTCTCAGCATTCGCCAAGCTTCCCGCTCAATCGTGGCGACTGGCCGGACAGTAGACTCGTCTTCTTTTTAGAGTGCATTCTTTCGAAAGTACCCTTGTGATGTCAGCGGCCTCAGAACGGTTCCGCTAGAACATTTTTGTAAGCAACACAGGGAAGAATTTTACATTCATGAAAGCGGGAAGCACCCTTATGGGCGAAAACAAAAAAGACGAAGTACAGACATGATGTTTGCATTGTCCTCTGTGTATCTATTTATTATTGGTATATAATCGCCTGCCATCAACAGGCTCAAACTGACAAATTTCTGTTGTGCACCTGTATATGTATACATTATTAAGTCTAACTTGTAACCACACCTGAGGGGAAAATAACAATTGAAAGCGCAATGTTCTCAGGACCTCAACAAGGTTTTACGGGTTTGGATGACTATTTTTCATGTGCTGTGGATTATAAATTACGCTCAAGCACCTAAATATCAGTTGCTTCCGACAGAGCATGTGCGCTAGGACGCCTTTGTTTTGATGGGCTTCTACTGTGTAAATAAAGTCAAGAATAAAATGAATGTATCGTACGCTTCAAACCTGAAAAATAAATAATACAGCTCCAGTTTACAAAAAAAAAAGAACTCCATTTGTTTTAGTAATAGAGATCATTCACTCTTTTATAATACTCGCGAGCATTATATATCGCAGTTTTAAATTCAAATATTTTTTATAGCATTCAGTCAAAAAGTGCACTTGTAGTCAAGCTTTGTCTCATGCGATATTACAAAAATATCTCCGATGCTTTAATTCTTGGTAATTTGTATACTTAGGTTCTGCATCTGGCACTTATTTTAAAATGACTGCACTTCCACATCCTTCACCACAACCGATTACGGCGAGCTAACTGTGATCTCGGATACCTGATCTAGGATTCCGTACCACACTAGCATACACAAATGTGGAATGTCTCACGGAGCTATTACCAAGCCCTTACAGTATTCTCTTTAGGCGATGCGAGGATTAAGATATACATGTACTACAGGTTCCCGGTAAAAATATAAATAACGTTTGTTTGGCACGGTATGACCCTATCTGCTCTAAAGCCAGTACACTATATATCGTAATTCAACATCATTTTTTTATGAAGGCAGTACTTTTAATAACATAAATTTAGTGCAGTTCATTGCCATTCCTGTTAAACTAACTTTCTCATAAAATGCGTAATAAAGCACGCGAACCATTGAATATGAATGTAGACGTTCACCAAAGCAACGGTTTTTGTAGTTCGCGTAAACATCTCTTAGAATGATCCTTAACGTTCATAACCTATAAAACACGGCTTAGTTTTTTCTCCTCGTGCAATGGCGGTCGTAAAACTAAAAGTTTTACTGGAAGGACACGGGACCTTCCCCCGAGAATACATAGAAAAAGTCGACAACGAAGATCTGCAGAAACACGCGTGACGGCGGCAGCACTGCAGTCTTCGCATCCTCGACACCGTCAACCGCACCGCATTCCAAGGCGTCATCTGTACGTGCTCTGATGGCGAGAGGGGGAAGGTGAGGGAGAGAGGCGTCGTCAAATAAACCACTTCACCAGAAATGGTTTATGGCGCCGCCGCCGTTCTGTCTGACGCAAATGAGGAGGGCGTCCTGAATTTCCCTAGTAAAATATTTGCTAAAATACACACAAAAAAAAGCCTCGTTCTTTTCCTGAACACGTAGACAGAACAAGCGGCCATGTGATCTGGAGCCGAATATATGCCGCCTATATTTATCTTAACCTCGCGCTGGGGTAGGGAAAGCGGAGGACATGCGGTGCGTTCCAGACATTGTTGGTGCTCGGCCTTTGTCGTCATTGTGGCTATTGGACACGAACCACTACCCGAATGCTTGTGCCGTTATTGATCATCGCGAGCCCAAATCGAGTTCGCGCCTAATGCTGGGGCCCATCCTAAGAGCCGCATTCAAATATCGTCACTGGAGGGCCATGCCAATACTGCAACTTTCCAACAATATTATTAAGTTTTGGAAAGAATAGATTGAAAGATAACGCTCGCTTTAATTGCTAAAATTACACAACCACAAAAAGGTTTCTTGGTGAAATCTGTTGCGTGGGAGTATACTTGAGTCCTACTAGTGACAGTAAGCTTCTGTAAAGTGAAAGAATTTTGGCTGATAATCCTTGCTCCATCCTTTTCAGCGCTCACATAAAAACGACCCTCGTATTCATATACTACACAAGGTACATAAACATTTTTGCTGCCAAAGGGTCCAAAATGCTTAAAGGCGAACTTCGGAAATATTGGAAGGTTATAAACCAGTACACTCTTAAGAAAAAGCTAATAGTATTTACTAGGTAAGAGCTAGTAACCGCTTGTCACATGTGTTACTAGGTACCTAGTAACCTTAGGTAGTAACGGTCAAGCTAGCCCATACAAAAATGGTCTATGGACGTCTATGGAAAATCCTATGGTGAGCTATCACCTTCTATGGCCCTCTATGGTCAGCCATTAGAAACCATAAAACACGCTATAGCCACCTATAGAAAAATGTATGTCTTCAAAGCTTTAGAATCTCGACCATTCCGATTTCTATACCTGGCTATAGAATAATTTATGACTACGCAGCTATAGACTCGCGACTATTCAATATTCTTTAGCGAGCTGTAGAAATATGTATGTCCTTAATGCTATCGATTCGCGACTATTGAATGTGCTTTAGCCGGCTATAGAGTGGCGTATGTCCCTAAATCTATAGAATCGCGACCATTGAATTTTCTTTAGCCTACTCTATAGCGTTTTATGTCACCAAAGCTATAGGCCTTTGACCTTTCAATGTTCTTTAGCCGGCTATAGAGTGGTTCATGTCCCTAAGTCTATAGACTCGCGACCATCGAACTTTCTTTAGCCGTCTCTATAGTGTTTTATGTCACTAAAGCTATAGGCCTCCGACCATTCACTGTGCTTTAGCCGACTATAGAGCGGTGCATGTCCCTAAACCTTTAGAATCGCAACCATTGAATTTTCTTTAGCCGACTCAATAGTGTTCTATGTCACCAAAGCTATAGCCTCCGATCTTACAATGTGCTTTAGCCGGCTATAGAGGGACGTATGTCTCCCGAGCTATAGACTCGCGACCATCCAATTTTTTTGGTCGGCTCACTGGTTTGCTTAGGCTATAGGCCCGCGACCCTCTTTTTTTTTTTTTTTTTTTACTGCAGATGTACGAAAGTGGAAGAGAGTCATTCATGCGCTCGATCGGGGCGAGAATTTTCTTCAGCCAGGTTAACGGGGCGTACGTCGCCGAGCCTATACGCCCGCGATCACAAAAGCGTCCTTAGCTGCCTACAGGACTATTGCAGTTTTGCCGGCTGCTTCCCCTGCGCATTGCCTTATTTCGGCGTTGACGTCATCTCAATCTTCTGTTTTTTAGCTCTAATAATCTGTTGTTTCCACTGTATTTTGTAAGTATATGTATCTCGTAGCGCGCCTTCTACTTTGTCCGTGTCCCTGCCATGTTTGTATTTCTTTCTGCCTGCTGTGTTAAATATATTTAATGTTGTTTTTTTTTGTGTATATTTCGTCGCTCTCGACGCGGCGTCAAGAACGCTGCTTACGCCACTACAGAGGTGAGCTTTACTCTTGTCACGACGGTTTATCGCGCTATAAAGCCGTCTATTGGACTCGTATAAAGTCTCGAGAGGGCGGTTTCGAATGCCGGTGCACATGTCATCGGTGTAGGTAGAACAACGACGTAGCAATCGCGACGCGAGTGCTGACTGCGCCTCGATCTGGCCGCCCGCGCTCGCTCTGTGGAAATGGAAGCTTGGGACTCTCGAGCCCCGTTAGCTTACTGAAGATGCAAGACACTACTTGGTCGTCGCGAATCCTTTGCCCTTCGAATGGCTTCGAAGCCGTTCCAGCGCCTGGCGTATACCCTAGGCAGCGTCCTCCAACAAACGTTCGCACAGCATCGGAACCCTCCGTCTGCGAGCGCCGGCGGTTCGCCGTCGCGGGGATTATGTTCGCGGGAGTTCATGTTCGCGGTGTTTCATGTTCACCCCAGGAGTTTTTAAAATGCTCCCATTCAAGTCGCAACGATAAATCGTCGGCGCTCGCAGACTGCCAGTAGGCTCCAGAAAGGTTGCGATGCTGCGCGGGAGGTCGCTGACAGGCGCTGCTGCCTAGGGTACGCCGAGCACTGGAACGTTTTCGCCGGCGTTCGCAGGACAAAGAATCTCAACGACAAAGCAGCGCCCTGCATCATCAGCAAGTTAACGCTGCTCCAGAGTCCCACGCTCACATTTTATCAGAGTGAGGCGCAGTCGTCCCTCATTTCGCGATTGCTGCGTCGTTGCTCTGACTAAACAATTGACAGTTCTCTCGAGACTTCATGAGCGTTAAATCGACGCGTCTACAGCGTGATAGAGTGTCGTGACAACAGAAAAGCTTACCCCGGCAGGGGCGTAAGCAGCGGTGCAATGTCCGTCAACGCCCATGTCGAGAACGGCGAAATATACAAAAATAACAGCCGAAAAAAAAATTAATATCATTAGGCACGCGCTACCCTTGGTGCGTCCTATTATCTCTCTGTTCTGCGAATTCAACAATCAGCAAGCGCTGTGGCTAATTTTTCTTCTTTTTCTTTAAATTATGAGACATTAAACTCATTGGAGCTTCTTGGAGCACACATCCTCACCATGAGTCATCATGGTGCTCAGAGATTGTAATTGATGGCAGTGGTATAGACTGAACTCACGGATGAAAAACGTATTACGGCACAAATTCCTTAAACCACGCAATCATAGATGCCACAACGATGCAAAGATTCCCAAAATTGACGTTTAAAAATGCGAACCTAACAGTGTACACATAATTCAAAAGTGCTTGGTAAATATATATATATATATATATATATTTATTTATTTATTTGTGGACATCCTGCGCAAAGAAAAAGTATTCGCCATTAATTATTCATTTTAAATTATAATGTGGGCTACACGGCGTAAAATACGATATCTTCAAACCTGCCTCGTTTTGGGTCACTTCTGGGAAGTGCAGCTTTAGAAAGAAGTCCAAAAGCTGGGGGGCCTTCATGGAGCTGTCCTGTTCACTCGGTAGTGACAGCAGAGTAGACGCTATGCGTGTTTGAGGCCAATCATGTCTCCGGTTAGTGTCCCGGGACAACTGTCTCGAAGCTGGTGATAACGCTGGACACGGCACCTGCCTTAAGCCCAAGGCCACACATAGCATCCACTTCACTATCAACCTTGGCTCGAACTGTCAACAGGATATAAGTGACACATTCTCTCGCTGTGTTCATTGTTGGTATGCCCCTGAAGATTAGTCTTTGTGATCGCACCCCCGTTCTGGCATTGAAGGAGCTCTGCTTTTCAATTTTTCTGTTTTCTCTCTCTCCCTAAGCTAAAAGCATTGCTGAAGGTGCGGACTCGGCGGACCAATCAACCGTAGACTTTCTATCGCTTCACTCCGCTCTCTGTGCGCATGTAACGGAAGGAGCGTGATCACGTGGTTTGACGGATGACGTAATAGCCGCTGCCAATCCCGGAATGAGGCTGCTTGCGGACCTAGTTTCGCGTGTCGTGCGGCCCGCGGGGCTGCTGTGGATTTCGCTTCTATGTTAAAAGGTATCCCGATCGAGAAGTCCTACCCTTATGTCGGCAACAAGCGATTTCTTCAAAGAAGCCCAAGACATTCTTGTGATGCGTTCAGTGTTCGGTTCGGCAAATGACAGATTGTGCTACATCGTGGTGAATCTTCACGGATCCCTTCCTTCTCGGTCGTGTGTTTGAGTGGTTGGTTTGCAGTGCCCGTGTCGACGTATATTTCGGATTACATCTTTCAAGTCCGGTATTTTGAACGTAAGTGCGCTGCAACCTACTCGGCGACAATTGACCGTTCTGTAGTGTCTATCTCCTGGCAGTGCCTATCTTCTGACAGCTGGGAGAATAATTTCCCCGTAATTCTACCGCAGTCGCCTGCCATTAGCTCTCTGAAATCATGTGAAAATTGTAGTTAGAATACTGGCATTCTTATTCTCTCTGCGTTTTGTGAAAAGACGTTTCATGGACACCTTTTTCGTGGATAGACGCTTCATGGACACACGTTTAGTCGGCACTCGTTACGCGAATTGCACGCTGCAGGGACATTTCGTCGCGCCTGTATTCCTGAGGCGCGTGCTCACCGACTCAGCCCACCCGTTCACGCCACTTCTTGGCAAATCATCACAAAAAAACAAACAAGAAAAGCATATCTTGAGTTGTTTATAAACGTCACGTGTTGATGAAACGATCTCGATGAAACGTCTTTTGATAAACTAATTGCAGCGCCAATGAGTAGCGACTGGCATTAGAATTTCGGGGGGCAGGGGGGGGGGGGGGGGGGATTCGGCCAGCTGCCGGGGGACTAGACACTACCCAGGAATTGCCTTTGGTATCTTGTCTGCTTTACAATATTCTCAGTTCTATAACAGCTCAGTAGTACCTCTTCACATAGTAGAGATTGCTTAGTGTGTGCTTGTCTACAGAATGGGCTGTGTGTAATAAACTTCTAGGAGATTTGAAAACAATACCTTGTGTCTGTTTACCTGTGCTTTTGCAAACACCTGAGTGAGTGCATTTGTTTTTTGTTGTTGTTTTGTTGAAATGTTAGCTCTTTGTTTTAAATGGGGCTATGAAGTTCGGCACGTCTCACAAGGTTTTTTTTAAAGATGTCCAGTGACAACAAATAATTTGTTCACATTTCATACGATTGCGGTAAAAAGAAAAACTACTGGTAGCTATAGCACGATGGTAAAGGGACCCATAAGACGAGCTATAGAATGAGCTATAGCGGACCATGCAAAGAGTCATAGGCGGCTAAAGAAACCATAGGAAAAGCCATAAGCAGCTATAGCACGGTGTCTAAAAAAATCCATAAAGTAAGCCATAGAGATCTCTATAGCAGACCATACAAAAAGCTACAGGCGGCTAAAGGAACCATAGGAAATGCCAGAGGCGGCCGTAGCACGATGGGTAGAGAGAACCATAGGACGAACTGCAGAATGAGCTTTAGCGAACCATACAAAGAGCAATAGGCGGCTAAAAAAAACCACAGGAAAAGCCATAGGCAGCTATAGCACGGTGTCTAAAGAGATCCATAAAGTAAGCCATAGAGATCTCTATAGAAGACCTTACAAGAAGCTATAGACGGCCAAAGGAACCAAAAGAAAAGCCATAGGCGGCTATAGCATCCTTTCTAAAGAGACCCATAGATTAAACCATACAAAATTCGATAGCCAAATTTTCATTGAAAAAGCTATAGACAACCATAGGGTAGACAATAGGAAAAGCTATAGACAGCCATAGAAGCGGCTATAGCTAATTGGGCCAATTTTCTATAGCCGGCCATACAAAGGATTTTCTATAGCCGACCATAGACCATTTTTGTATGGGTAGTAACGGTTACTAGGTCAAGAAACTAGTAACTGTTACTAGCCTCAAAGTAGAATTCATATATTTTACTACCTCTAGCTAGTAGCTACAGCTACCTCCCAACGGAAGACCGGAAACGCAACTAGTGACGTGATTTCCGGGGGAAAAAAAGGTGTGGGGTTATGCCACTTACCACCAGGTGGCAGGCGCAACAAAAATTGAAACTGGAAATGAGTAATCCAGGTGGCGCTAGTCACCGTCCGACTAACTTACACAAAAAAGGCAGCCGATTATTGATAATTTATTTTAAATCTTCTATATTAGAAAGTAGAAGCATATAAACATGCACACCCACAGTTTTAGCACACCATCGAGACAATGCATTCATCATAAAGACACGCTTACTTAAACCCTCTAATAGCTAACGTACAGGCAGGGGCAGTGGAGATTGAACCCAGGAGGTTCCCAGCGCAAGCTTTAGAGCTGAGACGCGTTAGCCCACTCGGCCACTTCATTCTTCTTTTTTTTTTTTTTTCTTTAATGCCTTCGTCGTGTATCAGCACGGCAGTTCTTCGCAGTCGCTAAATCAGTTGCGCGACGAGGCAAACCGCATGAAAGCGACGGTAACAAGCGGCAAAGGCGATGAGCGACGTTTCCTAGAAATTAAAAAACCGAGCGACGCGACCGGTGACCGTGAGAGATCGCCGTCGCTCGTCGCTGTCTCCGTCGCTCGCTAAACCGATTACATGCGGTTCAGCCTTTAAAACGAATGCGGTCGCCGTCGGCGAGAGAGTGCTTTCTTACCGTCTCCCGCGGCGAACGAAGGCTGTAATTGGCGAGGAGAACGGCAGCAGCTGCACTCCTTTCGCGTGCTGGGTTACAAAAATACACGCAAAATTAATACCGCGTGCAGCTCGCATCTTAACTTTTGTAGTACACTGACGAATGTTCACGTTTTCGGGGACGATATAAGCGAATTCAGAAAGACTCGTAGAATGCCAAAACAGTTTTTTTTTTTTCATTAGTCCCAAAAAACAAACACTATATACGACGCACATCAACGGTTGTGACATTGCGTTGTCACGACCGAAGGCAGCTCAATCAGAATCATTCAACTACCGAGCACACACAAACCGTGAAGAAGTTCTCAGTGTCAAGCAGGAAAAGGCGGGAAAAAGCCTCTTGGACGACGAAACCAAATCCAGTGACAGCGGCACCGGCTCCTTAGAACTATCCTCGGAGCAGTCCAGGTTCACGCACACATTCGCCCCGTCGAGCGCACGAACGTTTACTATGCGCCCAACACGGGAACACGAGAACTGCACACGAAGCAAGGCAAAAACGGCAGGTTCACATCGGAGAAATTAGCGTCTTGCTAACTCCGACTGGCCCAAGGAGGATAGAAGAGTAGGAGAGGGAATGACGCCAGCCGCGTAGGCTCCACAAGCCATGCTCCCTTGACGCCTCACCTCTTTCTCATTCTCCTCCTTACACTCCCCTCTTACCAGGCAAACGTGACCACATCACGTGACCGTAGCTAGCCTTCGTCTAGCTATGGGATACCAGAATACACCACAGTCTAGCCTTCGATCCGATAAAACCTACCGGACGGAGCGCGCACAAGCCTGCAAGGAGTCCTTCTTCAATCAACCATCCATCTCATACGTGACATGTCACGCGCACCAATTGCCAGAGAGATCTACGGTCACGTTGGCCACAACATCGTTTAAACTTTTTTATGAGTAGGCTTCACCAATATTGCTACGTGCCTCCTCCTAGTACTTCTAACCTCCTTGGACTGGCCCCAACCTGCTTGTCGTACAATGTTGCCAAGCGTCTCTTGTGAAAAACAAATATTTCAAAAAATAAAAAAAATATATATAAAACAAAACAGAATTAACTTTTCTTGTTTTCGGAAACGTTTTTAGCGTGTGCTACTTGGCTATTTTCATCCCAGTTAAAACTGAAATGAAAATATAAACACTCACAAACGAATGCAAACGAGAAGGAAAGTAAGTAAGCCGCAGGGCCATTGCATCAACAATGGCTGCTGCCCTCGCTGCAGCGCTAGCTTCCACGTTGTGTTGGTGCGGAGGCTGCGATCGTTATAAAGTTAGCTCCAACCATTGAACATGCCCCCTCATACAATATTTCATGCTACGATTGCGTATAAATACCTCCACCCGCGATCCGAAACAGCAAGTACTTCGCTAACGCTGGCAATCGGGTATGAAGTAAGCGCCGCCATCTTTTCCGCGCCTTTGCGGTAGTAAGTAGCTAGTAAAAAGGCAGTAACGCACAGAAAAAGGTAGTAATGGCTGTTGTCACAGGGTTCTTTGTGGTTAATAATTGACAAGATACAATGTCCTTCGTTTTTCATAAAAACTTGTATTTACAAAAAAATCAAAGAGTTCATATGCTTATACAAAAAAAAGTAAGAAAACTTAGTTAAAGAAATGAAAGAAAGGAAAACGCATCAGTCACCATGTCTTTGAGTCCCTGTGCAGCAGTGTGTCTTGTGCTGTCGTTGTCGGCCCACGGTTGTGGCTGGAAGTCAGGAGCGGGAGCGGTTGGCTTCCGTCGGCGGCCCCAGAGTTACCGCACCAAGCGCTCGCGCTGTAGGAAGCCGGGGGCAGCGTAGGTCTCTATTCGCTGCCCTCGCTGGAACAGGCTGCTGGTCAGACAGTAGGAGGCCGCCGATTGCCCTGGCCGATGGTGTCGTTCCGCTCTCTCTGCACGTTCCCTTCGGCCCGTCTCCTTTCACGCCCTCTGAGCACGCGCTCCAAAATCTTCCGTTCTTCGTCGTCTTCCTTTCTCCCTCTGGGCCGATCCATGGGTTGACTTGCACTTCTTCTTTTCCACATTTAAGTCACATCATCACAGCTGTATTTTCTAATTTTTTTACTACCTATCACGCGTAGTAGGTAGTAAATATTTAGTAAAAGGTAGTAACACTCAGAAAGCGGTAGTAACTGCTGCAGCTACTAGCATTTTACTAGCTTTTTGTTGAGAGTGTACTTCATATTTGATAGAAAAAACAAATGGTAATGCAGCGTTTATCTTCCTTAATAATGTAAATATGTACTTGGTAAATGAACTTCAAAATATTAAGGGTTGTTTCGACAGGCGCCATCTACACCACCTCCTTGTTCATGGAACGAGTCTCGGAGAGAAGTAGGATTCGCTGCTTATAACTGCTTTTAATAGTTGTTTTTCTTTTTTTTTTGCGGTTAGACATTTTTTTATTTGCTTGGAGCTTGCGGTGGAAGCCCAGGAGTGATCTGCCATTCGGCATGTATTGCTGGCGGCCCTGTGAAATAATTGATTTAACGTACTGCCGAAACGCGACGTCAACAAAAGATATGTCCGTATGGCATGCAGACCAAGAACAGAAATATAGAACTGCAATGGGGTAATAAGAGAAATAAATTCACACAGGCGGTACAGCAGGTGAATGCAATAGATAATAAAAATTATGATGTACGAAATTACTTTTCCGGTGTAGAATAATGATTGATTGATTGATTTGTAGATGGCGTGCAACATGAGTTATTGCGGCGCTATCATTTTTATTCTGAGAGATATTGCAGGTATGATGATAGTAAGCCAGACTATTTGCTGCATAGAGGTCATTAAATGTCTGTAGGCTTGTTTGGTCGAGTTTCTTAACTACAACAATGGTGATTTCCAGCAGTGAAAATTTCACAGAAGCCAAGTTACAAGGAAAAAAGTTTTTGTATCACAACCTAGAGCCGAGACTGACCTTCATTTCCGTCAGGGTTGTGTAATGTTGATGTTATGCCAGTTGCGCGTACGTGCTCCAGAACAAAGGCGAGGGAAGATAGAGGTGTATTTGAATAAGATTGTTGGGCGCAATCACACGCAAAATAAAGCGAAATGGACAGCGTGTACGTGTGTTCGAAGGATACTACAACGTGTCGCTAAAAACGTTTAAACGTTCTAAACACAGGTTGGCTAAGCTTAGCCACATGTCATGTGGCTAAGCTTAGCCAACCTTGAGATCTCTTGACATCCTCCAGAAATGTCAGTCACGTTTTGGTGCCTTCTCTGTAAAAAACCTAAGTCGGATTGCGTGCACCTTTCTCGTGCTTAAAACACGACGGTAAGTCAACGAGCCGTGTTCGAGTGCCTCTTGGAAAAGTTCTGTAGGCGTTTTCCTGTAGAAATGACACGTTCTACCAGAACCCAGTTGCACGTAAGTTGGACACTTTTTTTAACTTTTGGTGGCTGAGCTAGACGGGGCTCAGCTCCAGCTGCCAAGATTCTCTTCGTCAAGATTCCTGTGAGAGACGCGTGTCGCGAGTGCCGAGGCGAGAATAGCATATCCGAGCACCATGTTCTTCCGCTCTGACGCGCGTGAAAGTGTAAGACGCGCTCGCGCTCTACGATGACGAGACAGCGCTGATAACTTACTTCCGTGTAAGCGAGCTCCTGACAAAGTTCATTTTCTAAAGTCTTATCTTGCTGGAATTTTTAAGCTTTATACCAGAAAAATATCTTCCTGTTTTTATTCCGCTTGTGATTTTCTACGCTCTTCAAATATATAATGAAATCCGAAAGGAATAAGCTGTTTCCAGAGGGGGAACCTGCCACCGGGCATATAATGAGATTATCAGCGCAGAAAATTGTTTCCCCGTCGTCCGACAGGTACGAATACACGGACTTTAGAGAATGAGGGCGGGGGTATAAGACGCAAGATTACGTTCCTGACAAATATTCCCGGAAAAAAAATGTAGATGTGCTAATCTTATGTAATCTGTAATCATCCGCAGGAAAAATTAGATAAACAGAATTTCCTAGAATATGTAAGTAAATGAAAGTAATCTGCACACGAAATGAGTTTTCAAGCGGAAACTAGGAAGACGTTTATTAATTGGCACATCTGTAAAACACTATATCTATATATATATATATATATATATATATATATATATATATATATATATATATATATATATATATTTATATATATATATATATATATACGTTCGCTATAGGAATAGTGTTTTACACTAAAAATAGAAATGTAAAATAAGATACGTTCGCCCTGAAAAACAATAAAAACAGGGGTGCATATTAGAGTGCACTGCGGGCTTGCCAAAGCTACCAGGTATAAAGAAGCATTTTCTAGGTGCAAGCTATATAAAAATATATATTGGCATTAAGATAGCTTGTAAAGCTCACTTCACGAAGTGTAGAAATTTAAAGGTAAGTGTTGGCTTATTGCTTGATAAACAGATGAAGGGAGGTCTAAAATAAAATGTGACCCAATTTCTAAATATATGTCATTTTTGTATTGTTGCATATAAATATTGCACGCAAAAAACGTACGAAATTTGGAGTCTGTGTATGTTTATACAACCAGAACTTAGTCTGCCTCAACGGGCGACTTGTCTCACCGTTGTAAATGAGAAATTTAGCCAGTACAGTACAACCGCCGGTCAGGAGTCTTTACGTGCATCACGCAGTAGTGATACACGACCGCACGCCGGTATGATGTACATCCAGACCGAAACGGGCAAGGGTCGGGATTGAATCTAACATCCCTCAGTTCAGCAGTGCGAGCTATCGCTCCACGTGCTGCGATCTGGTGTCTGCTAGCCCACTCGCCCACCGATCCCCCTAAAAACGTACATCAAATATAAAAATACGCGAATTTAGCGTAAATCCCATACAATATAAAGCATGGAGATTACCCAGCTGCTAGTTACTTAGATAAAAATAACAGCTTTAAGTGTGATAACTCAATAATAAAAGTTTATTTTAACTAGATTACATCTCAAATCAGATTGTTGTATAAACTAAATATATAGAATCGCTGGTCAAATTAATTCGTAGTGATATAACTGTATATTTCTGCCTCAAACGATTATGCTGTGACTGCCTGGAAACTTCTAATGATAAAAACAACAATTAAATCTATATCCTAACAATAATTTCAATGCATAGAAGGTCATTCTTCGATGCCACTCAGCTGCGCTTCTGCACCTCGTGGTTTTCATTCTAAACACTCGTCTATGCCTATTTCTTGTTTCTGTGTCGCGCTGTGGGACACCGCTAATGCGACTGGTTGCGTTATCCACTTTTCCGCGCCCTATAGTTAGACACTTAGTAGGCTAACTTCAAGCGAAGTGGCTGGGATGATCTCCTCTCCAGAGACGAGGCGTTTATGCGGATGGCGGTTACTTTACATGCTTGGTGTGGATAGTGAGGTTGAAGATGCCATTAGAAGGGTGCAAGCTTGCTTACATCGCAGATGTCTATTGTGCCATTCCTTGACAGTGACCTCGCGCAGATGAAGTCAGCTTGTTCCGGATCTTATTCACATGATTTCTAACTCACCTTGTTAGGCTGTTATTTTGACTAAATTCGCAACGGCGGGAAGGGCGTTGAAACAATGCATCCGACATCACGTATAGAGTTATATGTATCTTTGGCTTCGCGACGTTACTAATCAAAATCCCAATAAATAAAAGGTACATACGTTTACACTGAAATTGAATTTTTTTTTTAAGAGTGCGTAAGTTTCGATTTGTGATGGGTGAACATAAAAACTCAACTATTTCAAGTAGCCCCCAAAATGTTGTACGGTGAAGTAGATGGCTACGTAGGCTACGTAATGTTGATCAAATTTACAGCCGCGGAACTGCGCTGACGCCAGATTCTAGGAAAATAATCCGTGATTCTACCAGTCTCCACGAAACTTCTATCGGAGAACTCCCTTGTCTGCGACATTTTAAGCATTCGTTTTGCTCAGGAAAAACACATTTGCAAAGGGCTGCGCCAGCCGTGCAACTTCTGCAGACACCCATTCTTCAACCTGGTATGTCTCCCTTCCTATGGAGACCACAGCATGAATGCAGAGTGATTGATCATTGAAAGAGTACAAATTGTGAAACAAAATATTGATAAAAATTCACAGCTCTAGGACAATTTTCCACTTTCGTTGAAAAGTAAGTCGGAATACGTGGTTAATTGCGCCTGTAGCTCGTTCCCTTAAAAGTGAAGCTGTAAAGGTTTGAAACGAAATTGAGTAAATTCTTGATTCTGAAGTATATATGCCGGCTGAAACAAACTATCACAACCGTTTGACGCAAAATGACCGCAAAGCGCCAAAAAATAAAAAAAATAAAGGACGAGCAAAACGAAACTGATTGTCGTAGTAGTCATCGGAACAACCCTCTAAGAATTTCTAATGAGCGGAGGGCTGTTGCGAGACGCGACGGGCTGGATTATCGCGGCTATTCCCAAAAGGTCATCAAAGGACAAACATTCTACCTTTTTCAGCCCACTTCGGCCTTCTCGCGCGGCAGCTGCTGTACACATGACTGTGCCAGCTGGATTGTTCACCAACGCTGGACCTAGAATCTTTTTCGCGTAACGAGAAAGGTTAACCTGATATTAGGCTGCGACGCCGTCCTGCAGATGAGATTTCCTTGTGTCTGTAGATTCCCCCTACCCTAGCAACATAAACTACACGAATAACAGCATAGAACGCCACTCATGTTCGGTAGCAAGAAGCAAGCGAAGAACTTCAAGTCATTGTGATAGCGGAGAAACCTTCATTGGCATCTACACTCACATACTTGTTTCAATTCGTTGGCTGGATTCGACCACCACCTTGCGTTATAGTTCGTCCAATCAGGTTTTTATGGCATAATGGCCATTGCACAATACAGTATATTATCCTAAATTTAGTTTTCTTTCCGCAAAAATGTACCGGGACTCTGCAGTTCTAAAGCTTTTAAACCAACCTTGTTCGACTTGGGATGAAATTGAAAGGAAGGCGCGGCGTCACTTGTAAGAAATAATAATATTTGTATCATCCTCATTCAATTCCCCATCAGAGCGCTTTGCTTTTGTCCACCATCGGGGAGTAGCTACGGTTTCGAAGTTGATACACACACGCCATCTTACCTCTACGCTTGGCCACATGAAAGAGAGAGAGAGAATACAAATCCATTTACTCTCGAACCAATGTTTTTTGTTCGTTTTTAAAGGTGAATTACGTGCCCAGTCAATACAAGATAGAGCCCTCCCATCCCAAGTAAATGTAAACCCGAGTTGTTTAGAAAAAAAGATCTCGGATAGCGGAGTTGCTTTTGGAAGTACGGTCCCTTCGGCGTCACAATAAGAAACCAAGGAAAATTACAGGAGCACACTTAAGACTGCTTTCGTGTAGGAATGCGGATTCCTACTAGGTAGCGCTTCCCGCTGTCCATGGCTTGGGGGACAGTGGGTAGCGGGCCGGCTCCTCCGCGGCACGACATGGCTGCAAGTAGAGCTTAGAACACGTGAGGCGCGATAATTTCCCGCTCCCCCTTACTTCACCTTCCCCTCCGGACCTCTGGCCACGCCTGACACGTGACCCAAAAGGGTGGAGAGAGGGGCTGCCTAACGCACACCACCCTCTCTTTAGTTGCCCGTTTTTCGCTGTGACAATGCCAGCTGCGCTCCGTGGGCGTCGCTTTAGTTGGCTGTTTTTCGGGGTCACAGACAACGCCGGCGGCGCACCATGGGATAGTTTATATTTCGCATTAAAAACACTAATATCAGGTGGTTAACGCACAATAGCCCGCGGAGGTGAACTCTTTGGCTACATGCTCACGCTTTGTTCAGTATGCTGCGCAAAACTAATAACGCAATAACGTTTCTCTAGAAAAATCGAATGATCATTTCCGCAATCTTTCGTCTAATCTTTGAATGTGCCTGTGGATGCGCTGAGGTGCTTTCTCAAGTTCGAAGATGGTCGGCAGTGCGTCGGATTCAGAGGAGCCATCTTCGCATCCAAACTCATCCGTTCTTTTTGTATGCGCCGTCCGAAATACGTTCCGAGCAGCAAATGCTGCGTTTGTTGGGCCCAGGTTTCTTTGTTCGCAGAGCAGGAATCCACCTCTACGAGATCTTGGTGTCGCCGTGAAAAGGGCGGTAAGCTGGAAGAGCAACCATGCCGGACACGCGTTTGTGCGACAGACGGCTACTCGGCAGTACGGCACAGCCTAACGGCGCGACTCAGCCACTCGGCTGCCATGAAACCTCGGCAAACCAGTGAAAAAACGAGCAAAAACAATCAACAGGTCGGTCGGACGAGTGGATAGCTCGACCGGTCAAGGAATAAATGCGAGCGTGTCCGATTCACACAAACGACAGATCCGTAGACGGGTTGATCACGTGACGACATCCCCGCTGATCGTCCGTCTCCCCAAGCCCATCCAAGCGATGGAAACAATCAGCACACGACAGCGAGAACGGACCTAACCTGCTCGCTACCCCACAATGCCAACAAACTCCAAAATCACACTGTTGTATTGTTGCCTCGAAGCGAAAGCGGTGTTCGCCTCTAGCGTCGCGGCGCTACCCCGAAAACAACGTTGTGGGCCGCTGTACAGAGCGTGACAGAACACCGTGACTGGCTTACGCGAAGCTCCACAAGCTTGACTAAACCAGGGCATGACGCAAGTATGGTCCTATTCAAGGAGGTTTCGGCGTAGGAGTGACGATGTTTTGGGATCGCGAAGGGTACATTTGGAGATGACTCACGCACCGTACTCTCGCGCACAACACTTCGGTACACCACAGCCAAAAGAAAGGAGGGTGCCTTCATGAGCGCTTTAGGAACTCACACGAAAAGTCTGCGGGTAAACGACACAACACTAAAAAGTCTCTTTTTAGAGACTTTTTAATGTTGAGTCGTTTATCCGCAGTCTCGGGTTTTTTTCAACCATGTGCAATGTACACCAGCTCGTGTGCGCCCTTACACTTTGTTCGAAAAGTCTTGCTAGAAAAAAGACTGGATGGACGTGCAGAAAAGACCTCGTCGTGCCACGCGAGGTTTGACGAAAGCTTTTAGACATGGACCCGGAAGAGTATCGGAAACAACGACGCCCCAGCCGGGCACAGTTCCTGTAACACAATGATGCGCCTTCTTTGTTTTGCTCCTCAAAAAAATACGAAAAAGTTGTATTGTTAAAATAAACACTTTTTCAAGACAATCACCCACCAAAAAATGCTGAAGTGAAAAATCGCTTGGTTATTTCAGTCCACAGATGAGGCGCAGATCGCAGGAATGGATGGCGTGATTTTCACGTGGAACACGGTCTGCGGACGGAAATTGCGGCTCGGTTCGTCGCGTGAATTTGCCGTAAACAGCAGACGAAAGAACACGGCTCTGAAAGTCAGCACGAGAAGCCTGTGAGAGAAAAGCCAGTCGCGTCTGGCCCTTCCGCCGGTCCTTTCATGACGTTGGCTGACGGGCATGTTTCCTCCCTTTTTCCTCTCTCTCGGAGGGACCTGGTTTCAGCGCTTCTTTGATGGCCAATTTTCGGCTAATCCGCTCATAAAATGACCGAACGACTACAATATTTCTGATGATTAACGAGGCTCACGTTTTTTTTTCTCGTATTTAAAACCGCTTAAATTTCACTTTAAGCACTCTCTTTCGACCCATGAAGGTAGAAAGGTTAGTCTTATAATATAGCATTTGGTGATGTGGAAATTGTTTCGTGAATCATCGCTCGCAGCTTATAAGAAGCGGCCTCACACTTTTGCTAGGATTCATAAATCTATTTAACGGCAATTAATTCTATCGCATTTCTTAATCCGGTTTTTGATATCAAATCATTGGGTAACAAATCAAAATTATTAAAACATAGAATTAATTTAGTATTTCAATTTTATGCATCTAGAAAATGTTCAACTTTAAAGGAGTGAAGTGTGCGTTTTTACACTAGCATTATGACCGTGCAAAACAAGTCATGTGCAGTTAAGCTCGACTACAATGATGTGAAAAATGAAGCGATGAAGCTGGTGTGGGTTTTGTTGGAAAGCGTTTTGGCTCATATTCAATATATTCCTATGAGAGTTACGAAAATACATATGCATATTTAAAATGATCACAAACAATTTAATGTTAATGACTATAACAAAAACTCAGCCCTGGTACTTATTATGAACTTTGTGAAACGATACTTAACTTTAACTTTCATCGTTTGGCTGAGTGCATTTGCGGAAACATAAAAACAGCCGTACGAAATTTAATTGCAAAGCTGCTAGATGTTTTTTTTACTTAAGGATATTTTTATTGAGTTCGATTTTATCTTTACTCAAACTTATTTGTGAATGGGGAAGGAAAATCTTTGTCCTTTTTATTTTCCTAGAAAGTTTTTAATAAAACCGGATAAAATTGTATGCATCTTATATACGACACTACTGAAAGAGCCATATGAACCCATAAGACCCATATGCCGTAATACTATACAAAAGACCCATATAAAGAAAACCTTAAAATTGGGTTGTTTTATAGACGTACTTCACAATTTTAAGCGGTAAAACAAAATCTACGTATCAGCGCACTTCACAATTTGAGCGGTTCAAGAACATCTACAATAAATTATACCGGTATATACCGACATAACACACAAAATTTCGTCGGTGTTGTGCGCCCCATCTATTTAAATAACATATTGTGAATTGCGAAGTTATTAAACAAAGATGGCAGAAAATGGTGTCACTTACGTGCCATAAGGCAGGGAAGGTATGGTGTACAATCACCAAAAATCAAATTGAACTATGCGTTTCTCATTGAGAGAAATGCATATGGTATTTTATACGGTTCATTCAAATGTTATACTAGAATGCGGGCTCAATAAGTACTTGCCTATGTTTCGGTTTTTTTTTTTGCTAGAGGAGCGTATATTTTTAAGACTAACAAGTAAACGATTTATTGTAATTGATGTCCCATTATTGTTATGCAAGCACATGAGTATAGAGACCGTTTCTGTTGCTATTTGTTTTGTTAAACCAGTTCGCTGTGATTTGCGTCTGTCTTTGCGCTATGGTATTCGTGCATTTTAAATCAATTACTAACTGCCTACAAACAAATAAGAAAGCAAATGAATGATGTTGCCTCTTTCTTTAGAAGCCATAGGCCCCTGTCTCGAAAATGTTTTGTTAAACAAGACATTTCCTTCTACACAACATCTGCGGAAATCGGGTACTTGCTATATCTAACATTCATTGTGTTACAAAACTTTCCTAAGTGTTTTGTTTGTAAGAATATAATGTATGTTCAGTGAAGAAGGTTGTCTCGCTTAGAATGATGGACATGCACAGAGTTGTGTCGCGGAAAGTTCATTTCGTAATACATATGCGAAATAAGCTTCCGTATTATCTTTATTTTTATTATTTTGCCAAGTTTTCGCTTTTTTACACGTACTATATGGAAAGGATTATACGTTCTCGGTCGCAAAAGCCATCTAAGTCCCAGGTGCGATGGATCCGGATCTTGGGATCATTCCGCCTTCAGTGCAGCGCCTGAACCCAGCTCAAGCGCCGTAGATTTGTTTTTCAACCTTAGCCCGTCAGCCGTCGAGGCAAGAAATCTATAACAAAGAAAACGTGTGTCGTTTTCTGTCTTACTCGTGTTTTACTTTATATGGCATCACTCTGACCCCAGCGTCCTCTCCTGAAAGAGATCAAAATCCCGTCACAGCTTTTTGTTTGTGTGTTTTCTGGACCTTGACACCGAATGGCAGATGTTCCCGGCTTTTTTCTCTTAGTCTTTTGCTACCCCTTATGTTTCCTCTTTTAATATCACAGGCGCTATTTTGTAAAGCGGGATCGAGATAATTTGTAACTTGGACATAACCATGACAACCTCAATCCTGGTTGTGTAACATCCATGGCATATTCACATTTCCTTTTTGACACAAAGAGTGTGGCGTTTTCATCAAAGTTGTTAATATTTTCACCTCATCTTTAAGACTTTGCATAAAAAGACGTGCTATTCGAACTCATTTCCTTGCGTACCTGTTAAAATAATATTTCACCTTCGAATTAATAGTCAAAAGAAACACCTTTTTCCGCAGACCGTTTTTAAACCAAACAGGGAATAGAAACGTTAGCAGTGAGTTTTGCTTTGGATTGTTTTGTAATTTTATATCACAGAAACCAAAGTAGTGCAAAATATGCTTTATTAAAAATAAATATTAAAATACTTTGAAAAACATGACCATATGACCTTTGAAAGAAAGTTAAGGTAAGGTTCTGGTTTCTGTGTTGAAATTGAATTGTATAGTTAATAACAATGTACAGTCGGGAGCAAAAGTTTACGGGGCACCGGAGCGCGTGCCGAAATGCATCGCCGCGCCGTCCGACGGCGCGCCGCCGCATTAAGGAGATGCGCTTTGCGCATGCGCGGCTTTCATGCTCGCAATCATGTCTGTTTCGCTCGTTCCTTTTCGACGCACTCCTGATAACAGGAGTCGGCGCCAGGGGCGCGAGTTAGCGCTTCGCTGATTGCCATGCTGAGCGTCTGCTTCAGCCGCCTCAGCCACCGCGCTTTGTCATGGAGGTCGCGTACGGGGAAGAGGGGGGGAGGTGGGGGTTAACCGCGCTCCGTCACCCAGCGCGGCTGCTGAGGCAGCTGAAGAGGACGCGAGGCATGACAGCCAGCGAAACGGAAACTTGCGCCCCTGGCGCCGACTCCGGTTATCAGGAGTCAGTCGGACAGAAACGAGCGAAGGAGACCTGTCTGCCAGCACGAATGGCGCGCATGCGCAAAGCGCGGCTTAGTAATGCGGCGGAGCGCCGTTGCACGGCGCGGCAATGCATTTCGGCACGCGCTTCCGTGCCCCGCAAACTTTTGCTCCCGACTGTACATTTACTTTCCAACCCACGATCGTGTCATTGCCGGCAATGTTTTTGGGAGCGAGTTTTTTTGTATATTACATTCATTGACCATACCTATTTCCTCTACAAATGTTTTGCAAAAAAGAATAATCCTCTAATAAGGTACATTAAAAAAATTCCCTTTGGTAAACATAAACATATAACTTTCTACATATTAGGACCTTTTCTAATAAGCTTGTCTTCCAATTCAAACATTAAAAATGCAACCTAAGTGCTAAACATTTTGCCCATTATATAATAAATATGCAAGTGCACTTTCGTTGGTAACTCGCTTGGCTAGAAACGGGGTGGAATAAGTGAATGTTAATTGTGACGAGGCGATTCTGTGTTTTAAGGCAACTATAAACTTGGCACTCCATAGCCCTAATGTGTTAACCGTTTCCGGTTGAAACACGACCTGGTTCTTTATATAAACTAAGTTGAAGAAAGAGGTAAGGCTGTCGCAGCCACCGTACATTTGTTTGCAGTGAACGCTTCCAAGGCAAATATGCACTATGGGTTTCCGTATATTTATTCTCCGAGCAGTTTCAAAAGTGCACAATCCCGCGGTTGTGTTTACTCTATGCCAGTAAACAGCGGTCGTCCTGCGCAGACGGGCTGTTTTAGGACGTGCCCCATAAAGTATTGTTTGTATAGGGTCGCTGGAAGCCTTCAAAAATCAGCCGTGTGCTGATTTCGGAACACCCGGCGATATTCCCAACAAAACTCGCCAAGTAGATATTCGAATACCTCTTTAAAACGAAGACTTTATATACTTTCAATACAGTGCTCTAATCAAGTAATATTAACACACTCAAGGTACGCTCCTATTGTACATTCTCTCCCATTCATTACGGCCTTTTGTTTATCTGTTTGTCTTGAGGACTTGACTAATATACTAAATTACCGCGTGAGCAGAAATATCAAAACCTTCTTGAAGACACTGAAGACATTTTAAAAACATATTGTAACACAGATTGTCTGACAGATATTTATGTCAATTTTTCCGTGACACCATTGGAAATAGACCTCCGACAACACCGAGCGAAATCTGGCAGTGTAAGCAATGTCTATCAAATTAAATTAATTCATGTTTCGTCTTTGTTCTTTCCCAGTTTTTTTTTATTATTATTGCTAACAATTTTTGAATGGAGATTGTTATCATATAAAACTCTCACAGAAACTAACAGGATTAAGTTTCGTGAAATGTTCATTGCTTTTATTAAACACAGTAAGAAATGTTATAATTATATATTTTATTAATAGTAAATTTGTTATACTAAATTAAAAGCGCGTGCCACGCCTTGGTTACACATATTTGTTATATCTTTTTTATCAAACTATATTTATACGTATCTCTTCAATCAATCAATCAATCAATTGACTTTATTGTCATGAGTTGCATCGTACAATTTATTGAGAACCATCTGGGCCCATAGCCTTTTGGCTAGTTTGGGCCCATTTTAATAATAACATATTAGGAAGGCAGCACTCTTAAGAAATATTACTGGAAATACAATAAAAGGAAAAGAAAAGAAAAAGAAAGAACACTCTTAAGTAATAGTTGAAAGGGGTCTTCAAAATATAAATAAATGAATCATTTGAATCTGTTTCAAAAACAAACGCTCGAAGAACGAGAAAAAAAAACAAAAGAAAACCTTTCGACCCAACCATGAAATCTTAAAATTATTGCAAATCTAACGTGATCCTCTCTTATATCATACTTGTTACCAGAAGTAGAATTTTTTGTGTACAAACCTTTCACTATTTTTCTCATTCAACGAACTTGCTCCATCACTTGCAGTGATTGTTTCCCCGAAGTGTTCTCTGGGAATAGACAGCTGAGCATTTGTGCGAGTGAACTGGCCATATTTCCGAAGTAAGACCTTATCTCTGAGCTTCACGGCCCTGAATAAAATATCACCATGAGGGCAAATAGAGGTCTCGTTTCCACCAGTCGTGCCTGGGTTTAGAAGCTAATCATATCATGGAGACATTGTGACCGTACTTGCGTTTTAACTAATTGTGCCCAATTACAAAAAAAAATGTCTCGCGTAGTTTTGATTTATTTGGCGGTGGGTGGATAGACCGTTAGAAGAGCTGACCGGCTCTTCTACTTGTTTGCTGTGTGCTAAAGCAAGAACTAAAATATGATTTTAATACTTTAAAAAAAATTCTTCTTTTGTTAAGAAAGAAGTTTCGGCTAGCTAGCTCAACAGATCTAAAACGGTGAGTTGGTAATAAATATTTTGTGTATTTTTACAACAAAATAATATGCACTTGCGAATTATATGCTGTCGCATTTCTGAACTGGAACTTTGAAGATGGTAATGACCAGGGCCGTAACCAGAGGGGGGGGGGAGGTTAGGGGGTTCTGACCCCCCCCCCCCCCCCGAAATTTTTTTCTGGGTACGGCCCTGGTAATGACTGTTTTTATTGAATGAATAGTGTAAATTTTGTACACCGGTATGCTGCGTGTTCTTGATATATATATATTTGTTACTGCATAAGCGCCTTTCAGAATATTCTGAATTTTTTTATATACATTTTATGTTATTTCTTTCAAATTTCAAGGCCCCTTTTTATTCTGGGGAAGAAGCAGGCAGGAGACGGGCGTTCAAAAGAATGTAATCTTTTGGTGGTATCTCGTAACGAAAAGTATTTTTTCACTCTCTATTCTTGAGAATAGACGCGCTTAGCGGTGCGTCCAGTCCCTACAGATATGCCCCCCTTAGAGAGGGGTAAGACGAAAGATCAAAGCACACAAACGTCTGGGTGCCAACGAAGTCGGCTTTTGTCTGTTGTCTGGTCGATGTCAGGTCGCGCTATTTCTTGCATATGTGCTGGCTCAATATGTGCCGGCGTTTTTTTTTTTCTAATGCGAGGGTGTCGTTCTTGCGGTTGACACGCAGGTCAAACCTGTTTCTTCTCTTTTCGACCTCTGGAAAAGTTCTGATGTAATGTGGGCGCAGTGACTTCTTTTGCGCCCGTCGTACAAAAACATGAGTGGCGTCTTGGAGGTCTTGGATCACGTGTGGAGACCTCAAAGTTCCTTGCCGTGTAGGCACCGGTCGCAAGTTGATAAACATTTGCTTCGTTCCTTTACATAGTAAGGGTCTTTGTTGTTGAGGCACTTCCATTTAAAAAGAAAATCTGAAGGCAAGCGAAGTGCAGTGCCGTACGCAAGTTTGGCGGTGGAGCATCCGATGTCCGCCTTCAAAGTTGTCCGTATTTCAAAAAGCGCAACGGGAAGATGACGAATCCAATCCGAGGGATCACTGTGAACAGCAAGGGCCGATTTCAAATGCCGATGAAACTGTTGTGAATTCGGCCAGTTCGACTGTGGGGGGCAGGCAGTCGTTCTCAAGCAGTTGGTTTCCAGTAATTGAGTGAGCTCGGCAAAGAGTTCCGACTCAACCCTATCGGTGACAGTATCTCAGGAGCAGCCAGAACGAGATACCCATGTAACGATAAACGCCTCAGCAACGGTGGCGGCGGTGATATTGGGCAGTGGGGTTGCCACTGGCCATCATGTCAATCTGTCGACACACGTTAGGATGTAGCGAAGTTTCTGAGAAACCGGTAGGAATCCGACCAGGTCTAAATTTATCTTGTTGAAACGGCTGTCTGGTTGGAGGAATTGTCAACTTGGGGATACGGGATGCCGCTGGACTTTCGCGCACTGGCTTGCGATTCACGAATGCACCCAGTCACAAACGTCGGATTTTATCCGGGGCCAGACGTAGCGGTCGCGCAGATGTTCTGGGATGTTCGTACACCCACTTGCGAAAAGCAATGAATCGCTTCGAAAAAGTGCGGTTGCAGCTCACGTGATACAAAAGGGCTAGGCGTTGCCGTTGAGAGGTCGCAAACCATAGTGGTGCCTTCTGGAAAGCTTACATCCCGCAGTTGAAGCGACGTGGATGAATTGCGTAGGGAATGCAATTCTTCGTCGGTGGTCTGTAGACGGGCCAGGAACTCCAAGTTTACAGCAAAACAGGGTAGGGTATTGACGACGTAAATCCAGCTGAGGACATCAGCGGGGACGTTGTCAACTCCTTTAACGTGCCGAATGTCCGTTGTGAATTCGGCCAGGAAGACTAGCTGGCGAATCTCACATGGCGTGTAATGAGACCCGGAATTGCAAATGGCGTAAGTTAAAGGCTTGGGATTAGTCTATATGGTAAATCGGCGCCCCTCGACGAAATGTCGAAAGTATCGTACAGCCGAGAAGTCAGCCGAAACCTCACATCCAAAAACGCTGTTATGCGTTTGCGCTGCATTGAGCTTCTTAGAAAAGAGGCCAATAGGCCGCCACTCTCCGCCGACTTTTTGTTGTTGCACCGCTCCTACCGCTGTGGCAGATGTGTCAGTCATCAGCGATATTGGGGCATCATGCTCAGGATGTACTAGCATTGCTGCTTTTGCAAGGGGCTTCTTTAGATCGCCCAAAAGCGCGTTCTGCATCTTCGTTCCAAAGGAAGGGACAACGTTTGTCGCTCTTGTTTTGTTAGGAGGATTTCAAGATGCTCGAGCAGTTTTGCGCAGTCCGGACCAAAACGTCGGTAAACATTTAGCAAACCAAGAAACTGACGAAGCTTGGGGGTCGAAATCGGCCTCGGAAATCTTTAATAGCATGTACTTTTGAAGGCAATGGATGAATGTCCGAGCGGCGAATCCAGAGTCCAGGATTGTTGGTTGCTGTGGAGCCACGTTAACATTGGCGGCGGATGGATCGGTCACCTCCATCACTGCGTCGGTAAGCGTGGAAAGTCCGGTGAGGTCCAACGTTGTTGCTGTTGCCAAAACCATCTGAATATGAAAGGAAACCTTTGCAAGAACAGCTCATGGAAGAATTCGTTGTCCAGATTGTTAGCGCGCTCTCCAAGAAGCTGGATCATGCGCCGCAACAACTTTCTCGGCCGCCGGCCACCGTGCTTTTTCGCCGAGAGAAGCTGCTGCAGGCGGGAGCGTTCCAAAACCTCGGTGCGCTGCAGCAGTGCAGTCCTCGGTTTGTCATTCAACGTTGCTTGTGATGGATTTGCCAGAACGTCGTAGACTTCGTTGGCGGCAGCTGGTGAAAGAGCCGAGACGACGTAGTGGTACTCCCGACATTGTGTGATGACTCATTCGAGGTGGAACTCTGATTCCGCTTGCAGGAATCAGAGTCCCATAACTTTAACATCGAAGTCTTGTAAACTTTTGGAACACATTATTTTAAAACATATCAGTGAATACTTGGAACAAAAAACCTTATATGCAAACATCAGCACGGCTTCAGAAAATAACTATCGACGGAAACACACTTAATTGAGTGTGTGCACGAGTTTTCATCTGTGGTAAATGAGCGCGGTCGAGTAGACGTCGTGTTTATGAACTTTTCCAAGGCGTTTGATCGCGCGCCTCACAACCAATTAATCAAGAAACTTCAATACCTGGGACTGAATAATAATATAATAATGTGGATAAGGTCATATTTAACTAGCAGAACTCAGTATGTCTGTTGTAATGATGCATGCTCTCTTCCGCTAGCTGTTTATTGGGGGGGGGGGGGGGGGGGTACAGGGGTCCGTAGTAGGTCTACTTTCGTTCTTCTTATATATTAACGATATATCAAAAAATATATCTCCTGCCATTCAGGTAAAACTATTTGCAGATTATTGCACGCTGTTGGTTCATGTGTTTTATATGTGTACAATTGCAGACTAGGAATTACTTAATGCTTCTCTAGGGAAACGTAACTCATGGTATGAATGATGGAGCATGATAATCAATTTTGACAAACAGGTTTTTGCAGTATTACAAAAATAAGAAAGAAAAGTTTGAATATCTATATACAATTAGAGGAATATCACAAAAAACGGTAAACGAATCTAAGTATCTAGGTGTTATATTTTCCAGTAATATGAAATGGAACAACCATGTGGACTACGTTTGTGCAAAAGCCTACACAAAGCCAGTACTCCTAAGTAGATAACTTATCCATGCTAGCAGTGACGTGCGGCAACTTGCTTATAAGTGCAAAGTTCGTACGGTATTAGAATGGGCAAACTCGGTATGGGACCCAAATAGGAAAAATCAGAAATCTGAAATAGAAAGAATAACGAATCGGGCTCTAAGATTATTTTGTTTCCAGACCTAACCGCAGAGATTCTGTTTCAGCACTGAGACAAACGGCACAACTTCACTCTTCGGCTTAGCGAAGACAAATTGCAAGACTGAACAACAAAAGCTTCCCACAAACTCCTTCCTGATAAACTACAATAACTTAACATTAACTCTTGTATCTTAAACTGGATTCCTGTTTTTTTTTAAACTAACCGTCTAATAATCGTTAAAGCTAATACTACAAAGTTGTGTACTGTTCCAGTAACCTCAGGCGTCCCATAGGAATCAGTGGGTGCTCCTCTTCCTGATTTGCATTAATGATTTGGTGTCAGAACTTGTCGTCTTTTATTTGCCTCTTTGCTGGCGATTGCGTAATATACCGGAAAATAACCGACATACCTGACACTATTCTACAATCTGACCTTAATCGTGTATCACTGTGGTGTAACCAGTGTCTAATGAAATCAAGCACTAACAAATGCAAATTGATGGGAGTGTCACATGCTCAATCGGTGTGACATACTTATCATCTAACCAGTAATCCGCTCGCTTCAGTGTCTGTTTACAATTATCTTGGGGTTCATTTAACTTGTAACCTTTCTTGGAAGATTCATATTGAATACGTAATTAACAGCGCTAACCGTACTTATAAAGAATCTCGCTCCGTTTTCACTAAAACTAACCATGTACAAAACCCTAATCCGTCCAAAATTAGAATATGCTGCTGCTGTGTAAGACCCCGCTCACTCGTGACTACTTTATCTTATTGAATCCATTCAAAACCGCTCAGCTCATTTTATGTTGACAAACTATCATCGCATTGCCAGTGTTACTACCATGAAAAATATTTTAGGTCTGCCATTACTAACTCACCGCCGAAAAATCTCACGTTTGCGTCTTTTTTCATAAAAGTATTTCATCAAAATGCTACCTTTGTCATAAACTAATCACTCCACCATCCAACATATCTGCTCGCATAGATCACAGCCATAAGCTTGGTATTCCAAATTTTAAAACTTCGTTATTTCAATCTTTTTTATGCCACAAATATCTATAGACTGGAACCACCTCCCGGCCACGATTGCTAACATCACTGATATTGATATGTTTAAAAATGCTGTTACAAACATGTGCACTTCATAGTTAATGTTTTACAGCTCTCTCCCCTCTTCAATGTACTTACCTTCGGGGCATTTGAAATAAATATATGGATAAACTATTTTGTATTGCAAACGGAATAACCAAAATTGATCCTCAGATGTACCTGTGGCTTTCAACATCACGCTCCCAGAGGACTACTAACATCAAAGCGATTGCTCCTTACCAATATAAAACTGATGTTTTGAAGTACAATTCAATGCCAACTCATTTGAGTTGGCATTGCGCGAGTGTTTGCCTGAGTAGGATATGAATGTATCGCATGTTGAATATGTATTTAAAAGATGCACAAAAGGCAACTAACTGCCTTACTCTGCTAGTGTAATGATTCATCCGAGTGCTGGAATGTGTTTGTTTTGCTTGTAAAACTTCTTTTTCTCTCTCTTGAGTTCACCACAAGGTTCGCAGTATCGTACATAAATAAATAACAAAATCAATAAATAAATAAGGAATCGAACTCGAGGATTCCGGTCCCAGTACGGTGGAAGGCGGACCGCGGCTGCTGCAACAATGGCTGGCGGAGGGCCAGAATGCTCTCCTTGCTGCGTTTCACCCGTGCTAGTTAACGATCGCATCCGGGTCATCAAATCTTGTGAAAGAAACAGGCAGGAGACGGGTGCTCCAAACAGCTCTCTATTTCGGTGGTGTCTTGTAAGGAACTGATCCTCGTGAGCGTGTGAGCGTAGAGCTCACACGGGTCTTTTCTTATCCTTGAGACTGGACGCCTGGACGCGCTGAGCGGTGCGTCCAGACCCTACACTATGTTTTCAACATTGCTGTGCCTCTGCTTTTTGCAAAGTAAGGAAAGGAGAAAGGAGGACGCAAATGAAGAGCCTAGAAAAGTGTATCATCCAGAACATGTTTGGAACGTAACGTTAAACCAGCGCTGGGAGACAAAATTCGAAATTATAAAGGTTTTGTTCCATTCGATAGCAAATTCCGTAATTAATAAAGTATTTTCTTCGCTTCGCTCACTTTGTTAATTCCTTTGATCCTATCATCCGCTTTCCTTTCGGGAATATAAACAGTGAATTTGAATAATACACGCAGGAAAAGTAAAGATTTATTCCAAAATGCAGTACTTCATGATATACACTACTTCGTGAAAAAGGAAATATTCTACTGTCCTAAATAACTCTCCCATATAATTTGAACAATATACTGTATTGGAAACAAGTGAGGAGAATATGCATGTTTGCTGCTAAAGCAGTTATTTTATAAATGTCAAATGTCAAAGTTTATAATATATTAAAGATGTGCACGAACTTTTTTCTGGGCTATACGCTAACTATCAATTGCTGCTTCTAACGTAAAAATCTCAGAGGGTGAGTCAAGTTAAAAGTACCTTCTGCAATGGTATATTAGTGTAAGAAATGGTACCCGCTTTACCAGCCCTAATCGTTTTCAAGAAAGCTGATAGAAAGGACCATTTCTACCTGACTGTCAAAAGCGACTTGCTGTAGACAGTGAACTTCGTGTATTCATTTCTGCGTGTACGAGAAGAAAGGTAACGGAGCGATAAGGTTCTGATAACTTGAATATTTTAAGGATGCCATGGTAAACAAACGAGAAGTCTCCGAGTTCTGCTTGATGCTCTTTGGATCTTCATATTGTGAAAAACTGATGAACAATTTAGAATGCATTGGGGTATAACTGTGGAGTGACTGGTTTCAGTATCCCTTACGGTTAAGTTTCTATTTCTTACCCCAGTCTTGGGTTAAGTTGCAACATGGTTTCAAATATTTTGCATACTCCAGTTTGATCTATTCGAGTGACAAAACATCTGTTAAATCCTAATAAATTTAGAATATCTGGCACTGCATCCTAATCTTTCATGGCGCCAGCACCTCAAGCTATATTTTAATCACCAAAAGTCACTTCTATAGCATTAGGCCGGTGGTACACTATCAGTAAGGTGGCAATTGCAGTGAAGCTCAAGTGAGCTCGCCTTCTTTTGTTGAATTTGTAATGCTGGAGACTGCTGTAAGGTTGTTTATGATTAGCCTTTCTCCTTTAAACTAAACGTCTACTTTTCTGAGAGACACAAGGAACCTCCTAAAAACGACCATAAAAAATGCTATGTAAAGCGAAATTAAATCATTGGACACCATTACAACTGTGGTCAAATTTTAGAACACGGAGAAGGCCCCCGTATTATGAGCAACACCAACAAAAAGGATTGTCTTAACTAGGGGTCACAGGGACCCCCGGGTATGTAAAGATCTCGGGTTGGCGATCTTGTTTCAAGTTATTAGAACCTTTAAGGTCGGTTAGCGCTTAAGCATAAAGGCAACGTGTTCCATCTTGATTAAAAAAATAGATATGCCATGAGGTTTTTTTTAATATTTAGATAAATCACTCAGTACCAGGAATGATTAAAATATTTTTAATTTAGGGCAAGGATGCAATTTAACTAGAGTTAATGAAACACTTATAGGTACAAATATAAAGCTGGGTATAATATTCTTGTAACATTTCGTAGCACTCACTTATGTTTCAAATGAATTGTAATTAGAGTGAAATATACTTATTTAAAAAAAAATATTTCGAACTATTCAGACGTCCTGCTGTTTTCAACTCAAATATGAATGCTACGTGTTTTTATTTCTAGCTAAATTTATGTTATGAGCTACTGTTTGGCTCGGAACAGGACTATATTATAGCTTTTTACGGTTGAAAAATTAAGAGCGTGTCAGGAATCACGGCGCAAAGAAGATAGCACAGATTTCTTGTAAGTAGCTTACCGATCAATGTATAGATTTTTGAGGGTGTGACTGTGCAACTAACCACATTTACACTGATATTGGCAGGAATGACAAATGTTGAGCCAACGAATACCTGGAGAAACTAAACGTTGAATGTGCACTGCTGCCGAACTTCAGTTCGGCAGCAGTGCACATTGAAGCAAGACAACTAATCCCTTGTGTCTGTGCAGAACATCGCCCAGTCATCATTCGTCGCGGGCACCATTACGTGCAGAGCAGTGACCTGGCACGCGTGGAATCTTCACGCCAATCATCGCACAGTCATCGTTTCGTCGCTGACACCGCCACGTGGCGAAGCGGGCGAGGACCAGGGCGCCACTGACGGCGAAGATCTTCATATATACAAGCCAATTCATCAGCCAGAACTTCAGTTCGGCAGCAGTGCACATTGAAGCAAGACAACTAATCCCTTGTGTCTGTGCAGAACATCGCCCAGTCATCATTCGTCGCGGGCACCATTACGTGCAGAGCAGTGACCTGGCACGCGTGGAATCTTCACGCCAATCATCGCACAGTCATCGTTTCGTCGCTGACACCGCCACGTGGCGAAGCGGGCGAGGACCAGGGCGCCACTGACGGCGAAGATCTTCATATATACAAGCCAATTCATCAGCCAGAACTTCAGTTCGGCAGCAGTGCACATTGAAGCAAGACAACTAATCCCTTGTGTCTGTGCAGGTGAGCATCGTTTATTTTTTGTATAGAACCAGAATATTGTCTGCACTGCTGCCGAACACAGCAAAAAAGTGTTAGCATTCCTCAGAGTGTACAGGTACTGTGACGTCGGGGCTTGTTGCCGGCGTTCCTGTCAACATGAGTAAAGATATTGGGAAAGCTCTTGATGACCTCAAACGCGAGCTAAGGGCAGACCTTAGGACCTTAAAAGACAGCGTAAAGAGCTGCAGCGACACATGTGACGGGGTAAACGAAATAAAAAACGAAATAAAAGAACTTCGAAAAGAGGTTCAGAAACTCTCGAGTAGGAACGAAGAGCTGGCCACCGAAAATCGTAGGCTTAACGAAAAAGTTGAAGAGCTCGAGCAGTACCAGAGGAGTAACAATCTAGAAATAAAAGGTGTGCCCGAAGCAGGTGACGCGTATGATGTCGTTAAAAGGATTGGAACTCTTCTTGACGAACCAATATTAGACTCCGATATTGACGTGTGCCACCGTATTCCTACCTTCCGAGCAACAGAAAAGAACATCATTGTACGTTTCGTACAACGTACGAAACGAGACAAAATCCTTCAAAAAAGCAAAAAGAAAAGGCTGACAAGTACTGACCTTGACTACGGTGGTCACAGCAGTCCCGTGTACGTGAATGAGCATTTAACCAGCTCAAACAAGAGGATACTGGGTGCTGCAATCGCCAAAAAGAAAGACGTCGGGTGGAAGTTTGTCTGGTCCTCAGGTGGGAAGATCCTCGCACGGAAGGACGAGAACGCAGACATTATCAGAATCGCTAGCCTGTCCGATGTTGACAAAATAAGAAATTAAACAAAATACTTGCGGCCCTACAGTACACAAGAAGCTATGATGGAAGAAAAACTGCCTGATTGCAACTATCATGATTGCCAGGACTTCAATAAAAACTATAAGAATTGTGGGAAAACATTTTCCGCGATACATTTAAACACGAGAAGCATTAAACATAAGGTAGACGAGCTTGAAATATTTTTACACTCGCTGAGTGTCGAATTTAAAACTATCGTACTTACGGAAACCTGGCTAGCAAAAGGGGACATGCCTCCATGCCTTCAGGGGTACAACTGCAAAAGCCTGAGCAGAGAGAATAAAAGGGGCGGCGGAATTGCAGTTTATATTAAGGATACTTTACAATACCAAGTTATTGATGATCTCACAAGAATGAATGAAAATATAGAAAGTTTGTTTGTTAAAACACCAGCCGCTGTAGTTGCTGCCTTGTATAGACCGCCATCGGGCAACATGCTTGAATTCATTGAATTTCTTGAAAATGCACTATGTTTCCTTGGATCACTATCTGCGTCATTTATAATTCTTGGCGATGTAAACATAAATACAATTTCAGATGACCCTTACGCGAGAGAATTTCGAGATATCATCCACCAGTACGGATGTAGCAATCTAATAACACTGCCAACCAGGGTGACTGCTGACACGGCAACGTCCCTCGACGTCTGCATCACAGATAGTTGTCATGCTACAGCTGGCGTAATTTTATACGATATCAGTGACCATTTGCCTATTTTTTGCGTTGGGTCTTCTTCAATCAAGGAACAAAATCATGACATAGAAAAATTCTGGCACCGTTCAATAAACGACGAAACACTGAGACGTTTTGGCTCCATAATAGAGCAACAAAGTTGGGACGACGTGTACGATGAGTGCAACCCCACGCTGGCTTATAGAAACTTCCTGATTAAATACAAACGATGTTATGACGCAGCCTTTCCTCTACGGGAGAAAAAAACAAAAAGAAAAAAGTTAAGAAAGCCTTGGGTAACTAGATATCTTTATAAAAAAATAAAAGAAAAGAACAGTAAATACCATGCATTCATTAAAACTCGTGATCCTCGCTTATTGGCCGAGTTCAAAAAATTCAGAAACGAATTGAACAGAGACCTGAAGAAGGCGAAATGTGATTACTTTCAAGCTCAGTTTCAGCGTGTACAGGATGACCACAGAAAAGTTTGGGACACGATAAACAATCTAATCACCAGAAAGCAGCGTTGCACTGTGAAGGAAATCGTAATAGATAATGTAACTGTCGCTGGAAAAGAACTCGCAGATGCAATGAATCAGCATTTTATTAGTATTGGATCGTACGCGGGAAATGATAGCATTGCGGGTGACTGTACATTTGAAAGATATCAGCTAGGATCAATCATGCTTGCTCCAACAACACCATTCGAAATTGATAAAATTATAAGAAGTTTAGAAAATGATGTCGCTGCTGGAGATGATGAAATCAAGGCTTTACCGATTAAGTACACAACGAGCATAATTAGTCCTGTTTTATCACATATAGTTAATAATATGCTCCAGTCTGGAGACTTCCCTGATGAATTAAAAATAGCCAAAATTACTCCCGTTTACAAGGGAGGCGGAGAGAATTTAATTAATAATTACAGACCAATCTCTGTTCTCCCAGCATTCTCAAAAATTTTCGAGCGGGTTATAAATGATAGGCTAACCTCCTTCCTTCAAAAACATCAAATAATAACGCCGGAACAATATGGATTTCAGAAAAAAAAGTCTGCGGAACTAGCGTTACTTGACATAAAAGATAAAATTGTTGAAAATATTGAAAACAAATTGTTCACGCTTGGTTTATTTTTAGATTTAAGAAAAGCATTCGATACTGTACAACACAGTATTTTATTGAAAAAGCTAGAAAACTATGGGGTTCGAGGAGTTGCGTTAAGGTTGATTAAAACGTATCTTACTGACCGTTACCAATATGTATCTATAAATGATCAGTCATCTAAAAAAATGAGGATACAGTGTGGTGTACCACAGGGCTCTATTTTAGGCCCTCTGCTATTCCTCTTGTATATCAATGATATAACTAAAATTCCAGACTCCCCCGAGCTAATAATGTATGCCGATGATACTAATGTGTTTTTTACGGGAGTGACAAAAAAGTGCTTGGAACTGTCAGCTAATACTTACCTATTAAAACTATCAACATGGTTACAAATCAATCGTTTAAGCCTAAATACTAGTAAAACCAAGTATGTTATTTTTAAACCGGCCAATAGGCGAGACTGTAGCTGTATCAACATATTGTTTGAAGGTACCTTGCTGGAACAAGTGGTGGAACAAAAATTTCTAGGCGTATGGTTCACAGAGGACCTCTCATGGAATACTCATATTAACAAACTGAAAGCAGAATTATCACGCGTTACTGGTAGCATATATAAAATACAAAACCTTCTACCCATCTGGCTGAAACAAACATTATATTATTCCCTATTTTACTCGAAAATCAGCTATGGAATCTTAATTTGGGGAACAACTACAGCTTCGAACTATAATAAGCTAGTAATCTTGCAGAAAAAAATATTACGTATGTGCGAAAATTTTAAAGGGGATAAAAGAAATCTACGTACACAACCACTCTTCATAAAATATAATATGCTGAAAGCAGACCAGGTATACTACTTCAAACTCCTGCAATGGATTTATATGAACAAATTATACATTACACCAACAGACAGCTTGAGTGTGTACACCTTTCGAGACCCAAAGCGAAAGATGCCTGCTATCAGGACTAACTATGGCAGGCAAACAATAACTTTTCAGGTATCAAAAACTTTAAATAGAAACGATATAAACATAGACTTTGACAAACCTTTTTATAAATTCAAAAATGAATGCAGAAGATTCCTGGTGGGTAGTGGTATTGCTTTTTCATCAACTTGAGACCTTTTATACTAACGATACGCACTTCAAAGCTTATTTTGTACTATTTTGTAATTATTGATCTTATTTCTGACACTGTAAATGCTAAAAAGCTTTTTCTGCCTTTTTATATTTTTCTAGACCAAATTTTCCACAAGTGAGTGCATTTCAATGTCTATGTCTCTTTGTTTACAGTGCATATGTATGCATGTATATATGAGTATGTAAATGCGTGTGTATATACATATTGTTCAGTTTTTGTGGCACTTTCAGTATAGTTTATTTTTTACTCAATTTCCCGATATTAGTTCTTTCGTACTAGTTTCATGATAGTTTCAAGTGAATTTTGTGTTATGACATATGCTGTAGTTATTTCTGTTATTTTCATTTATCCGTTCAATATTATTTGATGCTGTTAGTTCAGATTATTCATGGCCATTGCGCCATACGCTGTTCAAGTTTCTTGATACTTTCTGTTTGTTTTATTCTAGTTTTATTTTTGCTGTATTGCATGCATTTTTTTCATGTATTATGCTGAACTATAGGGGGCAGAGGCTCTGTCAGGCATTACGCCTTTATCTCTGCCCCCTATGCGGAAAAGTTATCCGCAAATCAAATAAAGAAAAAAAAAATAGCTTGTGCCTAAAACAAAATAGAAGGAGGTTCTGTAGCAGGCGTCGATGTCGGCGAAACAGCAGGATCGAGCACTGGGGCGAGAGTGACTCCGTCTCACTACGCGGAACCCCTTTGTGCATGAGTCGGTTTCTGGAGCCATCGTAGTGGAAAATTCGGCGCGTAGAACATTTTGATCACGAAGAAGCAACAAAGTTACCTCGGCTCTTTGCATGGGAGCCAAGCACGATAACCGGCCACGGGCGCGCCACCTACCTGGCCAGCTGTGCGCGCGGCGATATATCTTTTATGGAACAGTAAGCTAAAAAAAGTGAAAGCCGCTTACAACTCCCTGTACCACCGAATTAGAGCGCAGCTCTTGAGGAGGAGGAGGGAAGGGTACTGGGGGGTGAAGTGACCTAGGGGGGTCACGTGACCTTGGGGAGTCACGTGACCATGCCGATGATGTCATCAGTGACGTCACTGATGACGTCATCAGTGACGATGACGATGCGGACTCCGATGACGTCATCAGCGATGATGATGATGACGATGCGGATGTCGGTGACGTCATCAGTGACGTCACTGATGACGTCATCTGTGATGATGACGATGACGATGCGGATGCCCCCCCCGAAGTCACGTGACACCCCCAGGTCACGTGACCCCCGTCGAGGTCACGTGACCTCCCCGATGACGTCATCGTCACTGATGACGTCACCGGCATCCGCATCGTCATCGTCATCATCACTGATGACGTCATCAGTGATGATGACGATGACGATGCGGATGCCGGTGACGTCATCGGGGAGGTCACGTGACCTCGGCGGGGGTCACGTGACCTCGGGGGGTCGCGTGACTTTGGGTGTCACGTGACCTTGGGGTGACCTTGGGGGTCGCGTGACCTTGGGATGACCTTGGGGCCACGTGACCTTGGGATGACCTTGGTTACGCCGACGCCGACGCCGACGGCGACGCCGACGCCAACGGCGACGCCGACGCCGCTCAAGCCGGGAGCGGGCCCCTAAGAGCTGCGCTCTAAAATTATAACAGTGTATATAAAAGTGCAGAGCTGAAATTCTAGAGTACATTGTTACACAACCAAACGCCTTCCCTTAATTAGAGTTACCCAGCATTTTAACCACATAACAAAATATATGCAGCAAGTCCCTTTACACCACAGCTTTGTAAGAAATTATATTTTATATACTTTAATAAATATGGCGATTTCAAAGAAACGGCATTTATGCGCGTAAGTTCGTAAGAAATAAAATATTTCGAATGAAGGAAACCAACATTATTTCAGTTCTCTCAAAATTCGTTTTTCTTCTTTGCTTTCACCGATTACATCACTGTTGTAGCCGGCCCTGTGAGCACTTTTTTCGGAGCAAAATTTAGAAATATACGAAGTTCAAAGCAGAAAATAGCCTATACATATTGCGTGTCATCATGATTTGGTGCAAAGTGAAAAACTTGTCCCGGTGTGTACTCCTCTCTACTTTTAAAACTTCGATTAAATTATAAGATATAAAACCGGTACTAAAAATGTAAGTGAGATTCTAGTTATTTACCAACCGCTGTTGAGGCTCATCCAATTATTCAATACCCGCCGGGAAAGGCAAAAGTGCAGTTAAACCTAGGGCTGGGCAATAATTAGATTAAGCTACTGATTAATCGATAAATGAATTAATCCCGATAAGGCTTTTAACCGGCTAACCCGTACAATTTTGACGAGCCGAAAGGGAAAAAAAAATAAACACTTTCACCGGGCAGGCATGGACAAATATACCAGTATAAAGGGATAATTTTACAATAAATATCAACTTCAAGTAAAAAGAAAGGGAAAGATTTGTCACTCCAGACATGTGCAGAAGGTTACATGTATCCGTGCCGTTTAAACATCGCGCGAGTGCTGCTTTAGCGCAGCAGAGACTATAGTAAACAATGAAGTGAGGTCACGCTTGCCGGACAATATCTATGAACTATTTTGCCTCATGCAGCTGAAGTGTGAGTGTCTGCTGCATCTCTGAGTACGTGTCTCTTTGAACAGCTCTCAACTACACATCGTGTTTGAATCATAATTCAAACTGTATAATGCGCCGTTTATCACCATTCAGCTAAAAAAGAAGTTTATTATAAAGGAGATTGATTAATCGATTAATTAACCCTTTAAATGATTCTAACTAGGTGGGTTAAACTTTTAATTGACGCCTTACCTTAGAGAAGCACAGCATCCAGGTGATGATTTTTTCTTGTTTGAGATGTGTATTCATTAGAAAACTGACATTGAAACTTGCCCTAGAGAATTGCTGATAGCTCCAAAATTCAGGCAATGCGAAAATACCCCGGAAGACAGTAGCCTTTCTGCAGGCTAAAATAGTAAAACTACGACTAAGATATTACTAACGTTTCTGGAAGAATGTATTTGCTTTTCTGTAGGCGTTTTTTGCAAAACTAAAAAGTATCCCTACAAAATGCGTGTTAAGCAGCCAAGCGGGTTTAATTCATATTGACTAAGTTTAAAAGTGCGAAGTAAAAAAGGTGTAACCAAAGGTGAAAGCTCACCTTGTCACTTTGGCGCTAATATCTGTCAAGCTAACGGAATAGTTTCTTTACAGGTGTGCGAATAGTGAAACCTAAACTCGATCGAATTAGAGTAAAATTGTGTCGAACGGTGGCCAAAAAGTGGAATGTCAAATCATATACGAATACCAAAACGTTCTATTTATATCTTCTTGCAAAACAAACCCCTACATGTTAGTTTTTTGCAGGGAACGCAGAACTAAGATATACTAGTACTTCTTGCTAGCACGAATGACGCATCCAGGTATGAATACGCAGCGTGTGAGATGAATAGTTGGATGTTACTTAACTTTTTGCATCGGGTGAAGTACGCCACCTACTCCTTGTGCACCCCGCTTGAGGAATGCCACATAAACGTTTACCGGACAAAACACCGCGAGGTTTAGCATAGACCAGGACAAATTTTCAGCACTTCCTTCACAAACCGCTATCAAAACTTACAAGGCAAATGCTTATGGTGGATTTTGACACAGCTGAGGCTCACATGTCTGATCTTAAACGGGTACGGAAAAAAAACTCTGTAGCGCACTCCTTGGCTTCAACATGTCGTAGGTAGCAGTAGAACACCAGAAATATTAACTTTTTTTAACAAAATATTAAGAAAACATATTTTAAACTTATTAAACCATATTAAGAAAACAACTGGTTGTTTGCTATGAAACTTCAGTGGAATGTTGTGACGGCGCGGGCGTCCGGCGGAAGCGCCACTATATGGGAAGTACACCCACTAGTACAAATTACCTACGCCAGAACGTAAAATCGAAGGTTTGGTGAAGCAAGCCGAAGTACAGTTGGCCACCTTAGATTCACTCCGCCAGCCAAGTGCTTTCACTCATTCTTTGACGTCAAAGACGCTTTCAACGTCGTTCTGGCCGAAGGACGCCGACCTCTCGAAGTGGCCTGGGTTCAGGGCCGTAACCAGGGGGGGGGGGGGGGGGGTTAGGGGGTTCTGACCCCCCCCCCCCCCCCCCCCCGAAATTTTTTTCTGGGTACGGCCCTGGTCGGTGCACTGGCAGCCAGCCAATTTTAATCTCCACCCCTGCGCACGCGCAGTGGCGCCGGTCGGCTACCGGGTACCAAACCGGGACCGGTTCTCCGGTTTGCTGTAACTCTCCATTATATGCCACCGATGCACATGATTCATAGGCGAAAATAAGACAACAGACACTTTCAAAATGGCCGCCGTTGTCCCCGAAAACCCCCCCCCCCCGAAATTTTTTTCTGGGTACGGCCCTGCCTGAGTTCATGTCGCAGAGATGTGCCGGTATCCGCTTTTGTGAATGGTAGTTTCTGTGCGACGATGTAAGAATTCAGTGATTGTCTTGCCGTCCAACGTAGTCGCCGCCGAAGTGCCCCCGCTTGGACGTTCGCGTAAGCCTCGTTGAACGATACCGACGAAAGCGGTGCCGGTCGCTTCTTTTTATTCGTTCTTGATGCAAGGTTAGTGATGTGCAATTGTCTAAGCACTTCGTGGTAATCATATAGATCGTGCGATGGGGATCTAAAATGATAAGTTCTGGCAAATCTTTTCTGTACGCGTTCCACATTATTGGAAGCTGTCGCACTAAGGCGGTTCCAAATCACAGTGCAGAATTCATGTCTTGGAACAACTATGTTTCTATAAAGTACGTAGAAAAGGTGAACACTTGAAAAACACTTACTAAATCTTGAATTTGCACCGAGAAGACGAAAACAAGAGCTCACGACGTATGTCGCGTGCGAGTTAAAGTTTAGTTTAGAGTCTAGCATCACTCCCAGATCTTTCACAATCGTAACTCGAGTAATCGACGAATTTTGTAAGTAGTACAGAAGGTGAGTTGGATTAGTCTTATGCGTGAAAGATATTACATTTGTTTTTCCAATGTTAAGATCAAGCCCCTTATCTTTACACCATAGACAGATGGCGTTGATATCTTCCTGCAGTAGAGCACAATCATTTAATGACGAAATATTTTTATAGATCTTGAGGTCATCAGCGAACTGCAAGAGGCACGAATGGCGAATGATGTCTTGGACATCTTTAACAAATATATTAAAAAGAAGAGGTCCCAGATTGGAAACCTGGGGTACACCAGATGGCACAGGAGAAATACAAGACCTAACATTTGCGTAGCCGACACAGTTTTCTCTTGCAGAAAGATAACTTTCAAACCAAGAACAGTACTCGTCACTGAGACCAGAAACAGAAAGTTTGTGTAACAGTAACTTGTGGGTTACACGATCAAATGCCTTGCTACAATCAAAATACACTGCGTCAACTTGCTTTCGAGAACAGACTCTGGGGGAAATATCATTTAAAAACACGCAAGATTTGTTTCAACAGACCTGCCGCTCAAAAAACCATGTTGAACTTCGGGTATTAAGTGCTTAAAACAGCGTCTTCGATGCTTATGAACGATTTTTTCGATTACCTTCGAAAATGCGGAAAGCAAAGATATAGGTATATAATTTGTGATATTCGTTGAGGTGCCTGATTTAGGAGGAGGGATTACCAAGCCCTTTTTCCAGGCGGTCGGAAAGATAGACTGCTTCAGTGACATAGAAAATATGTGGTGTAGAATGGGAGCCAGTAAGTCGACACACCCCTTAACTATAAAATTCGGTATCCCATCAAGGCCACAAGATCTTTTTAGATGGGAGCTGATGAATTGCCCAAACAACGTCGGCAAGGTCAATTTTTGGAGGAGGAAAATGGTTGTGAGTAGTTAGTAAAATCTCTGTGTTTTCGACACTGACTGATAAATAGGAGGACAAAAAAAAACTTTGCGAATTGATTGCATATCTTATCAGGATCAGAAGAATATGCTCCGTCAATCATAAGTGAAGCAGGAGTCGACCTATCTCGAGTATGCTTTTTAACCAATCGCCAAAAATCCTGGGGACGCTTGGAAACACTTCCGTCGATTTGTCTACCATAAGCCTCTTTATCGCGCTTCTACAGTTCTTTAGCCGTGGCTCGGCATATTTTAAACCTGTCATAAACTTCGTTGCTGTTAGTAGTGCGGTAAAGACGGTGCAAATGTAACTTTTTGCGCATTACGCGTTTTAATTCGCGAGAGAACCAGGGGGATATCTGTTTGATCGATCAGTTTGTTTACGAGGTATAAAGCTGTGCATGCCGGTCATCAACATATTGGTCAAAGCAGTGACCGCCTCGTCAATCGAGTGTAAACAAAGGACGGCGTCCCACGCATACGCAGCAAGGAAAATATAAAAGTCATGATATGAGCCGTTGGCGTAATCAAACCGATATATGTTTTTGTGTTTCACGGACGAGACTAGCACGTCTACCTTAGCGGAAAATGGAACATGCCATATATCGGCGGAAACAATTGGATTGCTCACTATTGCAATATTGTAAGTTTCAAGATTAGTAAAAAGAACGTCCAGAGCGTTTCCACATGCGTTTGAAGGAACTTCGCCGCGGTAAAGATCGTTGTAGTGAACAAAATTTAAGAGCTGATTTTCTTTACGACAGCTTGACTCTGAAGCTTCGCTCGACCACCACGTACCAGGTACATTAAAATCGCCGACAATGATCACGTTAAAGTTGGCGGGGTCGAGTTTTTCTGATAAACTGATCAGAACCTGCTCAAATTCCTTGGAATCGAGAGACGGGGGTATATAATAATTTCCTGTTAAAAGATTTTTGGGTCCGCCAGTTTTCACTTCAAGCCAAACACATTCTTCATAGCTTTCGAGGTCCAAGCGACGAACTGCCGTAATGTTGTTGCGTATGGCTGGTGGTATACCACCACCGTGTTTCTGTCCGGTAACTCCGTAATTACAACACGGCGAAATATGGAGTAGCTGTCACAAAAATATTCATAAGATGTGATGTCACTTAGTAGCCAGGTTTCTGTAATACAATACACGTCGTAGTCTGAAAGCGCTACCCCCTCAAAGAACGTACCGGCCTTAGTGCGAAGGCCACTTACGTTTTGGTAGTAGATTGATAAAGTTTTAAGCTTCTCCCGTGTCTGCATTAGCAAGTTCGTCTGTTCTTAGTACACCACGAAACTGACGAAAAAGACACCCCTCAGGCCACACTAGTGGGTCGTTAATTATATCAAACGTGTCAGCACTTACTTCGACGTGAAAAGACGAGTATCTAGAAAACTTGCTTTTAAGCCTTGTACATACGAGCGTGTCGTCCTTCACCACATCAGCCACAAACTGTTCGATGTCTTCTGTGGTTGTATCCGGGTTCATCCTTGTTACGAACAATGCTTTCCGGGCAGGACCCCGGGGAACGGTCCTCAGAGTCGTCAACTTGCTGGCACCCCCTCGTAGTTCTGCCTTCCGCCGGCGTCGAACCTCATTCCAGCCGTCTTCTGGCTGGTTGCGTTTGCCTGAGCTCGGACTGACGTTATCCGAGTGCGTTGAAGGTGCGGTGGAAGCAGAAGTGGACTGTCTGGAAGGTCGTTGGGTCTCGTTGTTCCCCGGTGCCTTGTTTACAGCGTTGGGACGAACAGGCGGCGTTTCATCACTTGTTTGCTTCGTTGTATTCTTCGCCACTCTGGCATAGCCCGGCCCTGTTGGTTGAATGGTCAACAAAGCGTCGAGGACTTTCGCAAAATTTGTATTCACAAAGTCCAGGCGCTTCATGACCAATGAGTTATTGTATTCCAGTTCCGGCCTCATAGCAGCGTTTTCGAGCTTGAGTGACGTCACTGTAGCTTCCAGTCGGTCGACTTTCAAAAGCAGCTCTGTAAGAGTAGCAGCCGAATTTGCAGGATGTTCGTCACTTCTCATGGCAGCGGGCGTAGTCGAGCCGGGCGACAGCACGTCAGCGTTGACGAGGCTTTCCTCACCGCGCGGACGCCGAGTGCAGTCAGTGCATTTGTAGATGCTGACACCGTCGCGAAAAAGGACGTCGTAATCTTCTTGGCGAATGTTCAGGCATTTTGTGTGGAAGGCGAAATCACACTCACCGCTGCACGCGATGGAAGTTTGTCGGGACGAGATAGGCAGGGTGCAGTCAGCGCACACACCCATCTACTGCTATTGTTCGCACGGGGGTAACAACGCTGCGGTCACACCACTATCGGTGCGATACACTGCACGAAATGCTCGAGTGACTCTACCGCCGTGCTGCTTCACCGGACTCGGCCTGCTTCCTTGCTCGCTTCAATAAATGAAGGATGCCAACCGGTATGGCGCCTTCAAAGCGGTATTTATATATCCCTGAAGATGGCGCCCTCGCCGACTCTGCTCGGTGTGATCAGTCGGTGGTAAATCAACTAAGCAGCAATTGCCATGTCCTACCAAATGTAACGCATGACCCCGCTATCAGCTTTGACATGAGGTAGGAAATTTACCAGCGTCTCTCCGCGTGCCAGATACCAGAGGTACCTTAGCCGCCTCGCGACGATGTCGCCCCGTTTAAAGAGCAGTGAGCTCGCACCCGAATTGGATGTTGCCGTTGTCGCCATATCGGCCAAGTCGCGGAGCAAGCGTCGCATTACGAGTTGTCATAACGCGCACGACTCCGCCGGCTCCGTAATCTCATCATGATATGTTACAGCCCTTGGGCACTCTGGCTAAGCAATATAGTAACGCGTTGACGGCACCAAGTGTCAACGCTCATAGCTTTTGTACGCTTGGACCTAGGGAGCCTGGTGACGTTGCGGGCAAGTCGCAAGTGAGGCGGATATTTTCAATTGCACTGCGCTCTTCGATGGCTGATTTTCAAGCGCTCGCCAGAATCGAAAACTTAGAGCAAGAAATAAAGCCATCCCTTTAAAATACAAGCGTGCGATTGTCATTAGCAGATAGAGCTGATCATGTTTAACTTATTTCTGAACGTGAAAGGTTGATCTTAGTTCCAATTCGGTATCCGTTCAAAAACCAATGAAAGCATGTATGTCACATGCGCGTGGTCTGTTAATGAGAGTATACACAAGTTTATGTATATATTCCTTAGAAATAAATTAACTCCCCTACTGCCTTCAGCATTCTTTCAAGCGATATGTGCAGCAGGGAAGTTCTTCCTAATCATATTCAAGTGGTTATAGAGGACCTTCGTTTTTCTTGAACCCGCTTCACTGGGTCTCACCTATTCATGCTTGAATCAATGCTATGTCAACGGCCACCTGATCTTGCTGAAAGTACTCAGTCAACCTCTATACTCTGGGATGGACGTTTCGAACATGCTTCTCTAAGAATATAAGTTCCGCGCAAACGTTTTATTGCGTACAAAGCTGAAAACCGTTTTTTTTTTTTGCCATAACTTTAGTGTTTTTTGTGTGCGTGTATGTGTGTGTTTGACTGCTAAGGACAAAAGAAGGATTTGGGGGTTTGGGCGATCGCCAAGGCTCGCATACTTGGGAGCTTCTCCGGGCTCATATACCTTCGGCAAACCAAGCTAAATTTTTCGCGTATTTTTAAACGCCATTAAAAGCACAAGTTGACCATAAAAGTTTTTTCTTTTTTTTCCGTACAAATATGTGTAACTATGCCTCTTTCGCGATGATTCCCTAGGTTTCGAAGATGATAACTTTTGTGAAACTCAATTCACAAATATGCATTATATCATATCAATGTTTAAACAAATAGCTATTCGACAAACACAATATCCTTATAATGATATTAAATTATCATAAGTAAAACGGATTGGAGTACAAGAGAAAACTCTAAAAGTACGTATTTCGGCAACAGTGTAATCAAAACGTTTTTTATTAGTTTGTTTTAGTGTCAAGAGCGCTCGGCGTAATCCAAAACATCCCATAAAAATTAAATGTAACATACGGTTGGGACATATAGATACGTAAATATAGACATACAAAATGTTTCAAGTTCTATATCAAGAGGCGAGGCTTCGTCATCGCCATTTGTGGACCTATTAAAAAACTAATTTTTTGCACATTTTCAGAGTATTCTTTGGCTACGATTTCGCACATAATTATATAGAGTAAGGCTGGTGCGTAGACAAGTGGTTCTTTTATACATTAAGGTTTTCCTGCACATGTATAATTTACTCCTTCAAAACATCCGAAATCACAATTAAATGGATTGCATAAATGTTCTCATCAGAGTTAAAAGCTTATAGATATTTTATTATAAAAGTTTTAAACGGAATAATAAAGTACTAGGTGAAACAAAATATCTTAGATGTGCCCACAGCCCTAGCATTAAAGGAATACTACAACAAAATTTCGGCTCTTATTTTTTGGTCTATATGTGTTCAAAGGAGCAGTATCGCATCGAACATACAAATATTTTGTTTAAACAATGTCGAAAAAGAATTTTAAAACGAATTGAACGATTAGCAAAGAGCACCTGGTGGATGTCGCTAACGCCTCGCTTGTAATGCCCGTCTAGGAACCTTGACAGCTAGTGACGGAGGTCGTCTCGCCTCCGGCCACGACGAGAGAAGAGGGGAAGGAGGAACTCCCCTCTTCCCGAGAATGCCTTTTGTGTGTCGCAGAAGTGGCTATTGTCCCCCTACAAGATTACAGAGGATTGACGCGTCACTCAAAATTCGTCCAAAAGCAGTCGCTTCGGTGGCTGGAACGACTAGGCCATCCTCTCGACGTCAGCCTCGCCGTAGCTTTGCTCGTCCTGAGACGACCTACGTCACGATTGCGTTGGATGTCACGTGGTCTCCGCTGGGCCTTCTCCGAGCGCTTGCCAGAGCGGGATGTTTATAACGAAAGATACAGCCATCAGGCTCAAAATACAAACGTGCGATTGTCATTTACGGATATTGTGGATCATATATTCAACCTATTTTTGAACACGACGGGAATATTTCAAATTTCGTTGAAGTATCGCTTTAAATTTCAGGTTTTTTAACTCTCGCTTCGTGCTTAAAAATAGCCCGATAAAGCAGGGACAAAGTAAAGACGATACAGGCAACAGTGTTGACAGCCCCTGAAAGTTTATTTCCACCTCTCCCAGTATATACGCACATAGACAACAGTCAAATACACACAGTGCGAAGGAAAAAACGCAAAAAAACGTAGTCTCAGAATCTTATTATTCAGATTATAAAATTGCTGCGTCGTAATCGGTCCCTTACATTCACGCAAATTGCATACGGTCACAGCACATCACTCTATAATCTAACAAATAAGAAGTTGACGTTGCGTGTATTCCGCGGCTTTTATTGAGCAATCTGTTTATTTGGCTGTTGCCTATGTGTATATATATTGGTGGCGGTGTGGAAATATACTTTAAGTAGATAGTCAGCGCTGTCGTCTGTATCGCCTGTACTTTGCCATTGTTTTGTCGCGTTGCTTTATACCAATGTTCTTATGAACCAACTAGCCGAAACACACATCTTATCAGGCTTCATCTCGCTCCTCTACGCACACTAAGCCTAAGTAGGCATGCTACACCCACTGATATTTGTTCCTTTACTTTCTTTTAGAAAAATGAAGCTTGCATAGGCCAGGGGGGGGGGGGGAGTACGAGCATCTACCTAACATATCTGGGAACGCAAGTTCCCACATCATTTAATGTGAACAAAAAGTGCCGTGTCCGCGGATTAACACATTACTATCAGTGTTTCGCTAGATGTTTAACGTACCGTTTAGAAACCCGTCTTTGTTTTAAGCTTTTTTCCATAAGTGGCATGATCGAATGTATTTGATAAAACTTAAAGAATTTCGTTTTTTTCTCCTGGCGGCGAGGTAGTGAGTTAAGTCAAATTTGGGGGTTTTACGTGCCAAACCAACGACGGGCATCTGGCACGCCCCAGCGGAGGACTGAGGATTAATTTCGACCACCTGGGGATGTTTTGACGTGCAACCGAAAGCTCGGTTACACGGCGTCTTCTCCGCAATAAGCCTCCGTCAGATTGCGGGCACCTCGGCCGGGATTCGAACCCGCCACATGGGGATCCGTAGGCCGACGCTCTCGCCTCGGAGCCACCGAGGCGGCGCGAGGTAGTGAGTTACACGTTCCGTGACGGCATGCAGGCAGCGCAATGTGCTTGTTACGGCGTGTGGAGAGAACTGGGCGTGGGGATGACTTCATTGATATGGTCACCCCTGAAATTTGTCAATATTCTTCAGAAAAGCGATGCAGCAAAACTGGCCCAGTCCTGTGATGCAAAAAAGGCATAAGCTCCTAATTTTTTTAATAACATTCAACACGCAACTTGTGAACAAAAACTCGAAATAGGGATGCTCCCACAATCTTACGTTAAAGCGATTTCTTAAGCCTTAAAGGGGCACGGAAACAAAAATTGGAATATTAACATTTCGTTCACAAATGAGTCAAGCATGACGGATAATAACCGTAAATGATAATCGCGTGTTTGTATTTTGAAGGGCTGGCTATAGACATTTCCAGCGGCAGTCTCGAACGAAGCGATTTACAGCGGAGGTCCCTGGTTTTGAGAGGGTACGTCAGTGTTGCCCGACTGCGCTGAGCTGTGGGTTTTCTAGTCAGTGGGCTGTGGCAGCCTCCATAGGCGCACTTCCTAACGCTGGTGGAAGCTAAATTGCCGCTTTCTATTTTTTATTTTGTGTTCTACGGCGAATAGAATTTCTCGGGTTTTTTTAAGAATGCATTGTACTAATTTGTGGGAACAAAAACGAAGAAATGGAAGCTCTCTTGGTGAGTCCGTGCGCGACAGAACAAATGCAACTGGAAAATTTGTTTCATTTTGTGTTGATATTTTTAAGGCACCGTACACTCAGCCGCGCCAATTTGCGAAGGTCTTAGCCGTCGAAAATATTTGACCACCCAGGATATCTAAACTGCACGGATATTCCCCACCCACAACATGAAATTCAAGGAGTATCATCAATCGAACAACATATATTGTACGTACCCCACGGTGCCGCGTTATCCGAACAGGACTTGAGAAAGGTTTGAAATAACGCAGCATGTCCAATATATAGTGCCGACGATCGACGATAGTCACCTGACGACAAACGGACGGAATACAGTGTGTTTTGGGGAACGTCTAGAAGAGAGCTGCTTTTTGGCACAGCTTCAAAGCAAATGAACGAACGTGTCTATTCCGTCCCCACACCCCGGACCCGACCCTATCAGCTATTTTTCGCGAAGACCCGGAATATAGCCGGAAAGGCTTTTTTGAGATTATCTAAACGGAAATAATCTTCCAAGAATGTCGAACAGCCTGCGTCGCGGGCTGCTTGACGTTCGCTCTCTTCATTAATTTCCTGCGAAGGCCGAGCAGGCTAGCAGCCCTGCTTTTCCCTGGTTCTCACAGTGGAAGATAACACACAGAGGGTAAGCATGCTAAAGAAGCAAATGAAGTAAAAACTTCGAAGAAAATCCGGCGAACGGCGAATGCACAATGCAGGTGGGGAGTCACGCTGACCGGGTTTCCACAGCTCAGGGGCCCTAAACTCGTCAAATACAAAGTTGTAGCCGAAAGTTCGCAGAGCGCGCCGATTGGATGTCGACGAGAAAAACTCGAAGTCATTGTCGTGATTGTCCAATCGGCGCGCTCCGTCAACTTTGCCTCCAACTTTGTATTTGACGAGTTTAGGGTCCCAGGCGGGTGCCAGATATTTCTGGCTGATAGGGGTTGCTCGATTCGCAAAATGGCGGCGGCCAGAATGCTCATTTTGAAAGGTCTACATCTCTCGTTCCAAACGGTGCACTCGAGCAAGCGCTCTAAGAGAAGTGAGCGGAGAGCGCGATGCGTCATGGGATATCCAGGGCAAAAAAAAAACAGAAAAAAAAGATTCCCCGCATTCGTGACGTAGCAAGGCTGGCGTAGTTATGAGCTTGCCCTTGGTGGTGTTGTCGGCGTTGTCTTGGTGTCAATAGCGTCAGCGCGTTACAACCGAGCCGTTCGAAGTACCCGTGGGTTGACGAGCGTGTGGCTGGTTTAAGGAGCACGTAGCTTCCACAAGACTGTCAGCTAGGGCTGAACGGGGTGGGGAAAACAACTTTTTTTCGAGTTTTGAGTGACGGGCTAATCTCCTAGGGGGAGAATAGCTGTTTCCGGTTGCACGAACCAGGGTCCGAGAAAGAGGGGAGTCCTTCATTTCCGTCTTCTTGGACCGTTTGGTTGTGGAGTACTAGAACTGGGCGGTGTGTCGTCCACGCCGAGAAGCAACGGTGGGAGGAGGTCGGCGCAGCGATGATGGCGCGCAAAAGCGGCAGGGGGCGCTGTGGGTAGCAGGCGTGCTCCTTCCCGCTCGAATTGCCGTGTTGCCGTACTGCTTGTGATCTCGTGGTTCGCGTCGTCGCTTCGTTTTGCTGCGGTGTTTTATTTTTTAATGATTGAGGGAAATGGATAGCGATCGGTGCCGTTCAGTTGCATGTGGACATTGCGTGCAATGACGGAAAAAAGGCGGGACAAGAGAGACGGGACGTGTTTTGTACCGGGGCGGTGATTTCCCTACATCCCCCAACACAGGTGTGCCCCCCCCCCCCCCCCCCTTCTTTTTCCGAAGGCACCCTCCTAATTCACAACGACTCTTATAATCTCAAGGCCCCCCGAACCCCCCCCCCCCCCCCCTAATTTCAATTCCTGGGGCCCGTGCCTGGTTGCAACAGCGGCTACCGGTCCCGCAAAAAAGCCCGTTCCCTTTTTCGTGCCCCTCTCGAGTTCGATCGGCATGAGTCGTGATCCCGCAACATTAAAAGGAGTGGCAGGGAAACTCTGCTTCATTTAATGCAGGCAGTCATCCACATTTTTTTTCGGACTTTTTGCACTCTGTAAAGTATCTGCTAGATCGGTTTTTTAGACACTGGTTTCGACACACCGAAGGGACCTGTGCACGCTGACCAAATTAGAAAGGCTTGGATAAGTGACTGTGAAAATGTGATGTTGAAAGTTGTGGCCTCACATTAGCAATTTTTTTTTTCCTAACGGCTTTGAAACGATGAGGGTTGGCCCAGCACTCCGTCTCTTCAATGAGGAAATGCTAAGAGGCCTTTTTTTTACCACAAGAAAATTGAAAGGTCTTGTGGCCCAGCGAAAGATGCTCAGTCATTTATCCTGAAGATGTCGAAGCTCAACAAGATCATGACCTCACGTTGGAGAAAGTAGAGGTACAAAACGCCATAGGCGCCGACTACGAGGGAGCTCGGGGTCCCCCTCTCCCGAGCTCTTGGGAAAAGCAAGTACCATCGCCTCGGGAATCTTTGAGTGCACGTCATTAATCTTATTTGTGCGCTGGCGCCCAGTGTATAATTAAAAAAATTTTCTGTGCGTCCTGGTGCCCACACATATCGATAGCTGGTGCTCAGTGGATAAGTAAGAATTTATCCACTATGGTTACTACCAGAGCTGGTGAGTGGATACATTTTTCTAACTATTCGCACAGTCCTGTTCGAAGAGCCTACGTAGCAACAGCAAGTACGATAAAGGCTAGTACTGGAAATTTCTTCGAAAGCCCGTGGAAGTAGTTACGGAAGACGACAGTGGCACCTCTATAGGGTTCCATGCGGCCTATGGAAGTAGACGATATAATTCGTTTAGTAAGCCCCATTTTGTTTTCCCAAACGTTGAAAAAATTCATTACGTTAGTGCGCTACAACCACGGAATTCACTGATCACAACTACAGTGACAGCGAAATTATAGGGTCACAAAAGCAGACATTTGTTTAGGTATCATGCCAGAAACATGCTTATCCTACGTTATCCAGGGGATTACACACGTTTGGGATGTCTCTTTCAAGAGACTTCCCGAACGTTTCCCGGGGGATGGATTTTCGACCTCTTGAGAACACAACAATGTTAGCGCGAACACGCGATCGCCGGTTTTTCTATGAGAAACCAAAGGATCTGAGCAAAGTTCTAATTGCTAGGAAAAAGCTAATTCGGGTCTATAATGCAGGTGATAAAATTTCGCTTTTGAAGTAAATGCGAAAAAGGGCCAATATCGTGTTTGCTCTAGCAGTGGCGTCCTGCCCGAAGATGCACGTCTCGGGCGAAGCATTTGGGCACGAATTAGTACGGTAAATAATATGTGAAACAGCCGAAATAAAGAGTACCGTAAATAATTAGCCAAACAATACGAAACAATCGAACCCGTGAGGAACGCCAAGCCAGCCAAGCGCTACCGCTGCCTGCGCTCCGCGCTCCGCGCTCCGGCAGCACGCCTACTACACGTTGCGCCCTCCCGCGGCCACCGATCCGGTCATCGCTGAAAGAGCCCCCCTTCGCCTGCGCTCGCTACTGCCCAGTATTCCAGTACACCATAGTTTGGTACAATGCACGATTTGTGAGTTGAGAATGAAAGCTAAGAAGGAAAATTGAAATTCCAAAGGGCGGTGCTGTTCTGAAGGAATCTGCTACGTCACGACTACGTAGCAAGTTCCCCAACGTTGCTAGATTACCTAACAAATAGGCTCCGCATGCATCCGCCAGGTGCACATTGAAAGACCATTTATTTAGCTTTAAAATTAGTTTTCTTGTGCCTTTGAACGGAAGACTGGTGTTTTGAGGTTAGAGTGCAATATGCAACACATTCAAGCTGGAAAATGAGCGCTGGAATTTCGTTTCCCTACCCCTTTAAGGTGGAACTTTTAATCAAGGTTAATGTCGCTTTGGGATCACAATAAACGTTCTTCTAAACCTGCATTACCGATACTTTATATAATTGTATGTACAGTGCTCTTCAATCTTGACGTCCAAACTCGGTTAGCTAAACACCGATACGATGCCGTCTACGCAAAACTGACTAAATATGTCACTGCAGCAGCCGGAATGTCTTCACAATGCTATAGGTCACGATTGGAGATGAAAACGACACTATGTGCTTGGTCAAGTCGGAACCGCTATAGCATATAATAACGGGATTAAAACGAACTATCTTTTAATGGCTTTAAGTATAGGAAACACTGTACGTTCCCGGAATCTGAACACGCTTTTGCTTTTTTTTTTTTGTTTTACAATTAAACTTTTTTTTTCTTCTTTTTTTTTTTTTTGCTTTTGCTGAAAATTACGTACGTTAACGATGGCCTTTCGCTCCCGGGATTCGAACCTTGGACCGCAGAGTCTGAAGCTGCCGCGTTACCGCAGAGCTATGCCACAGGACTGCAATACGCTTTAATATACGGTTTCTGTGGAACAAACGTTAGTATCACTCACTAGTAGTGCCCGCTAAATTGGGAACACAAACGTCGCAATAAAAAAAGTTTAAGTCTTTTTTTTATTAATTCAAAGTTTATTCGGAGTTATCTGTTGAAATTAAAAGCTTCAGCTGGGTGACGCAAGCACCGCCCGATTAGAAGAGTTCAGCCCTGTTCATCCATCTAATACAACCTGGAAGGGCCTAGGCTTTACGCCATCCCTGGTGGATCCCTCGGCAGCCACAAGGGGCAAACGCGCTGAGACCCGACGAGGGCATGGCCATAGCCTCCCAGAGGCAGCAGTAATGAAATTAATATAATTGAGTTACAGTACTGAAATTACTTTTGAGAAGAATTTGTACTGTATTTCATTACTCTTTGATTAAGGTATATTAGTAATGTAATAAATTACTCTAGTGGCGGCGATTGTACTTAAAATCGTAATTACTTTTTAGATATTTCAGGCATGTTTTTTATTCGCCCGGAAAGAAACAAAAAAGGAAGCAGTTCTTAAATTTGCAAAAACAGAATCTTATTTAAAAACACACGAAAAAACGACAAATGCGGTTTTCGTTTGTGGCCGCTGGCTCGTGTGAAGGTCGAACTGAGTGTCTTTATGTGCGCGTTGCTTGAAGGAACTCTAGGTCTGACTAGAGGGTCGTGCCACCTAAATCCTGCTGTGTTTGTGTTTCTGCGACCAAGAATAGGCTTCCCCAAACGTGGCTTTTGCCCCCCTTGAAGATTATTTGCCACGAAGTTCACACAAAGAAGGCAGAGCCCACAGCAATCATCAATAAAAGGCCAATCCGAACCCAAACGCATCCGGGGATCGACAGAGTCCTCACTGGCTATTTCAGAAAAACGTGAACCTACAACGCAGACAGACCCAAGGTCAGTCGCTTCGGTTTGGAAGAGCATGTTGGTTCGCCTTATCTGTCTTTGGTTCTGCCCACTGGATTGGTGAGGCGTTCACGGTTGTTACTTTCAAAATGCAGAGCAGAGTGCGGTCTTTCGTGTTGTTTAGCTCCTGCTTTAGAATATATGAAACAGTAATTTGAAGTAATTTAAGTGGTAATTTGGAATTGCAATTCATTACCTTCGTGCAGTGGTAATTTATAATATAAATGTAATTACATTTCAGTCGTTTTAGGCAAAAATTTAGTAATGTAATTTAATTACAATAAATGAGTAATTTGTCCTCCTCTGTAGCCTCCTTATACTGAAAATCCCTGGCAGATCGCTACGAGAAGCGGTCGCCGAAATAGGAAAGGTAGAGCGGCAGACAACGAATGAGAGGACAGTCACCTGACTGGCGCCCCGCTGCGGCGAGACGCCGAAACAAACTTCTCCCGAGAGAACAAGTGTGTTTCGCGTCCTCGCCGCTGCAAACGCTGTGCGCTGATGTCCAGGTTCCCCGAGAAATGGCACTTCGATGCTCTGTGCTACCAGATCCTCGCGCTCCAAATCTGCGACCGGGCACTCTATGGCTCTGTCGTCGAACAGCCAGGCTTTGTAAGTATAGAGGAAGCTATAGTACGTCACAATTAAAGTGGCAGACGCGAGTGCCTTAGCGTAGCCTCGTGCTATCGTTGCGCGTCCGATGAGAAGCTGAACGATGCGTAAGCGGCGAAGCTCACGCATCTCGCCTTTCGTCGCAATTGTTTTGTTACTTTTTCCTCACTTTTTCTAAATGACATTTTTTTTTTATAGAAAACCTTTTTTTGGGCATTTGGGCCATTCTCCCGATCATGGGTAAGCATAGGCCTTAAACGAAAAACGAATTCCTCACTTACGACTGATTTTAATCACACACCGAAGCTCAAATCACACCATAATCGAAGCTCAGAAACGACACACTCACCAATTCCCGCAGCATCAATCACAATAAAAAAAAGTAAAACGGGCGATTATTACAAAAGACGAAAAGCAAACCCGGAAATTGTTGCCCCACGGTTCAATCCCGAACTTCGCTTATCGAAACTCCGCCACTAAACGTTTTTTTTTTTTTCGAATATCTTGTTTTTAGTTCAACAAAAAGAAAACTCGTTTTATTGGCAAGTGCTAATAAAATCATTTTAGTTTAGTAGATCCAGCCTTAAAGATTACGCACATTACACGGAGCACTGTTTGCTAGAGCTCCCTCCAAATTAACCTATATAGATGATGACATCGGTACTCAAATATGTATTAACTAAAAATCAGAGCACTTATGAATATTAAAAATTTGGCTTACAAATAAATAAGAAAGCGAAACTCTGCTATTGTAAAACATTTACTCGATCGATACTCAACTACCATCAAAAAAAACATTAAAATAAATTACAAAGTCGTCGTCACCGAGCGACTATTTTTGTTTTTATCTAAAAGTCGTATTAAGCATTCGAAACAGAGTTTTATTTAAAAAATATATTGATAATTTTATAACGATGACTATTCCGCCCGCCATAAATCCTCGATCTTACAAAAATTTCTGCAAAGAAAGTAAACTTAAATACTAGATCGAGATCCCAACATTACAATAGTTGTTCCTTGCTATAAGCTTATATCTGTTTGTTTGTTTTTTTGTCTTTTTTTTTCGAAGATCATTTTTCCCTCCAGCTAAAGTATTTCAGAGGGACGCTATAACTCGCTGATCGATTATCAGATTTAGGCTGCTGTGGAGCCCCTCACAGATAAGAAAAGAAAACTGATATTTTCACTTTCGCGTGTTCCTACATATTAATCTCTTAAAGTTTTAATGTTGTCTTTTTTATTCCAGCAAAATGTTGTTTTTCCTTTCATAGGTTGACAGAAACTCCAGGAAACAGTGAAAAAAACCGAGTGTCCGAAGCGCTATACAGAAAAGATTTTTATCCGTCATTTCAAATCGTTCGGAAAATTTCATCGATCGTTTGCTTCTCCCATATTTGCTCGATCGAACTTCCGCTCCAGATCTGCCGCCAGCCAGTAAAATATTCAAGAGTAAACTAAGCAAACAGAAACGTTTAGCCAAGAACATGCGTCAGGACCTAGATAATCACTAAACTAACGCCTTCTTCACGCGCATGAGTTTAGGACGTATGGTTCACGCACCGTCTCCGGAAAATTCCACTCATGATTTGCATAAACGCTTTCCTGTTCTTTTGCTTTCATTAAAGCATCCGCGTTTTTTTTTTTTTTTTTTTTTGGGGGGGGGGGGGCAATTTTTTTCTATTTTAGCGCCTACTTATTTTGCGTAAGCGATTAGGTTAGTGCACTGGGTGTGATAAGCGCCCTCGTGGCCCTCAAACCCGCCTTCTCTTCGATGCCGGTGGCTGCTCTGAGATTTCGAGCCGACGCGAACCTCGCAATTTCTGGGCGAAGAGCACGACTCCTCCGAGGGGGAGCTCGGTTTTCGAGATGCACCGCGTTAATGGGGAGATATTTTCGGAGAATGGACACCGCAGCGGGGAGGTCGGACACCGTGCACAATCTTGTTCCGAGTCGCTGCATGCGAGCGCTCAATTTCGGTCTGAGATACGGGGGGACGAGCAGGGGACAGAGGGGAAGTTTGGTCTTAAGTTCCCTCGGCTGCAGGCTTGAAGAGTGGGCTAGCTATCATTAGTATAAATCTCCGCGATTGTAGGATCGCACAGTAGATCGTCTTAACAATCTCATTACAGAATACGGAAACTTCATTTGTATTTAAACTAAAACAAACTTCGGGCTTATTTTTTGGTGCTCGTAAAGTGTACTTCCTATATAGTTAGAAATCTAAACTCATCTTGAGATTTTTCCGAAAGTAGTGAAGTATGTATACTACGAATACAGCGATAGGAAAATAAGTTGATGTCAGCCCTATGGTTATAGCTTTATGGGTCCTATGAATAGAGCTACAAGACCGTCTCTTTGTATATCTTCGTGCCAATGAACGGAAATACATTTATATTTGGTTCGGATCAACCTTTTAGTAACATTCATTCTTTAAAAAAAAAAAAAATCACATATTACGAGACAAAAAAAGACTTGGAAAAAAAATGCCGAATAGGAACTATTAAATTCGCGATTTTACATGGCCATTGGCCATTTAATTCAAATATTATTGTTAATGTGCAGTAAACTCCGCGCAACTGATCATTCATGCATTTTTTTTCCTTTTTCTTTTTTTTTTCTTGGGGGGGGGGGGGGGGGGGGCGGGTAAGGATTCTAGGGTGCTGCTCCTTACACTCTAAAAAAGCCCTTGCGTCTACTTTCCCGCACAACACTCGGAGACCCAATCACCGCAACTTACCGAGGCAACTCAGCGAATGGCGATGCCGAAGCACATGTTTAGACCAAAAAAAACGCAGACTGAGTTGTGACATTGAGCAGTGCAAGCGTGACGTTTTGCGTTGCTTAAATCACAACTGAGACTGTGTTTTTTGGCCTAACCATATGTTTTGGCATCATCATTCGCTGAGCTGCCTCCGTAAGTTCCGCTGATTGGCTCTGCGACTGTTGTGCGGGAAAGTAGACGCACGGGCATTTTTCTTTAGTGTGCACACGTCTACACAAATTAAAAAAAAAGGAATCGAAACACAACGGAATAATTCTACGGCATGCAAGTTCGTCTGCTTTTTGCTGACCTTGTGCGTTTGTTTGCTTAAGCGCGCCCGCTCGCCTTTCTTTCCCCTGACCTCAACCAATGACGGTGGGTGCTTGGGCGCCTTGTAGTCGCGCGTTTGTTGCACCTTCACTAAATTGCCTTTTAAATGACTTGCTCCTCCTTGCATTCCGATGCGCCAAGGCGCATTTTGGAACGCTTGATTACAATAAAGTCTTGGATAACTTTCTGGGTCAATGAAGTCTAAACTACGGGCACCCATACGCTCACTGAGCTTTCCTAATAATTTTTTTTTTTAATTTTGGAAGAGATTAAAGTCGTACTGTGCCATGTATAAATAACAGGGCGGAGCAGCGGTGAATGCGAGAAATCAGTTATGCAGTCATGTATATTCATGGTCCCTTCGTGTGCCGGGACGAAAAAGCTTTTTCCTTGTGCTCCAGTAGTGGCCATTTTTTCTTTCTGGCTCTTTCAAACAGTACAATAATGTTGCATATAGACTCCTGTTCTTGTTTTACCGTTCTGCCAAAATGGGCTACCAGAATGTGCTTTAGGTAATACAAAAATATGGTTATCACCTGTCTAGCCGACAAAATGATGTTCGCCTTCTCTGATACATTTTCACCTCCCGTTGTGCGTGGCTTTGACTGCTACTTCAAACTAGGCATGGAGCGGCGAACTGACGTTCAGCTCATGATAACAAATCGACGCAGGACGGCAAGCAGTATGCGTCTAACAACGCCAAAAACTGCATAAATTGTCCTTTCGCACGGGTTTTTCATCGGGCACACACCTTTTTCTTCTTTTGTACAATGTTCCGTCCTCGTTCAGTCAAGATGCGTAAAACCTCAGCAATCTGGACGGTCGTCTATAATATTGTACTGGATGATATGAATCGTACGGCCATCGTGACCTCAGCTAAGGGCCCGGAGCGCGCTTCATCATCAGCGCGTTTGGTCAAGTTTAATCATATTTACTCAGAACTAAACACCTTTCAACGATGGTGCAGACTCCACAAGGGCTTTATCCAGCTTGCATTTTATTCGCTTAATTGTTCACTTCTTTGAGAAAAAAACTGTTCCTTCCACTGAAGTATTCTAATGCGAAAGCATTAAAATACTCATGAATCGAGCTGGCGTCATCAGTCTGAAGCGCGAAAACGGCAGATAGTTTCCTTCGGTTCCATTGGCTGGCGCGCGTCGACAGGGCTTCCATTGGCCGCTGCGCTCGTTAGTTTCTACGGCCGCTCACCTCATGGTACAGCGTGTCCATCAGCGGGGAGCGTCCAAGGTCACCAGGGGAGCACACGCGCCGCCCGGCGACGAAAAATACGCAGCAGACGAAAAAGGGAGCGGACGAGCGGCTCGCATGCTTTCGCATTCACAACTCATAAGGAATGCTTATACTCCGTTTCAAACATAGCGTGCAACGTAGTCAAAGCTAGCGCGCCGGTTTGCACAGCCGACCGCGACTACGTTCGCTCCACAGAATAGTGCGGCCCCTGGAAAAAAAAAAAAAAAAAAGTCGGAAAGTGTACATCTTTGTAGCTAGTAACTAATAGTGGCGTTATGATTTCGAGGGAACACCGATTCTTTTTCAATAAAAAGGAAAAGATGATGTAAACTGCTCCAAATTGTTTTCCATTTTCGTTCGTGCGGCACTCGCACTCGCTTCGGGTTTTTGGGTTGTGCGGCTGCCCCTGCCTCGCCGGTTTCGTGAAGATGGCGTCTTACTCGGGAAGCTTTCTTTTCCTGCTCGGATATTTTCGGAGATTAGTTGTGTGAAGATCTCGCAAAAGTGCAAGCAGGTGATCGCCAACGTGTACGCGAGTTCAAGAACGTGTTTCCCGGAGACGTCGGTCCGTGACGTCGTGGAGACGGTCAGTAACGACACCGGAGTGTCTGGCAAGGTGGCGTCCCCGAAGCGAAGACCTCGCAACGTGAAAGTTCCGAGCACGCGGACAGTGTTGTGAACTGCCACCTGTTATTTCTGGTGTTGAAATCGGCTTATGGCTTCAAAGTGAAACAAGCCTCAAGAAGGAACTGTGTCGGTGATGAATCGTGCCTACGGCTCCCTCTGCTTGCGGGACCTTACAGCAGGCGGTGCCCGTGATTGCATTCCGAAGCGTCTGGGTTCTTCTGCCTGCGGGACCGTAACCTTGGTCGGCTCCGTCTGCCTGAGGCACCTTAACCTTGGTCGGCTAAGTAAACGACGCACATGCCCGTGCCTGTATTCCGAGGCCCCTGCTTTCCTCGAAAAGGAAACAACACTCGATCCTGATCTCGAGTGCCGTGTGTTGTGTACGCGTCTATTGTGAATCACTCCCGGTTCATGGGGGCGATGGCACCAGAGCACCGAGATACTTTCGTCTGGATGACTTCTTACACACACCGGCGAGTATTCTGACTCTGAAGGAAACTTCCATGAAGTCACATCACGTGAGGGAATGCCAAGCCGTCTGACCAATGGCAGTGCGGTCCCCTAATCACAGTATTCGTTATATAAAGGACCGTCCACCACAGTCTCAAGGTAGTCTCTGATTTTCACGCTACCATGTAAATAAACGGCTTTAAATAGTTTCCCATAGTTGTTATTCAACCTGATCCGCGAACAACCTCATAACTTTTTACCTAAAGCACAAACAAAAACGGCACAGGAGACCTGTGCGTCTGATGCATGCAATGCCATTTCAAACGAAACAATGGAGATGAAAAAAAAAATAAAGCTGGCTTCATCCGCGCCGTTTGAGAACAGCAGTGTGCGATCTCGCTTTTAATCTCGACTCGGGAAGCGCGAAACTTACGCACTGCCGCATCAAGACAAAACGCGGGAACGTGCGGACCGTCCTCATCTAACTCTTCCAAACAATTTCCCGCAATAATGGTAGACAGCCGCGACCTTGGCCGTTACGTGAAACTTTCAGGAATTCATTTAATCACGTGAGCAAAGCGCAGAGGAATTGTTCCGACTAACTCGAGCACCAAAACCGGCAGGACGCCTTTACACAAAAATGTGCACGGCCAAAGAAGAAAAAAAGAAAGCTAACAAAAGTTGCGCTAATGACACGAATTCAGTTCTCCCATAATTCCCGCCATCGCACACATTTCTAGATTGTCCTCTACGCTCATTTATTTTAATCTTTGAGTTAATGTGCCTGACATTTATATCGCCAATGCACTCGGCTGCGGTGAGGTGCGGTTCAAAAAGATTCGTTGCATGCTGCTGTGTTTGCCGCGAGTCCCTGTAGACCTCTATATTTTCATTTTCGGGTGCGCCTTTCGGGGGAAATTTGGGTCTCTGAACGTCATCCTCTTTATTTCTTTATTTTTTTTCAGAAGCATCTGGAATGTACAACTAGTCGCTTATCGGTCTTGGAAAGCAGGGGGAACCCGTCCATGTGTACGAAAAGCGCCCCGCGCTGATCGGTGACCGAGAATAGAACGGAAGTGTTTTCGCAGTTCGGAAAGCTTTTGCTGTTGTCGCTGCTGGCTTTTCAGCTCGTCCGGATATAATTCGGTTCGGGCGTTCGAGCGTCGAGGCAAATTACATTCGCGTCGGTTGTACCTCGGTATCGGAGCTTTGTTTCAAATGTCATTATTTGGTCGCGTTCGTTTGCTAGGCTTCCGGCTAGGAACGACACGTGCGAATGCCATACCTATTTAGAAAAAAAGTGCTAATGCGTTGATGCATTATCTTTTGTTTTTGGCCAAGAACAGTGTGCGATAACCAAATTGAGTAAGAGAGCATTTTACTGTATGCTTACAAACGGCGTGTAAACAGGCATTTTGCTTCCACTGGCAGTCTGGTAACTTGTGTGTGTGTGTGTATTTTCTTTTTTTTTAATTCCGACAACCATAACGCGAAAGAAAACATATTCAAAAACAGTAAAAAAAACCTTCTTAGTTTTTTTTTTTTTTTTTTTTTTGTGTGACACATTTCAGAAATTTCCTGCGTAACTACTTCCCCATAAAGCAGACGATGGGCCAACCACGGCTGACTGAAGAGCGTAGTCGGCAAATGGAGTGGGGGCGGAAGATGGTGTGACTGAAAGCGACGCCTGCAAAACAGCACACGGCTAGTTTTTGCTTGGTAAGAAAATCGATAGTGTGGCAACACCTGCAGTGGCACCACCATTAGGGTCGTGCGCTTCGCCGTGCAGAAATACTGCGTGCCGCCGAATACGGGTGAAGTATATGGTGTCCCCAGTCACCAGGCTCGATCTAAAGTGGGCCGTAATAATCGACGCTTGCACGTATAGCAATATAAACTTTTCGTTAAATCTGCATTTGACAGGTCTGTTTTTTCTTGCGGTATTAGAAAGCGTACTTCCCTTTATGTAAAAGATAGGGCCAAAAAACTTGCCAGGGTAAATGGTGGGCGGCGACGCAGATAACCAAGTCGAGTTCCGTGGTGTGTTTGGCGCTCGTATTGATAGATGGCGCTACCTCCTTATCGAGACTGCTCTCGACCACCCTGGCTTATTATAATGAATAGAATATATTCGTAATGTACCTTTGTTTTAAAAATAAACGAGGACATTAAGACCAAAACTGAAAGTTAAAAATAAATACCCGTTTGCAAAACTACGGCGCTTTTGCTGCCAACGAATTTCGTCTGCGTTCCGTCTGCTTGCTTTCGCTGTCGGCTACTCCTTCGGACGCTGTTCTCGACGCCTTCTATCAATAAATGCGCCAAACACACCCCGCAACTCGACTTGTTCGTCTGCATCGCCGCCCGCCGTTGACCCTGGCAAGTTTCTTGGCCCTATTCTTTTACAGAAAGGGAGCTGCGCTTTCTAATTTTACAAGACAAAAAAACTGACCTGTGACATACACCTTTGGCGAAAAGTTGAAATTCTTACGTGCAGCCGTCGATGTTTACGGTCCACTTTTAGATCGAGCCTGGTGACTTGGGACACCAAATATTTAAAGTGACCGCCTTAATAAGTTTCGGCCGTAGTGTGCTACGATTTATAACAGAGGTGTCTGAAGATGGTAGAAGCATCAAATCAATATTTCAAACAACTAAATAACCTGAGTAAGAGCTACAAATACGATAACTGGTGTTCTCAACCTGCGGCGCCCATCTGCTAACTGCGCACCCTCTGACCTGCGCAACAGCCGCGAGATGGCGGCACAGAACCCTTGGCGGCTTACGGTAGCTCAGCAGCAGCACGGTCGCGTCGAAAGCACACAACATTTTCGAACCATAAACGGCGCGCGCTTTTTTGGTGCTACAGTGTTCAGTCAGGGCATGATTTCTTCTACGTTCCCACTAAAATACACTAAATGAACACCAAGACAACAAAACCGATGGTTCATCGTATAATGTCAGCTACACATCGTCAGCTTGTGCCCTGAACGGATGGCTGGTGACCTGCAGCTGCCGTAGGGAAGGCTCCCTCAGCTCATGGGACCGCTGCCTCCATCTGTCGGTTTACGCGCCAGTCGGAGGGCGCTCAGATAGTAGACGGGCACCGTAGATAGAAAACACCAGATAGATTTTGTTCTTCGAGTACGCCCTTTTTTTAGTTTTGACGCAATCTTTTCATTACCTTTAGGCACTCCTGGGGTAAATCTTAGCACGACGCGTTGCCAAGACGATTAATGTAACAACTTTACAGGCTTATCCCGGATTTTAACGCACACTGTATTATCATCTAAATACAGTATAAATACTTCTATTATTAGCATCTGTTACTAAATCAAAACATATCTTGTGTGACTAAAACAAACATAATCAACAACTGCAGAAACGCGAGACATTATTAGTCGTCAAAATGGTAGTATCCTTCCGTAGGCAATGAAATTGCGGAGTGAACCAACAATAACACCCGAGGACTTATCATGAATAAAAAGGAACAAGATCATAATCAGCCATATCTTACATCTCTTAACCATCGGTGACCATACAATTGAACGGTGCCGTGAACGGAACATACACTGCACTACCTCTTTAGTCACCAGATGTTGTTGCCTGCAACTCGACCGACATTAAAATAACGTAAATGATTCGAATTTAGATGCACCCTTCACTATCATCTCAATAGTCATTTGCACCTTAAAAATCGCGGCTCATTATAGTTCCGCTTCGTGTCTCCGGAATACTTATTTTACTTCTTATCGGCTGATGCAGCTGTCTCATTGGCTGAGAAGCAAAAGTACTATGGACTCGAAACGCCCTTAGTTTTTCAACCTGTCAGCCTCTTGCAATTGGCCAGAAGATGACTTTCCGAAACCAGTCCCTCCCGCGTACGGTCAAACCTGCTCCCTTATTTGCGAGCCGAAGATAGGTTCTCTCCCTGGACTCTTTCCGCGCACTTTGCTGCTTTTGCGTAGATTTTCTAGGTTTCGAGTCGGTATTGTTAGAAAATCATGAGCGGCATGTTTAGTAAAAAATCGGATATGTGTAAAAAATGTGTTTGTCCAAAAAGCTCATATGATCAGATAAGATCATGTAAGAGCCTACAAGAGCCTTATAAGTAAGTATAAGAATAATATAAGATTATATAGAAGATATAGGAAACTGATAGGAAGTTTTTCATAACTTATATAATCTTACATTGTTCTTATATATTTTTATAAGTAGACAGTATGTTCTTATATGATCGTATTTAATCTTATCCGTTTATTAAGCAAAGACATTTCTTATACATATAACAATTTCCACTAGGACGGGGTTGCGAATTTAAAACAAACTTAATTCATTAACGAGAGATTCAAATTGGTTGTTTAGTCACGGCGCCGTCTTTTTTCTTTTCCCTCTCGCGCACTGTGCGGGTTGCCAGCCCTCTTCCGAGCCACGGCTGCTATCCGCGGTGTCGAGTGTCGGCGGTCGCCAACAATATGCATTTGGGCCATCGTTAATTGCTCGGGTAAGCCGCACTGATTGCCACGATGGATGTCCGGCGAGAATGCACACGTTGGGATATTTCCAGAATGTAGCTCGGCATGTGTTTTAGCGAGTGTAACCCAACTTTGGTCAATGTCAGGTGTGTCACATTTCATTGTGGCTCAAGCCCGTACTTTTTTAACATTATTTAAAACCTGAACCAAAATATAACATTTCAGATTTTTTTGTTCCAGCAGGGCTGTAATTTGTGGATATTGCAGTTTGTAATCGTTATAAGATATAAGAGTTTCGTGATCCTGGACGGTAGATATTATGCTAAACTTGATAGAGATGAATGCCTGAGACCTATTGTTTAAATTTACAGCGGTGCTTACAATGTTTTATCTCAAGTGTGCTACTTTTCTTTATCGCAATATTTTTCACTAACCTCACCGCAAAAAAAAAAAAAACACGCACCAATTATATTTGCTGTAACACTCGAGTAGCACGCGGAAATTATGCTTTGCCAGAGAAGTAACCTTTTTTTTACTTCCGAGACACGTAAATAATTCTAAAATAAATTAAAATGCTCATTAAATAATAACTAAAAATATTTCGTTTAGTAAATGTATTCTTTAGTGTCGTATCTGAAGAGGAAGAGTGTGCTACCGGCAGAAAATGAACTAAAATCAATGTATGTTTACGTTACAAATAAGGAGCATGATATAGGAAAGCTGGTCCACTTATTACTCCATGCTGACTACTAGAGAGCACAGGCTTCAGCAAAAACGGAGACCGAAAGGGCATGGAAGGTTGCCATGGGGAGGACGCGGAGGTCATTTACACGCCAACGTGCAATCAGCGCACAGGCTGCGTCACAATCATCTTCGACGTAAGTAACGCCATTTCCCTCCAAGGTTTAGCCAAAGCTGCGAGGGGAATTGCGTTGCATTAGGCAGCTGCCCCTGCTCAGAAGTAATTGCTCAGAAGACGAAATTTCCCCAGAGACACACTATGGGATGCTACTTTTTTTTCTTATTTCATTCTTGGTTCAGTGAAACAATATATTGGCCATATTTTTCCCAGACAGCATCAACGCACTGGCACAGCTGCATCAAGCTACTCTCTAAAAAGATCCAGAGTTTCTACTTTCCTTCCAAGCACTTGGGTGAGCTAACCGCCGTAGTTTACGGAGGCAGATCGGCGAAGGGCAAGATTTAAAATTGGTTTAGAACTTAAAATACGGTCCGCTCTGACACTGTTAACGACGTTTCACGTGCTTGCGTCACGCCGAGTGCCACAGAGCAGAGTGTTCTTTTTGTCTTTAGGTCACAACCCTTTTTGTGTTCTCATCTGCCGAGCTCCCTGCATCGACGCAGCGATTAGCTTTTCCAAAAGCTTTACGGGAAAGAAGGCGCAACAGCATAGGAGGAGTTTGCACAAAAGACAATGATTACTCACTTTCGATGGTGGAACTAGTTCTTCTAGTTAACCGCTACTCTATGGAATTGTTACGGTAGTGTTTTGGCAATTTTCGCTCAAAACTTTCGGTTATCTTTTATCAACGATAGCAGTTAATGAAACACTTTACGGGTTTCGCGCCGTCGACCGCGCTCCATATCGACGCGCGCTATTTTCGGCACTCCGCCAAAAGATTCCACAATGACGTCACGCCACTCGGAACGACCCTGAGGTCACACGTTAGCTGACACCATGACGTAACATTGCCAACTCACTTTGCACAGTGACGCCAAGCGACTTAATTACTTCAGGTGACACCGTGAGTCACCTGACTCACGGTCCCACGTCGTCCTAGACGCCCAAGTACGGCGTCTAGAACGACGTCGAGGACGATGTCTAGGACGACTTCGAGGACGAGCTCTAGGATGACCTTAAGGACGACGTTTCGGACGACGTCGAGAACGACGCCTAGACGACGATTTCTGGGACGACCTCAAGGACGACGTCAAGAAGAGCATTTAGGACGGCTTCTAGGACAACCTCTAGGATATACCTGAAGGACGACATCTCGGGCGACTTCGAGAACAACGCCTAGAGGAAGCCGTCTAGGGTGACCTCTAGGACGACTTCAAGGACCACGCCTAAAAGGCAACGTCTAGGGCGCCCTCAATGACGACGCCAAAGATGGCGTCGTCCTTGAGCATACGATTGAGCGGAGCGTGCTTCATGACGTATTTCTATGGCCATCTTTCGGCGACAACGACGCCGCTTTTTCGCCCAGTGGGACAAGTAAAGCTTTCGCCTTAGTATAACCTGGGATTTAATATCGCAATATATGAGCTATACTGTGATATCTGCCCCGACAAATGGCGTGTGCAATTCACTGTGAATATTTTTGTTAAGATTTTTTGTTTTTTTTTAATTCAAGGTTGAAGGATTTTTTTTTAGCCTAGGGACAGCAATAAGTAAATTATCTTGATTGCGTAACGCTGGGCCGAAGTGCAATATTTTATATCGTATTCATTGTTTAGCTACCCTCTTTCTGTGGTCGCCAACTTTTCGCGGCACAGAAATAGATTCAATTAAAATTACATTACTTTTAGCCGGGCGAAAAATCCTGAAAGAGATAAGATCTGCTTTTTTTTTTAAGAACTGCAAACGTTGTTTTCATTTGTGATGATTTCTCATCATCATAAAACGTCACATCCGAAATTCTATTGCTTTGAATAATTTATATAAAATAACACAAGATAAACAAAGAAATCATTATGTGTTTGTCGGAGCCTCCATGCATTTTACAATATATAGAATTCGGTGCTTAGAGATATTACTTAATAGTTTCAAGCACCATTTCAGTGCAGAGCAAATTATTGTATATGTTATTACCTACCCAAAGGAAAAAAATCAAAGATGTCCATGGCGTGCGCTTCATCAATTAGCACGTGTTAAAAAGCGGCTGCCGCAATTAGCGGTATAAATATTTAAAAAAAAATCGAATCTTTTTGTACTTATATTTTTGGTGTCATGTACGGTGTTCTGAAGTTCTCTTAAATATATCTAGGTTAGCGTTTGAGGGAATCAAGTTGCCTTCTGTGTAACTGATGCTGATAAGTCGTTCTGATAAGTCGTTGTTCTATCCCATCAATTTTAGTATACCTGCAGTGCAGTAATTTAGACTTCATTGTGTTTGCGTACTTCAAAACTTAGAAAAACATAGCTCTTCCTCTCTTTTTTCTTTTACTTTTTCGCTTTCTGATTTTTTATCATCTTTCCTTTATTATTATTCAGCTCTGGCCCAAGTATATAAAACAAAAGAAAAAATATGTTCGAGGTTTTATTCTTAAGCTTGTTCAAGAAACGAAAAGAACCAGCGCTTCGCCATTAGTCTTGTCACGTAAGGATTTCAGATATATGGCGTAAAAAGAAAGCGTATATATGTTTCTGCTTTGCATATCAAGGTTGTTCCTTGTTCTCTGGCGCTCTAAACATTCTTGTGACATATCATCTAGCTTTTTCCTTTACCTTACAAAAATATTTGACGTTTTACCTACGTAATAATATCAATGACGTGACCAAGAGGCAAAAAGTAAATGTCAACATTGTCCTGTAATCCAGCTATGAAAGACAAAAAGAAGCCTTAAAATTAGTATCGATAAAACAAAATCGATAATAAATTCGCTGTCTTAGTTTCATTAGCTAGCTCCGCTCGAAGCTGCTGAAGGACACCCGAAACTAGGAAGCCGGAATTAAATGTGTGATTGCTGCCAAAGTTTTGGCAGGCTGACAGATCACTCGTCTTTACCACACTTCAGTTAAGTTACCTTCTTCGGGAATTCAGGCTTTTTATTTGTCTCTCTAGATCCCAACGACTCTTGACGTAATTGCTAGTAGCAATTGCTCTCTGATATCTTTTTTTCCGTCCTTTGAGGGTGGAATCAATATTGACCAGATAGGGCGCTCATATCCCCCAACAGTTTACGACCGAAAAACAATATAGCGAAAATAAAACCTTTCATTAGTCCGCAGCATTTGTAAATCACCCGAGTAAATGGCGCTGCGGCCAGCAAGCAATTGAACACTCTTTTTTCTCGGTAGTTCTTTGCTTCTAAATAAATAATGATATACTTTGCTTGGTCCATTTTTATATTTCTTGACTCACAATAAATCTATGGCTAGAATTGGAAGCTTTCTAAATTGAAATCTGTAACTCTCTGTGCAGATATTGAGTGAATCTCAGAATCGTTTAAAGAGAAAAGAACGACCAACAGAACAAGCAAATTTTTTTTTTTACAACGGCCAGACCGCTAATAATCAGTCGTGTTTAAAGGCTGGCAGTGCATGGTCTCATAATGTTCAGGTCTCTCTTCTTTCTATCTCTTTTATTTCGTATATTTTAGCTTAGTGTTTTCACTGCATCACCTAAAGAGTGAACCAATTTCTCCACACCAAAAGCTTCGGCAGTGCTATTGCCACAGCGTCGACGCCAACACTTTGGCATTGGCGTTTTCTCACTTTTCCTAATTTTTTTCAGTTTCTGTGCCTAATTAATATTGATCATTGCATTGCATATTTGATTTTGTTTCTAACTTTGTAGTTTTTGTGTCCAAGTAAGGTTGAACATTTTGTTCCTTTTCCTGCACTTTTAGCAAACATTTTCGTAATTCCTTATAACCTTGACTGCATCAACACTCATTGTCTAGTTGTTCGTATAGTTTTCTGATATTTACAATATATATATATATATATATATATATGCACTAAATTGTTATACTTATCATCTACCCGTATATTGTTACTACACCTCAGTACAGCTAAACCTATATGGTCCCCTATTTCGAACTTTCTCATCTTCCTCCGAAGCATAAGGCTTGCATACTAAACCTGCGGTCCCCTAGCTGCGATAAGCGCGCTCCTATAGGAATGGTGGCATTTGTTAGACGGAAGACAAACGCTCCCAACTTCACGCTTCGGTGAACTTTCTCATCTGAGCTCCCAGTGAAGATTGTAGCCACATTGCTAGGTTGATAGGAGCACTGCGTCCATAGAGTTTCCAACGCCGCTGCTCAAAATATGCGTCGCCTTCTCCAGGTCAGACATTCACGAGTCTAAGCTTTCGCTGACCACAATACCAGCCTTGACAGTAAATAGTAGTCTTGGGCCGAACTTTTTCCGAATCAAAAAACTCCGCGCCGTATCTAAGGATTCGGCAAAACCGAATTTTTGCGAACTATTCCAAGGACTTAACAACAATATATTGTCGCCAGACCTAAAAGTTGATATTTCGTTCTTCGGAACAAAAACATTTTAATTAATTTTTTTATTGTATGTCGACAGAGTTGTTACTAAATAAGGTGATATTCTAGAAGGTAATTGTATATGTGTCATTGCTGTGTTTAATGGCAATTTTACAGTGACTTTATGGAGAAGTGGTGTGACAACGAGGTTGGGTGGTCTCCAGTAGTGCCATACGCAGTGGTTTTAGTAGGGAGGTAGCGAGCTCGATCACAATACGCGAGTTTCAGTTTTGAGGCCTCATCAGCGCAGGCCTGAAAGTGTTTACGTACACTGTCGAAGTAAAGGCGGTAACACTGAGTTCTTACTTTCTCTGCGAGCCACCGTTTCGTGCGCAAAATGAGTTCAACGGCGGCTGAGCTTTCACCGGAAGAGATAACAATTTGTTTGTTTGTTTGCTTGTTTTTTTTTTTTTTTGTTTGTTTATTTATTTACTGCAAATACCCTCAGGGCCCGAGGGCATTGCAGAGGGGAATAGGTTACAAGGAGACATCAAAAGCAAACAAACAACATTCCTAAGAATGAAAAAAATACGTAATAATGAAATGCTAAAAGTTAACACTGTTAAGGCAGTGTTTAAAAGCGATGAAATTGGATATAGATGCCACAGACGCTGGAAGGTGGTTCCATAAGACCGTCGTCTGAGGTATGAATGAATTGAATTATAATAAGTTGTAGCTCTACATTGAAGAATGCCCATCTTCTGTTGATGATCGAGACGTGATGATGTGTAAAAGGGGGGTGTTAGTAACTTGTCGCGTAGCAGAGGATTATGGTAATACATTTTGTGGAACAGACACAAACTGTTAAGATTTCGAGGTAATGCAAGGTTAGTTAGGTTCAAACTTAGTTTCATTGATGTTACACTGGCAGTGCGGTGATAATTAGTAAGGATGAAACGAACCGATCTGTTCTGAATTGCTTCAAAAGCCGATATTATTACGTTAGTGCCAGGGCTCCGAATTGAAGAAGCATATTCCATCTTAGAGCACGCGAGCGTTTTGTAAAGAAGCAGCTTGACAGATAAGGGAACTGATGAGAAGTTTCGTTTAATGAATCGAAACGAACGGTTAGCATTATTCGTTGTATACTGAATATGAGTTTCCCAAGATAAGTTAGATGAAATATTAACGCTCAAATATTTGTAAGACGACACTTGTTGTAGAGAAGTATGATAAAGGTAGTAGCATGATACATTACCAGTCATTTGGGACACCCTCATTACTTTACATTTGTTAGTTTTACGCTTCATATTACACTTGTTACATTCAGATATACGGTTAAGATCAAATTGAAGACATGATATATCATGATCATAAGTCACTTCACTATAAAATGCAGTCATCGGCGAACAAACTAATTGAAGATGTAACGCAGGAGGGTAATTCCTTGAAAAATATCAGAACAAGAAGAGGGCCCAATACAGATTCTTGCGGGACTCCGGATGTTACAGGTACTAAAGCGGAAGAACCGTCGTTTACGTATACAAATGGGGAGCGATTAATTAAGAGAACACCAGTGTTGTACACGTTCCTAAAAAAAGGAACTAAAGCTCGTTCCTCGTTCCTTCTGATGTTTGGAACGCGTTCCCGTTGCAAGTCCCATACGTGAGAAAGGAACTCGTTCCCTTTACAGTTAAAGAAATGAACGTATCGTTACATATACGTTACATTTGTATTTTGACGATTATCATATACAATTAGATCAAACAAAGTGGTTTTGTTGTTTTTTATCTATCCCATCAAATGGCAACATACAAATTTGAATGCATTGATGGAAACGCATCAAGAAAAGGAGACAAGCGGAAGCAGTGCTTATTTTTGTTGATATATTCACCTTAAAAATCTCAGCTTTTAACCATATTTTGCGGTGGGCGATTCAGACTAGCGAAATGTACTGTTACCCCACATTGCATGAGCTTTTCACAGCAACCTCAAAGGTTTAAATCTAACGAAGTCACTTGTTCGAACATAACAACAGTTGCTTCTCGATGTTGCTGTCCGTAAGACGAGCAAGTGAAGAAGGTAGGGCTGTTGGAAGGGTCTTAAAAAGTACAAGACCTTCTTCGTGGAGGCTGGATTCGTTGTTCAGTTTGAAGATGGAAAAGAAGGGGAGAGAAAAATAAAAATTATTTTTTGTGTATATTTCATTTCACCAATATTCAGGATACAAAGGTGCGTTCGATATCGGGTAATCTGCTCTTTTGCTGTAACTGTACGTCTATTTGTGGAAGTTCAGTGATGGCTGTAGCCGGCCTTAGATTTCTGGGTGTACGAGGATTTGTGGAAGCAAAGAAAGTAGCTGAGTTTGAAATGTCTTCCTTTCTGTGTCTTTTCCTTCGAGTAAAAGTTTGGCTTTTTGTACCACAGACTTGGGCACTGAAAAAAGAATCGATGTTCACTAGCTCTCCTGCACCCGACTGTCACCAAGCGAGTATCACACAAAATTAACCATATGGTATGTAACCAAAACGTTAGTGAAATCCCGCTCTTCGTATAGATGGATATTGTTTTTATACCTTGAGAATTTCCCTTGCAGAAATAAAATACAAATTACTCCACCTGACGAAAAAAAGGAACGCCGTTCCTTTTCCCGTTCCAATAAAAATGTAACGCGTTCCCGTTCCAGTTCCACCAACGCAAAATAGAACGGCGGCGTTCCTTCGTTCCTCCTAAAAGGAACGCGTTCCAGGAACGCCGTTCCTTGGAACGCCGTTCCGTACAGCACTGGAAAACATGAATCCAGGAAAGTAATGAAGGATCAATGTTAAGGGTACTTAGCTTATGAAGCATTAGTTTATGCGACACTTTGTCAAATGCTTTGCGAAGTCCAAAAATATACAATCAGGACGTGAACTAAGATCAAAAATAAGGTGAAGGTCATGCCTGAACGTTAGTAACTGCGTTTCACGCGAAAAGAATTTACGTAAACCGTGTTGTGCGGCTGAAAAAAAGTTAATTGATTCCAGGAATTATACAGGTTGTGAATAAATGATATGCTCTAGAATTTTCCGTGAGATACTTGACAATGATATGGGACGATAGTTAAAAGGACAGTGCTTATTGCCAGCTTTATGTATCGGTATTATTTCCCCCACCTTTCAGTCGTCGGGTAGGCATTCTTGTTCAAGAGTTTGCTGAAATATTTTAGACAGTCATATAGAAGAATATTCTTTAGAATTTTTTTAGAAATTGAGAATTTATAGTGTCTGATCCAGATGAGCAAGACACTTTTAGGTTATCAGTTTCAGAAACAATGCCATTAATATCAATAAAAATAGGGTTTAGTGGTAAATAGTGATATTGCTGTAATGAAGGTAAAGTTGTTGATAAAACATCTGAAAATGGCGCGACAAATGTGGAATTCGAAGCAGATGCACATTCACTAACGATCACAGGGTCACCAGAAGGAGTTAACAAGGCTATATGGGCCTTTTTTTTGTTAGTAACTACTTTCCAAAACTGTTTCGGGTTGTTTGTAAGAAGTGATGGTAGAGTTACCGAAAAGTAGGTAGCTTTGGCATCTTGAATAGCAGTTTTGTAAATTTTGTAAGTAATGTGGCAGTCATCCAATATTTCAGGAAGGTTTGTAAATTTCGCTACTCGAAATTTACGCTTCTTTTTGTTGGAAAGCCTTTTTAATGTGGCGTTATACCAGGGAGAGAGGGGGATCACCGAGATGTTACGTAATGGTATATATACATTTGAAAGATATGACACCTGCTTCTTAAATAACTCCCACTTTTCATGGATAGAGCGAAGTGCAAAGTTCACTGTTTGTCGCCTCAAAATTCTCTTTAGCCTAACCGCGTATTTTTTTAGTATACTTTGGTGACTTTTTGATAGACACATCGATAAAAAATGTATTAAGGAATGGTCACTGAGACCCTGCATGTAGCTGATTGAAGAGATTAAAGCAGGTGACGTTGTGATGATTAAATCTAATAGTTAGCGTAGGTTGTAGCGACTCTCGTGGGAACTGTGACCAACTGAGTGAAACTGAAGTCGCTGCACAAGTCTATAAACTCAAGCGCGTCTGACGAGAATGGTTGACTGTGGGTATTAATATCTGTCCATACTAGATTATCATAGCTAAAATCGCCAAGAAGGATAATTGGAGTAGATGGAAACCGCACTAGCAAGGAGTTAATGGCGTCATGAAGATTCGCAACGAAAGAAAAGTTACAAGACGGTGCACGATCACATACGCCCAAAACAATCTTATGGTGGTTCAAATGCAAACAAACCCAAACTATTTCGAAGTCACAACTCAAACGCACACAAAATGATTCCATATGATTTGCTACAGGTATCAGTACACCACCACCTGATCTTTCGCCCCTATCGCAACGATAAATATTGAACCGCTTTGCACAACAAAAAACTTTAGAATTTCTAAAGCTCGAAGATAACCACGTTTCTGTTAAGACAACAATATCAGCAACACAAGAATCAATTACAGAACTCAGTCATCCTTGTGACGTAAAACACTTCTTATATTAGTGAAAAGTAGGGAAACGTGTCGGCCATTATCAGAACAGCCCTCACCCCTCACGACTTGTTAAGATGATAGTGGTGTTTGCTGTTGATTAGAAAGAGGTTCCACATTGCCGCCAGCCACGCGCTCATCAGAGACGCTACTAAGCTCAAATACAGTATCAGTTGCTGCTTTGTACATATAGCACCTTTTACTGACGTACAGTTTGTTGTAGCGTAATTGATAAATGCTATTTGTAGTTTTTTCAAAATCGACCAGTTTCCTTCTTGCGAGGAGCGTTGACGGTGAGAAATCTTCGCTGATGTACACTTGGCTCCCTGTTAACTTCAGCCGTGAATATTATATCTGATCTTTGACCTTTGATGACGAAAGTTTTATCACGACGGGCCGACATTTGGTAGCACTCAAAGAGCCGATGCGATGTGCGCGTTCAATGCACTCGGGGGGGGGGGGGGGGGGGGGGGGGGGGGGGGGGGGGGGGGACTTGAAGCTGCAAAGAAAGAGAGACCAGATCGAGCACTTTCTTTTCGCTTTCCGCCCACGCTTCAGAAGAGACATCAGAAATACCGTAGATGATCAAATTATCTCTCCGTGAACGATCTTCTGACTTATTCCGCCGACTATGTAAATGTGCGATGTGGTTCCGCAAAGCATCAGTAAGGTCGCGAGACATTTGCTGCTCGTGGTTAGCCACCTCAAGCGCGGAAACCTTAGTCGATTGCCTATTGTGTTAATTTTTGTTTCGATATTTTGCTGAGTTTGTTTTATTTCGTTCACTGTTTTGATTAGGTCGTTTTGCCCTTCCTCAGATTTCAGAGATCGCGCATTGAGGCTTTGCAAAAGCTCAAACATCTCCGCGGACTATTTGGCCTGGGCATCAGACATGGGGCCGGGGATGTTCTCTATGAAGCCCGACAGTAACAGCAGTGCCCCCAAAACATGAACACACTCGACAAGTACATCCAAAATAACGCTTGGGCACGGAAGCATCAGGAGAAAAACATTGTTACTCCTTTTTGCGTAAAAGGATGAACCAGCACCAACCTGCACAAAGATGCACGCAGCATGGCTAGACGAAGGCATTCTTAGGCTGCTTCCGTGCCCACTGAAGAGAAGGCAGTCGCTCTCTGGTCTTAGAGTCAGGCCACAGACGAATGACGATGGCGATGTTGATCCTGTTGCCTTCTCGAACGGTGTGGTGAAGATCCGCTGCGTCCAATCGGCGGGACCGCTGGAGCGCCCACCGATTTCTTCCGGAATAACGTACACCTGCCGGACGATCGGTGCACGCGTGGCGATGACTGGTGACAGTAGTGGATGAGGCAAGACTAGCAGGCATGCCGCAATCTGCACAAAGATGCACGCAGCATGGTTAGACGAATGCATTCTTGGCTGCTTCCGTGCCCACTTATTGTAAATATGCACTTCTTTTTTGACTTTCAGCTTTGCATGAATGTGTCTGTCTCATATTCGCAACGTCTCGTTTTTAACTTTTAAAACTCCGGTTTCTGATGTTAGGACACATGCGGACGTTGAGGAGTAGGAATGTTGGATGTGCAACGACGACAACACGGAACACGACAACACGGAACGTGTTTAGTTTTATGCTGATGGGTGAAAACCGCGAAACAAAGCTAATTAAAAAGCAATATTTATTTTGTCACAAGCCACTTGTGAGCCGAGGACAGAATTGAAATAATGGCGAGAAGTGAGTTAAAGAACTTGTCAGTCGATGTTGCTACCTCATGCATCTCTGGAATTATCAAATGAAAATCACGTTATCCAGAATGTGCCGTATCATTTGTCATTTCTCCAGTGAACTGCGTAGGTTCCTGGTCGACCTTCTGGTTCTTGCGACAGAAAATAGCCAAGAAAACAACACTCGCAAAGGCTGTAAATACACAGTTACCATATACCCCGCACCTCGACGTAACCGCTTGTAGTACTGCATTGTGCGAAGGTAATTGCACGACCGCACGGGCTCCATTTGCAATCCGGGGCCCCGCGGCCTCTCCCAGATAGCACAAGACGTCAAGATGACGTCGAAACAAGGTCCTAGACGTTCGGCGACTTCGAGGTCCTTAACAAACATTTTATCGATGTCATTGGTACGTCCACATGAGAGGTTCCGACAACGTCAAACACGCCGCGTAGTAACAACGTCATATGCTTCACCTCGACGTCTTCAACAGTAATCGACGTCTGTTCCACGTCTTCTATGAAAAGTGCTTTGAACGTCGAGCACAAAACGTCTCAACAATGTCCTGAGCAACACCTTAACGTCTTCGACATTAATCGACGTCAGTTCTACGTTTTCTCCGGGAAGCTCTTTGAAAGTGGAAGACGAGACGTCCCAACAATGTCTTGGGCAACAGCTTGACGTCATCCATATTATCCTATGTCATTTCTACGTTTTTTCGGGAGGTTCTTCAAGCGTTGAGCGCGAGACGTTCCAACATTGTGTGAGCAACACCTCGACGTCATTGGCATTAATAGACGTCAGTTCTACGTTTTCTCCGGGAAGCTCTTTGAGAGTGGAGGACGATACGTCCCAACAATGTCCTGAGCAACAGCTTGACGTCATCGGCATTATTCGACGTCATTTCTACGTTTTTTCGGAAGGTTCTTCGAACGTTGAGCGCGAGACGTCCCAACAATATCTGAGCAACACCTTGATCACCCTGAACAATCGCCTTATAGCGCTCAAGGTTCAATCATCACTTTTAAAACTTCTCGTCAATGTCAGCATTTTTAATACTGTACATGCGATCCACCTTTCAACCTGGCTATGCTGCAGAAATCTCTTACAATATTATAATTCTCCTGATTGTTGTTTTAGTAGGAATTGCTTAAAAAGTCGAGAATTCACAACAAAAACCAGGATTTAGCTCGGAGTAAGCAGGGCTGGTTCGAGCATTTTTTTTTTTTTGGCGTTTCTAATGTAAAATCAGTATCTTTGAAGCTGTAACAGAATTATAATAATGCAAGAGATTCCTCCAGCTCGGCCGGGTTGAAGGGTGGACACATGGACAGTATTGAAAACGCTGACATTGAACATACTTTCGCGAACATACCTTCGAGCAACGAAGCCAGATCCGTTTATCTTCATTGTTCCAAGGTGACCTAGATTGAGAGCGTTATCAATTGACATCCCGTTTAGTTTTGACGTATGCTCGACGTTTTAAGTCGTTAAATGGGACGTTATATCAACGTTGATATAACGGTATTAATTGACATCCCGTTCAGTTTAGATGTATGCTCGATGTTTTATGGTTGTAAAATGGGACGTTATGTCAACGTTAATATAACGCTATCACTTGACTTCCCGTCCAATTCAGACGTGCACTCGACCTTTTAAGGTCGTTAAGTGGGACGTTATGTCGACGTAAGCTTTTTTTCCAGACATTAGCCTTTCATATTACGTCGAAGGGACCTGACGTTCTGACTTTTTACGTTCTTTCGACATGCGGTTTCTGCAGTCATCGAAGTTCTTTCGACGTCTTTTCAACGTGTCTGTGCTGCCTGAGCTCGCTTGTGCGCAGGGGTTTACCGAATTTTTGCCGAACTTGCTCAACTTTGCCGAACCTGAAATTCGGGAGATTCGGTCCATCACTAATAAATAGTATTCACTCGTGTTCATGGGTTTATACCTTGAAGCTGAGCGCGTGCTGACTAGAACCGTTTGCCTTAACACTAACATAATGTTTTTTCATGGCTGGCCACAAAATGCTTTACTCACAGGACATGGGTATCTCGACGTGTTAAAACTCCGTATACACCACTGTGCGCACGAAAATAAATATGATTTCCAGTTGAACAGGTTTCCTTCTAGAGGACAAATAAACGAGCAGTTTTAGAGCGCAGCTATCAGGCGCCCGTCTCCGCGTTGAGCGGCGTCGGCGTCGCAGTGGCCGTCGGCGAAACCGCGCGCGTTGCGTTATAGGACGTCAGAGACCTATACACCAATTTAATTCCCGGCTAAATTTAGCGAAGACACTAAATTGGTGTGTAGATCTGCGATGTCCCACAGTGCAACACTGCGTATCAGTTTTCCCTCCTAATTTAGCGGCAAAACTGATATCACATGACCTCAACGCGAATTTAGTTTCCATGTTAAATTTAGAGGGAGTTGAAATGGGGCTAAGGTCATGTGGCGTCTGTTTTCCCGCTAGGTTTCGTGAGGAAAACGACTTTGTGCATAAGTCATGTCACGTGAAGTCATGTGAGATCATTTTCCCCGCTATATTTAGCGAGAAAACTGAATTAGTGTTAAGGTCAAGTGGCGTCAATTTTCCAGCTAACTTTAGCGGAAAAACTGTGAAGCCATCTGACGTCACAGGCCACGGCTTCACGAAATCTGGAACAACTACACAAAACGTTTCACATTGAAACAAACACCTCGCGCGTTCCATGGTGGACTGCGGGCTCTCACCGCACCCTCCTCGTCCTTCCTGCCCTCCCAGGCAGCACAGAAACGTTGAAAAGTCCTCGAAAGAACGTGATGATGCCAGGAACCACATGTCGAAAGAACGTTGAAAGTCGTAACGTCAGGTCCCTTCGACGCATAATGGAAAGGGTGGATTTTACGTAGACATATTACGTCCCACTCAATTACCTTAGAACGTCGAGTACACGTCTGAATTGCACGGGAAGTCAAATGATTACGTTATATAAACGTTGACACAATTTAAAGGTCCATACTTTCGATTTTGGGATTATGACTCTTTTTAGTGCAGCCAGCGTCCCTGAATGCAAGGTGCAATTTTTTTCTCGTTATTGTGCCTAGTTTCAAAGATATCGACACCTTAAAGTTTTGTTTGGGGCGCGGCAAAAAAAACCGCAACTAGCCGCTCGAGGCCCCGGCAGCACTGGACATAAGCCACTATGTGAACGTGACGTCAGGATTGTTCTCGCTCAGCGAATACGCAGGGCGAGCGGCACCTACTTCTGTTGCGCTAGCTGTCTAAAGATGAGAGGTAAGCTGATTTTGTTTTAATTCTGTATACGTGGTAGCTATTTAGCATATGTAGCAAGAGTCAGTGGCGTCACAAGGGGAAGGGGGGCGGACCGCCCCGGGTGCAGGGCTCAGGATTGTGTCGCGGCGGGCCACGAGAGCGGGGGGGGGGGGGGGGGGGGGGGGCGGGGGTAATCGCGGTGGGCCACGCGAGAGCGTGTGTGTGTGTGTGTGTCTGTGGGGCGGGGGGGGGGGGGGGGGGGGGCGAATGGTGCGGCGGGCTACCGCCCAGGGTGCCGATGACCCTCGTGACGCCACTGGCAGGAGTTAGTGCGTGTACCGAAAAGCTAGCGACTGGAGAACTCATAAACTCGTACGGTGCTGTACTGGGCGGCCGCCGCCGTGCCTGCGCTATGCCGTACTCGTCGCTTGTATACCCAAAAGCTAGCGACTGCAAAAACGAGGGAACTCGTTCGGTGCCGTACTCGGCGGCTGTCGCCGTGTGTGCGGTCTTCCGTACTTGTCGCTAGGCCTAAATTGTCATCGGGGCTCCGTGGAGGGAGCGGCGTTGCTCTACACCGCGTTGCCAGGGACGTACAGTACTGGGCCCTTTCGCTTTCGCGCTGCGGGTCAGTCCCAGACACGAAGCTTTGAGGCTCTCCGGCGTGGGCCGCGGCGCCCGAACACGCGTGTGCTGGGCTGTGCACGTCCGTTTCTTTTTTTTTTTTTTTTTTCTTTTTTCCTCGGGCGCGTAAAAGCCGAAGTCCATAGTCCACTCGTCGAACAGCGTTCACCCACACCTTGTCCAATTTCCGGTCCGTTGGAAACTTGTGAAAAAACACCTCCGTGTTGCGCAGCGGGTTGTTTGAGCAGCCCACAGCGCTACAAGTTGGACTCGTCATTTTTGGAGGAACAGCTGGGCAGTATTGGGCGCAACGAGTTGTTCGCTAAAACAAGTCCTAGAGTCCTCACAAGCAAATAAACAAAAGGCTATACCTAAGCTCCACGGGCTACAGATAAAAGCAACGGCTAAACACGCCCATCACAAGCCGAAGTAGGGTTGGTAGCGGCTCAAAGAAGCGCACTCGGCGCAACGCCCCGACCGGAGGAAAAAAAAAGAACGATACTGACGTCACGGCCCAATGTTGCTGTAGCGATCGGCAACCCGCTGGCCGCCCGCTAAGGAGCAGCGGCTCGCGGCGGGTCGCATTTTTACTATCGGCATTAGTTGAGAATGCGGCGTCCAACGGTCGTAATATTTTGGCTGTGGTCGTATTTTGTGTCACTACAGCGATACTAGTAATTTATTTGATTTTGCATATTGACCGGAGTTTAACGACCATAAAATGTCGAGTGCACGTCTAAACTAAACGGGATGTCAATTGATAATGTTATATCAACGTTGACATAACGTCCTATTTAACGACAAAAGACGTCCAGCATATGCCTAAACTGAACGGGATGTCAGTTGATAACGGATTCGACCTAGGCCACCATGGAACAATGGAGTCAACCGGGCCTGTCTTCGTTCCTCAAAGGTATGTTCGCGAAAGCATCATATACTCGAACGCAATAGACCATTTGCTAAAAACCCCAAGGGCCCCGGCCGGCACTCCAGGAATCATTGGAACGGTTCCTAGTGATCGGTAATTTTGACTACTTCCACGGTTTCACATTTTTGGGTGTAATTCGCAGTCGCCCTAAACAGGCGTCTCATAGTGCGCAAGGACCTGTCGTATCACTTTTAACGTCAATCTCAGCGTTGTCGATACTGTGCATGGTATCCACCCTTCAACCTAACTCAGGTGCAGAAATATCTTACTTCATTATCATTTTCTTACAGCTTCAAACACTCTGATATTAAGTTAGAAAGACTAAAAAGGCTATAAACAGCTCCGGTGATTCCAAGCTAAATCCTGGTTTTTGTTGTTGTAAATTTTCGGCTTTTTCAGCAATTCCATTTAAAAACACATTCACGAGAATGACAATATTGTAAGAGATTTCTGCACCTCAGGCCAGGTTGAAAGGTGGATTATAAGCACAGTATAAAAAACGCTGAAATTAACAAGAAATTGTAAAAGGGATCTGACAGGACCTTGGGCTCTATGAGGCGTTTGTTCAGGGTGATCAAGGTGTTGCTCAGACATTGCTGGGACGTCTGGCGCTCAACGTTCAAAGAACCTTCAAAAAAAAAAAACCGTAGTGCTGACGTCGAATACTGTCGATGACGTCAAGGTGTTGCTCAAGACACTGTTGGTACGTCTCGTACTCAACGTTCGAAGAACTTCCCGGAGGAAACGCAGACCTGACGTGTATTAAAGCCAATGACGTCAATTTGTCGCTCAGGACGTTGTCTACGTTCAAATAACTTCCCGAAGAAAACGTCAAACAGACGTCGATTACTGCTGAAGCCGTCGAGGTGAAGCTTATGACGTCGTCACTACGCTGCGTGTTTGACGTTGTTGAAACCTCTAACGTAGACGTACCAATGCCGTCCATAAAAGGTTTGTCAAGGACTTCAACGTCGCCCAACGTCTAGGACCTTATTTTGACATCATTTCAACGTCTTGTGCTGCCTGGGCTGTCATCAAACAAAACAAAGAAGTGAAATATATATATATATATATATATATATATATATATATATATATATATATATATATATATATATATAAAGTGGTCAAGGTTCAACAACGCTTCAGTTCATATATAGGCTAAAGTAAGGAGCGCAGACACAGCAGCCGTGGGATGATAAAAATAAAAAATATATAATTTAATGGTGAAAAAATGACAGAAGAAAAGGAGTGAAGTGCCGAAATAAAAGTTTATTATTTTACATGACTAATCAGGCTAGACACAAGAACGCGTCATACGCTGAGAATTGACTTAAAACGACGGAATAAATTTAAAAGTAAAACACATGAGCGTCTAGAATAAGTTGTTAAATAAAGAAGTAAATAAAAAATTAAAAATAAAAATAAAAATAAGAAATGTGCTTGACGTGTTTATATATATATATGCATATATATATATATATATATATATATATATACATATATATATAGGATTTTTTAAGCCTCACAGATTTGTTTAAAAAAAAGCCATGAAATTTGCACTTATGTGGTTTGTGCAGGTGAGTTACACGGCCAGGGGTACATTATGTAGGTGGATAGTGTCTCCGATAAATGAGCTACTTAGTTAAAATTCGTAGATTAACTTTTTAATTAGTGAAAATATACATATTATTCTAATTCAAAACTTAGAGAGCGTCATCGAAAACACCTCAATCAACTATTTTTAAAACGACTCGAAGCTCGTGGGAAACTCAGGGGCGCACCAAAGTTACTACTCGCGAAGCAGGCGGAAGCCTGGCAGTGGGGAAACACGATGATAGTCTAATCATTCGCGTCTCCTCTCCTCGTCTTTCTAGCACACCGGTGCACTAATCCGCGGGCACTAATGGAGGTCGCCCCGCTGAGCTGTGTTAGGAAAAAAGGAAGAAAGTGCGGGTTTATGTTATGTTTCCCGCAAACGAAAAGAATACATGCCGAGCGGTCCGTACTTAAATTTGGTTAGAATTTGAATTCACGTCTACAGTCACAAAAAGTAAAACGAAAAAGAAAAAAGACGCTGCTGCTGAGTGGCACTCAGATTACTCTCAAGAGGCGGGGAGCGAAGGTTTATGTAAGGATCGAGGGAAAGATTGGGGACCCAAAAGAAGCCGAATCTTCGCACGTCGTCTAACTGATGCCTCTTCGGTCCCCTTCTGGCTCTTTTCACGAATTCCGAAGCCACGGCGAAAAGCTGGTACTCATTCTCCCTCCGTGCTGTCTGACCTTGATGAACTCAAAACTGCTCCTCCTTCCAGAACGCCAGAAGTGTTCGTTACTGCCATGGCTAATACATTATTCAGTTCAGATCGGAATGCGTGCGCCGACTATTCAAGGAGACTCAAGACGAGAGTGTTTTACGGACGCCATTTTCGTCGAGTCTCGGAGCTTAACCTAAGTTTTCTTAAGGAAGTTCTACCGGCTGAGGGCGCCCAGCGAGTAAGCCCTGAAGATGTTGTGTGCAATAACTGCATCACAATGCTCTTTGGTCAGATTGAAGAGCATGAGCAAGGACCAGAAGAGTTGTCATTAAGCTCATCGTCACGATCCCTGAAAAAGCGGAGAGATCATTCATTGACGAGGAAGCAATGGTTGAAGGAGTGTCTGAAGCAATTGATTCGGTTGAAGTAAGTGTAGCACCACTTAATCTCTCTTCTAGCGTAATTCCACGAAATCGTACCTGCTACGTTAGGCTAAAACAATCCGAGATACCCGCGGATTTCCAAAAGAAAAGTAGTCGTAAACTAAGTGACGTGTACGGAGAACCTACGGGCAAAGACAAAGAAGATCCATGCTTCTCGTACTCCGACTGGGTCAGCAATTTACGAGCAGCCTGCCTCAAGAGCGTGTCACAGCTAGAACGCTACCGCCTCTTACCTCTCTTTCGACCTAACCTCAAAAACAAAAAATATCATGAAAGCAATTCCTGAAGTCACAAAGCATGCTTTGGACAAATCAAGAAAGCTGAAGAAAGATATGGTCGTCTGGCCGACGCCTGACCCATACAGAAGATATGGACTCAACGAAAGCGATATTGCTTTTGCTTTGACTTAAAACAGATGAAATGCGAAAGACTGTTGAAGACAAGGCCCTAACAAGAAGGATATCGTAAGGCTTTTATTGATGGTCAAAAGGTTTTCGTCACGAGGCGATTTATGGCGAGATCCATTAGGGAAACCTACAAAAAATTCAAGGGGTCCCATCCCGAATCAAAAATGGGCGTAACAAAATTTTATTCTCTTCAACCAAAGGGGTTAAAAAAACGCCCTGTACATGAAGAGTGCGTGTGTGTGTATACTTCGCCAACTTTATATTCTCTCTGACAAATCTGTCAAATGCGGCGGGGAAGACCATGACCTTTGAAGACGTCCAGAAACATTTTCTTTGTGAAAATCCTTCCCAAAACTGCTTCTTGCTGGGATGTGAGGCCTGTTCAAACCGGAAGGACATATCCCTCGAGATGCAAGGGATTAGTTCCGAAGATGAACTGGAGTTGGCATTGTGAGATATCTTGTGGCGAGTTGGTGAAAAAACATTTGGAGGCCACAGATTTTCTTAACGAACTCCAAAGTTGACAAAGAAATTCATACCCCATTATCATATACGGCGCGCATAACACAGCAATATAGCTTGAAAAAGTGAATGTGAAGACATATGTTGTAGTTCTACACTTTGATTTCACCGAAAGATCCAGTATTGTGCTCCAACGTATCGTGCTGGATTATTGTGCTCTGCTCTAAATTACGCAAAAACGCAGGAAAATAAATAAGCAGGCACGTCCTTCGAACCAGCGTAAAAAAGGTTTTGTACAATTCTTTATTCTATTCTCATTTATGTTACTGCACCCTTATTTGGCGTAATACGTCGTTCTTAAACTTACATATAATTAGGGCTCCGTTTTTTTTTTTTGGATAAATCCGAGAAACTTCGAAAAACACCTGCCGGTAAAATTTTGGTCAGTTCGGATTTATCTGATAAACTCCGGATGTTAGTTCCAATGCCACCACTCTGGAAAGCAAAAGAGTGGCTTTTGTCGTGAACCGAATATTGTTGTGTTTTTTCTTTTGTTTTTTGTTGTTTTTTTTTTGGGGGGGGCGGGGGGGGGGTGGGGGGGAGGGGCAAAAAAGAAAGGCAAATCTTGCTTTGTGTGCAATTTCATCAGCACAGAGTCAATGGTCCTGGGAAACTGCCACCACAGTTACCTTTCGAATCTCGGACCGTTGTCAGAAAGGTTCTTACCGCTTGTCTTGTCAAGATTGATTCAGGACAACAGGTCATGGTATATTCAGTTCACGACAAAAGCCACTCTTTTGGTTTTCTGTTTGGGCCATCCGATTTGTGATTTAGAGAGAGGAGGAGGTGGGTTTTTGTAACAGTGAAAGCTATGGATTATAGAGATTGTATAAAAAAGGGAAGAGGGACAGTTCAAACTTCTCTATTACATCCTTAACCAGTCCACCTCGCGCGGCCGCAGGTTAGATTGATGGAATAGGATGGAATGACAACGAGCTTCCTAGCGACTACCTCCGGGCGTTTATTGATTTTAGTGTATCGACGTATGTCGAAGCAACAGTTCCGGTAGACATTTGTCGTGGGACAAATTAGTATTGCTAGTGGCAATGGCACTAACTCAAAATTCCACTGAAGACATTTTAATTGATACAAGCGCGTCTTATTTTTTTATCTAGCATACGTTTACATTCGGTTTTTATTTATTTATTTATTTTTAATACGAAACACTGCGAAATTAAACTCCGAATCTCAGAGAATTTGGAATGAAACAAATATAAACTCCGCTAAACTCCGAATCTTCGGCAAAAAATAAACTGCGAAAAACACGCTCTGAATTTGATGAAAAATAAACTCCGAAAACACGGGGTCCTACAAGCTTATTGAAAAAACAGTGCTAAGAATATTAGGTAACGTTTAGTACATACATCTTTCGCATTCACTGTTTAAATCATACAAGATTATCAATATACACCAAATCTATGACTATCGTTTAACGATTGTGTATAAATATGCCGCATTAGGACGCTCAAATATAATTCTTGAACTGTCTGATATAAAATTAAAAAAAACGATTACTATTCATCAAAAAATCACCAGCCCTGGCAAATTCCGAAATGCCGAACCAACTATGGAAAAGAAAAAAATAAGTTATGCTTTACCGTCTATTCTCATCGAATGTTTTGTTAAAAACATAGATATTGTGGAATTGTCAAAAAGCCAGATAATCAATTTGTTCATCTGATTTTTTTTTTTTGCCACTGTATTATATGTACTCCGTCGTAGCTGCTGAATGGGGGCCCCGGAGACTCGTCAAGCCTCATTCCTGCTGTTTTTTCTCCGGCCTCCCATTTACGACTTGTATTTGTGGTGAAAACTAAAGTTTGTATCGTCTCGTATCGTAACGTGCAGAGCAGCGATACCACCGGAAAACCAAGATGGTGACAATCTTCACCAGCGTCGCGACAACCACGAAGGGAACACTAAGCTTCGTCATCGTGAGTGGCGGTGTTGGCCATGATCCTGCACACGCGTTGTTTGCGCCCACAATGATTGAAGACAAACTCAAAAAAAACTCTTGCCCGTTTTTTTTTTTCGGAGCTAGTCTTTGTTTTGGACGGCGCTCCAAGCTATTTAAAAAGGTCGGCACCAGTTACACGAATTTCAGAGATCAAGTTCGTCGTCAGCAAATGATTGTACTCGGCGTCAGGGCACGGCAAAAGCGCGGGCGAGAGAGTGGGCGATGTGCTGAAGCATCATGAGTCACGGCATAACTTGAAAACAGCTGAGCTGAGCTTCATAACTAACGCGCGAACATTGGTTGAAGATGTCGGCCAGAACATCAAGGGGATAATGCTTCTCCTCATCGAGCAAGAGGAGCTCTCCCGTTATCGGGAGCGTAAGAGGAAGGAGGGGAAGATGGTAAGCCCCTCGGGAGGCATCCAGTCTTCTCATGTGTGAAGCAAAGCAATTGAGGAAGGGGGTGGTGCAGTGGTCATAGAAAGAGTTTAACAAGCCCCAGAGCAGACTTGGACGTAGTTGAACTACTCTACTGAAGCTACTGTAGTTTAACTGCTTTTCCAAGTAACTTGGTAACTTTAAATTACAACTTTATTTGTGTAATGAGTAGTTTAATTTAACTACGTTTTTCAGACAACTTCTCAAATTACTAACTACTTTCGAAATCTAGGGCTAATTTTGCTCATCACAAAAGTTTGAGCGTAGAAATAAATAAGACGCCGGCAGATGATGTGTCATTCACGGACAAGGGGCCCCCTCACATTCCGTTCCCACGCACTTATACTCGGCAGCCGTAGAAACTGCATCACAGGCATCCTTGGGCCAAGGTGGCGACGAGCAGCCAAGACATAACACTGGCGCGCACGAACGCAGGAAGAGATGCTTAACAGGCCTTGGTCAGGTATTGACCTAATCCGGTAATGCGCGCAGGCGCCGCGCCTCCAGCTGCAACCGTGAAAGGCGGAGTCACTCCGAGGGTTGTTGTTGTTTTCGTGTTGTCTGCCTTTAGTGAGTTCTCACTTAAGTTGTAGGTTCCACGGTAAGCGCCACTGGAATGACATCGCGGCTGGGCGCCTGTTCCCATGGTTGCCTCGTCGTCAGCGCATACTTCCTTGCACAGCCGGACTCCCCCAAGCACAAATGCAGACTCAAATAAACCGTTCATGGGAGTACGTTCCCCCTTACATCTGCAACTGTACGAGCGGCGATGCTTTTTCACGTAAACCTTCGCGTCCTTCCGACCTTCCACGCCCGGGAGGCATCGTTTTTGTAGAAGACGATTTCGTAGTCAGGCGTGTCAGAATACCGTAGTCGCCGGCGAGGATCACGAGTCACCCTTGGGAGATCGTTTTGATGGACCCAGCGTTAGCGGCTAAGTATACTTCATTTCAAACCATTTTTTAGTTGCGTAGCACTTGCAGTGCAACGGGACACGCAGTCGTCCGGATGATCTCATCGTCGCGGCGCTTGACTTGAACCCTTGACGGTCAGGTGCACTCGCTCAGCGTATTCTCCGAACGTCGTGGGAATAAAGGGGGGCCAGTCATGACAATCTGAACTTGCCAAAGAAAAACGAAAAAAAAGAGGAGAGTTTGTTACAAAAAACCCTCTAGGGGCCGAAGCAAACCTCATATGCTTCGTTATGAACAACTAAAATGCCGACACTCCCTTACCCGACCCTGCACAGCCTGTTGCTGAAATTCAACGCTGCTGTTCGATCCAGCGCGTCGGTGGAACATCTTTTTAGCTTGGCTGGGGACGTCTTTAGGAGGAAAAAGGGAAAGCTCTCCGATTAAATCTTTGAAAGTCATTTGCTTTTCCGAGCGAATAAACTATTTTGGAGCAAACCCAAGCCATAAAATGACTGCTTTTATTTTAGGTGGTTCGCAGGATTTTTCACGGATCAAAACTGCTGTTAATTTTGCTACCACAAAAATATAAAAAAGTAACTTTGAAAGTAACTTCAAAGTAAATATACTTTTTTACACTAGTTAGTAGTTTACTCAATCACTGTTACAAATCTGTAATTTCTACTCTACTCGAATCCTTTGGCGTCGATACTCAGTAACTTAACTTAACTATCTTTTTGAGTAATTTGTGCATGTAGACAGAGCTAAATGGTGGGACCGTGAACTGGCCGGACCGTTTCAACAGTGCGTTCATGTTTGTCCCCCTGTGAGTGCGCTGTGGGTGATCAGACGACGCGCCATAGACTTTGACATTGAACTGACTGGATTGTGGAGAAAGCAACGACTGGCTCAGAATTTCATCAAGCTATAGCGCAAAATGTGCTGCGTCGAAAAATGGCTATCCCTACTCCAGGAGTTTATCACTGTTTTTGTGTGAGCAGCGCCGTGTAAAATTGATAAGGTACTGCGTCGTCCATCGGTAAAATATACTGAATTTGGCGGTGTTCAGTCTTTTTATAAACTTTATATTTGTATTAAATTGGAGTGTGTTTTATGTTAATTAGGTGTATAAGAGGCATTTGGGCAACACATTTTGATATATGTTATAAAATGAACATATTTAGGGTGCAACATGAAATATTTCTTCGCTTCTCTACTTACGTGTCGCATGTTTAGTTTGGAATGCCGAACTTGATATGCAATTGTCATGTTTTCTGATGTCAAACAAATATGCAGTGCATATACATATGCCCCATTTAGTACCTCATGCTTAGGAAGTGCGGCTTATTTGTGCACATACGGGCTCTTTCGTAAAATAACGAGCTTTTCACAGCAAGTAAGGCTCCCAATGTACTTGTCATGTGTTTAGGTTTCATTTCTATTTTCAGTGATTCATGCCGGGATATTAGAGTTTTTCGTCTTGACTTAAGCTTGTCCGGGAGTCTAGACGTTACGTAACTTTTCCGTCAATACATAGGGCACAGCTCACACACCTCGCAAATCAGCCCAGTGCCAAGTACATAAATATTGTTAGGACAAATATTGTTACCTCACTTGCTTTTACGCTCGGATACTGAGGGCAAGTACTAACATTAAATAGAAAACCTTACATAGGTCAAAATTCTCCTCAGCTGAGCGTTTACGCGGAGTCCCGTTCAAAAATCTCAAAGCACGAGATTTGAGTATATAATAGCAGCCTTACGAACAATATATTACAATATCGCTTTGGTAGTTCCTGACAGACTACTATATTACTTAACTGTGAATGAAAAAAAAATAAAGGTGTTTTTTTTTAAATCCACTGCAAACTTCCGGGTCAGACAAATATTCCGCGTTATATGTTTAGCGCAAAATATTCAAATCATACTCAAAAGAACGAATCTAATTAGAGCTTTACGGGGTTGTAAAGATCATAAAAATATATTGATTAGGTTACACAGCACAGCTTCGTCAAATATTGTTGCAGAGAGGCGGCTTGACAATAAAAAAAAATACGTTAAATACCTTGTGACCTAGACGCTTAATTAGCATAACTTGCCATTTGCATCTTCCTTTATTAAAGGAATTCACAGGTAGCTACTGAAAATTTGAGAGGCATTAATTATGAGTTAGTGTATTTTAGTGAGTCACTTGTATTACAGGGCGACAAGTGAACAAAAACCAATATGTAAGCTTTCATAGCCACCCGCCATAAAAGAAAATGCTACATTTTCTGTTTATTGTACTTTAGAAAACAATCCGATAAGTTGCTAGAGAAAAACAACTGACCAAATAAAAGGTAGGCTTTTTTTAGAAAATCGAGCTCCAATTCGCAAAATTTTGTTTTAAATAGTCCTTGCTTTACAAGAAAATACTGCCCTTCTTGTCTTACGCACAACATCAAATTTGTTATCACTAGAAGCATTATACTCTAAGCTTTCTAAAAATACTAAATATATTAAGACACCTCATATAGGTCACAAGAAAAAGCGAGTAAACTTCGACAAATACCGTCCAAAAACGTCATTTTGGCAATTTTTTTAAATATATTTTATACAAACAATTCCATAAAAATTATTTATCAGGAAATGAATGTGTTCACAGGTATCTATCAAAAATTAAGACGCGCCTATTTTGAATTAGTGCATTTTTGCAAGTAAGCTGATTTGCTGACAAAACCGTGAAACAAAAATCAGACTTCACCCATTTATAACTGCCATACAAACAAAATATTACATTTTCTGTTTATATTACATTATAAACCACTGCAATAGCTAGCTGAAAAATATGAGCGAAATAGATTTTTTTTTTTTTAAAATCGACTTCCAAGTCGCAAAAATGTTCAAATAGTCCTTGATTCACGAGAATACTCCTTTCCCATTTACACGCAACATTAATTTTGTTTTCAATAGAAAGAGTATTAGCTTTAGCTTTACTCTAGCTTTAGCGTTACTGTAAATAATAAATATGTTACGGTATCTGAAATAGGTCATAAGGACGAGCTGGTAAAACTTTGACCTTATTTAAAAAAGAAGTGAAGCTAAATAATCACGATAAACA